>NW_028274807.1:13969774-14273571 GCF_037043125.1 Eumetopias jubatus | reverse complement strand
CTTAAAGGAACACAGCAAAGACAACCAAAGCGTGATAAATATAACGGTGATAATGAAGCTAATCCTTGCCACCCTCCCCCGCCCACCACCGCCTTTTTTCAAACTTCGTGAAGTTACAATAATGTCTTGATGATTTTGAAAAATAAAAATGGCACATGCAACAAACAAAAATTTTAACGGTCTTACTTGTAACCAAGGTGCCCTTAGATTGGTCAGTAAACAGTTACCCTAAAAATGGGACATTGGCTCAATATACCAGAGTGTCTATCATCTTGGTAATTATGTCTCAATTACAAGCCCTTACTAGTCACGGCTGCTCCAACGTAAGGGCAAAATCCTAATGAATTAACTAACGAATCACTGAATCCTAAAGAATTAAATCAGATCATCAGAACTCTCAAGAAGAATTTTATGCTCCCTACATATCTGCAAGTCAAAACCAAAGCAGGTTGAGCAAATTACCATGTTCACAATACATCTCTGTGCAGAAAGAATTCCAAATATCAATGAATATTTCAACATGGCAACTCTAAATATTTGGCTTGTTGTAGACTTGTAAAACATTCAAGAGAAACCTTCCTAACTCAAGAGAAATTCAGCGAGGGAAAAATTTAAGTGGTACCAATTTGTTTTCCAGCGTGCATTTACTTAAGTTACTTAGAGAGCATTTGATTCATTTTGAGGCCATGTAGCCACAAGTTCTACCTGAAGATAAATATTACCAGAGAACAAGTATTAGTTTAGTTGGCATTTTTTTTTAATTTGCATCTACTTCAAAGGATGAAGTAGTGAAACACAATGCAGTTTTTTTCAGTAAATAGTCTGAGCCAATTACAATAGATAATAATGTGATCTTTCAATCCATATGGGTTTGCTCTTCCATTTTGGTCCAACTTCTCAGGGAAACATAAAAGCATGCAGTTACCACATATAGAAATCCATGCAAACACGCGCACACACACACTACTGTGGAATTTCCGAAGATATTTATCTTCCTCTTCAAGGTGACCTTTATTTTTTTTAAAGCCAATGGTTATTAGAATAATCAAAGGCATAAGCCAACATAGGGATGGCATGAAATAAAACTCTCATCCCAGGGCCACACGTGAATTATATCAGTGAGTATGGATGAATGAATTTTTTTGCAATTATTTTGGTAATTGCAATGATCAGAATATATCGAAAACCCATAGGCCAATGTGGTTACCTGCTATATTTAGCAACAATCTTTTTTGTAACATCCATAACATGAACAGTACATGAAATGTAGATCTTGAAACATTTACTATACCAGAACTTGACTGGCTCTCGGATGGCAGATGACAAACTGATGGGAAATGATGTGGATCAGATAGAATAGGAAAGAGAATGAGCTGAATGCAAGAGACAGAAGAAAGAGATTGATTATTAAATATTAGAAAAAGCATCCATCACCAACGTTGAGAATGACAATAAAGAAATAAAACACACATTCTGACAATCACCTTTTTTTTCAGTCCCTCCTCCAAGAGAAAAAAAACCCACTCACCATTAGTTAGATCATTAATAACATGTGGCACTGTTTCCCCATTATCTCTTTCCCTCTTAAGAATAAAACTGGCTCCACTAATTACAATAAAGTGTTTTCCAAAGAAGAAGCCAGCTTTAGAAGGCACCTGGCTCTCAGCACACTATATAATTTATCCTACATGGGTGCTTTTCCAGAGACCATCAATTTCTTAAAGTACACACGAAAGTTTTCCATTTTTAAACTCGTGACACGTAAGCTTGTCCCACGCCACATTGTTTTTGTCTTTATTTCTACATTTGGGGAAAAAGAGCTGAGGATCCAAGGAAAACTGGGCAGGATGATCTTCTGTTGTTGGAGAAAGAGATTTGTGCCCTCATGAAGCCATCAACAGCCTTTCAAGTGAAAGAAAGAAACATCTTATAGGGGGACAAGTCCAACTATCTATCCAGAGATGGTCTGTAGTTACCGTGGCAATACCATTCCTTGTTCCTTGGGTTTCTACCAAGACAACCACTTGAAAAGGACCTAAAATTGGGCCCATCACTATTTTCCCCACTCACTGTTCAATTTTCCACCAATCAATGGTCATTGGAACCTGTGACCTACCCTCCCATCCCTAACTGTGTCTGAGGCTGATGGATACAGGAGGTGTTAAAGCAATGCCATCCCCTGGAAGGACCCTCCAGAGTTTGGCTTGTAAAAAAAAAAAAAAAAAAAAAAAAAAAAAAAGAAGCACCAGAGTCCTACTTTTGACACCTTCAGCTGCAGTTCTGAGAATAACTCCCACAGCTCTGCAGAATATTAATGGGTCTCTAAAGAATCGTGCTAATCTATAAATAAAAGAATGCAGAAATCCTCAATAGGCCAATTTTGTTAAGTAATTAAAATGAAAAATGTGAACAGAAATACCATTATCTTCAAAAAGCTGGAATTCACGTACACGAAGACTTCAAAGCATGTAACAGAGTATCATTTATTTTTAACACCTATGTGGGGGCTGGTTTTAGCTTTGTCCCGAAACAAATGGTCCTTCTACATTTCTTGCACATAAGGCTTATTTGAGCCAGACTGTTTCATTTCTCCCACTCACGGAAAGAGCCACATTTTTTTTTCTTTACAAAGGCCCTAGTGATTTGTTTTCTTTAACAAATTCAAAAATCGCTGATTGTAGAGTTATATACAGCACTGAGGTACTTGCTCTGGGAGAGAAAGTTAGGCAGTGTTTATAAACCACTGCACTGAGTGAGGAGGTCCTCAAAATGTCATTGTCTCCATCCAATTTCTTCCAGGGCAAAATTATACCAGAAAGGTTTCCACTTGCCCTTTCCTGGCCCTGGGGAAAACCATCACACTGTCTAAAGAATATATTCTAGATTCTTCTGACCCTTATGTACCATCCTTCCTGATGACTGATCTGGTGCAGGAGGATACACCCAGGCTCAGAGCAGCCAGGTAGATGTGGGTTCAGTCCCTCCTTTGCAACTGAGCACAGCGTGAGCTCAGGGCCGGGAGCTATGGCTCTCTGGGCCTCCCCTTCTCCATCTGTATGATGGCCGGGGGGCATCAGTTCTTTCTCAGACTTGATAGAATAGACTGAATAAAAAGGACTATTAGTGTTATCAATTGTGTGGAAGTAAAAACAGGCCCATGAGAAAAGCTCTTTTCTTTCCTCTTTTGCTTATTTGACTTCATCTGGCTACTCGTCAGGGGCGAAAAAAAACCACCATGTTGACCTTGAAAAAGATTAGGAAGCTTCTCAGCTTCAAGTGAAAGCGGGGAGAGTGAGCTCAGGCATCTGTCACACATGCACACACACACACACACACACACACACACACGCAAAAAGAGGCTTAAATACGGTGTTTTATAGGAAAGGGAGTTTCCCATCATGGAGGTCAAACATATTTCTTTCAGTTTTTCTCTCCCCGGATGCAATGGTGTGTCAGTTGCTGTCAAAAAGTAGGTTACACACAGCACACATAACATGGTAACATTAAATACATGCGTGTGTGCGTGTGTGCGTGTGTGCGTGTGTGTGTGTGTGTGTGTGTGTAGAAAACAGGGGAGGCAAAACGCCAGACTGTTTCCAGCATAACTTCTGGATCCTATAAGGGTGGGTTTCACTCGCTTTTTTCTTCCCCCAAATTTTCTAAAATTTTTGCAGCGAGCATGTGATATGCTTGTTACCAATCTATGAAATACACATATTGAACGGAGCTACTTAAAAAGAATCCCTCTCCTCCCAAAGCCAAAACATTCACTTCCGCTTATTATGCGTATGATCACAAAGGAATCTGAAGTTGCTCTGAGAGGAAATGGAGGTACTCTGGGAATGCCTTCCTCTCTGGCACACCTCTCAATTCCCACGTGTGACAGGGAAGGTTCCTACAGCCCCCTCTGCCCTTCTCAAGGAAATGACCCCAAGTACTTTCATACCTTGCAGATCAGCTCCAGGGTGTCCCGGGCAGTGTCCCCAGGCCGGACGACCGTCAGGGCTGGCTGATTATTTGGCAGACAGAACCAGGACGGAGTGAAATACTCATGGACCCAAATGTCGCAGTCAGGATTGTGCTGGTGGACGCTGGGCAGGACCATTTCTTTTTCCCTCTACGGTAAGAAATGAAGTTAGCCGGGCAACAGTAGTCAGGACTTGCTATCTCAGATCCCCAGATCGTACATGGGATTAGTTATTCCCATGAACATGGCCCACAGCAGAAATGGTGGCGCTGATTAAGGACAGAGGGGAATATTCCGAGGCAGGAGGAAACTACCGAGAGAAGCGCTTTAATGGAGGAAGGAGAGATTACTTAGATATGGTTTCTTAGACCCAGTCCATGGCATCCACGGGTGGGCAGTGTGTGAGTGAGTGGGCACTGAAATTTGGAAGAAAGAAAGAAATGGATCATCCATTCAGCTCAGTGTTCCTGCTATGATTTCTTCCACCAACCCACCTTAATTTAGAGCAGGGAATTCCTACAGCAAGAATACTGAGTGAGTTATATGTTTCAAAGGCAACAGTGAGGCCCCAAGGACATTTTTAAAGAAAAGATTATGTTCTAGCACTCATACGTACAGGGAGCATCATCTTTGTGCTTGCATTTGACCTCTAGCAGTTCCGAGAAGAAGACAGCTCCATTTCCCAGGTGGGGTTCGGGTAACCTTAAGGCATGAGCTTGCTGGCCTTACTAGGCTGTTGCCACACTCCACCCTCCCCACCACTCTGCCTGAGGGCCAGGGAGTAGCACCAAGTTTGTAAGGATGAGAAAAGATGTGTCTTACACATATGCATTCAGCAGCTGGGTTAATCTAAGCATACGCAACTAAAACACTCCATAGCAATGAAATAGGAGCCCAATCTCTTTGAAATTAGCAAACAAAGAATGATGTTAGATTTCAGCAATGTAGAAAGAATATTGATGGGCAAGTTGTGCTTTGATAAGACTTGATTATTGGTTTAAAACCAGGCCACCGATCAGAAATACATATCTATAGGTTACCAAAAACAAGGCTGGTATTGGCAAATTACAAGAAACAAATTTCCAAGGTGGTAACGTAACAACTTTCATTCATAAAAAGAACGAATCCCAGAATGGGGGACATATTTTTGTAAAGGCTACTCAACTAAATTCACTTGAGAAAACAATTTCAGCTCTGGCTTTGAATGATGTCGCTTGTGCAGATAAACTGAACCCCAAGGAAGGCCTGGCAAAAAACAATCAACTTGGCTAAATCCCATTAACTAAAATTGGAATCCTCCTACTGTCCTCATGCACCATGTAAAATAAATGCCCCTTAGCAGTGGATCAGCCAAAGTTTTGCATTTAAACTGCTCTTGGAGATCAAGGCATTCTAGCCATGAAGTGGAATAAAGAAATATCTCTGAGAAATGGAAAAACAAAAGGGACACAGAAATCCAAAGGAAAAACATTTGCAGGCTCCAGGATCTGTGTGCCTGGAAAGGGTATCCCAACATTAAAAGTGAACTAATAATGGGGCGCCTGAGTGGCTCAGTCGTTAAGCGTCTGCCTTCGGCTCAGGTCATGATCTCAGGGTCCTGGGATCGAGCCCCGCATCGGGCTCCCTGCTCGGCAGGAAGCCTGCTACTCCCTCTCCCATTGCCCCCTGCTTATGTTCCTTCTCTAGTTGTCTCTCTCTCTCTCTCTCTCTCTCTGTCAAATAAATAAATAACATCTTAAAAAAATAAAAGTGAACTAATAATAGTATGCAAGATGAGTTAACCTAACTTCAGAAATGGCTTCATTAACATCAAAAACTATGCCTGGATTGCACGTAGGTATAGCGATTTAATTACATCAGATCTCATCAGAGAGTTTTTCAAAGAGAGGGCTGTGGATGGGTATTTCCAAGGACACCTGCCTCTGCACCCACAATGACATAATCCAGGAGTAGTTTGAGTACAAAAGTGAGAAAAGGCCTGCCCGTGGCCACCCGTCTCTCCTCCCCCTCCCATGGCCCGAACTCCCCATCGCACTCTGGCTTCAGAGGCTAGACTCCACCTAGAGTGCGAGTGCGGGGGGTGTGCTGACTGCTGACCACCGCTGCTTGGTTGCATGGCAACCGAGGGGCTGAACTCTCTGTCATATTGATTCCAAGTCCGAGAACCAGAGGATCATTCCAAGGTCGCATTATCAACATCAGAACCCCCTGAACAAAGAGGTTGTTGGCATCACTACCAGGGTCTTTAAAACTCGGGATGTCCATTTATTTAGAGGCTGAAAAAAGTGGCCCAGAAAAAAAAAAAATCAATATTCTTCATGGGCTTTCAATCAGAGCAGTTTGACAACCCCTTTTAAATCCAAGCACAAGGTTGGAACAAGTCTGTGAATCTTTAATTGAATACTTGTCTTCAGGAGGCAAATGCAGTTTTTTTGTTTTTTTTTTTTTAAAGAATATACTATCGGAACAGTTCTTTGAAATTAATGGGAACAAAACAGCATGTGTGGGCAGAGAGGGAGGGCAGTAAGAACTCACTTCTTGGGAATGGAAACTGGATATAAAAGGAATCAGCAATGACATAAAATACTCAGCTCCCCAGAACCCAAATTTTGTCTTAAATTCTAGATGGGCAATTACACATCCAAATGATAAGTATTGAAAATGTTATGTCAGCAGGAGCATGTTCTTATTGTTACCAAGTTTTAAACATAAAAGGCTTTTCCATCTTTTACTGACCTGTACATAACTTTGAAGATCTGATCATTTCGGTATTTAACAGAGTCCACTTAATTTTAGGATCCCAAGAACCCACTGAATTGTGTGATGTTGATACATTTGTGGTACTTTTAGAAAAGGAATGTGTTTATTTTTACCTTGCCATCTGGAACAGTGTCATCAAATATTCCCTCTAAAGATTTCTTTACAGCATCCGTTCCCTCACCGAACACCTGCACATACAAAAGGATCATCTTAAAAAGGACCTTGGGCAGGAGGGCAAACGAAGCATGGGAAGGGGGACGGAAAATGGACGCAGCTCTTAGAAAACATTGCGGAAGTTTCCAGCTACTACTCTATCAGATCCATAAATAGGGAACATAATTCCATGGTAGCAGACCATGAAAAATATGTTCCCCTAACTGGATCACTTCCCATATCTTTGACAACTCAAAAAAAAAAGAAGAAAAGAAAAAGTTAGCTTTTAGATCTGGAAAATTCGTTTAGATTTAAAGACAATATGCTTGCAAAAGCAATGAGCTAGGTCTCTTCACACTGAAGTTTCTGCAATTGCCTCCTAGACACGATCAAATATTTATCAATAATTAATTTTTCATACTCTGTGGAGTAGAACCTGAGAACATACATTTATAGTACCTTCCACACCACAGAAAAGTTTTTTTTTTTTAATTTAAAAAACAGAAATTTGTCTGTTCTTTGAAATTAAATGAATTCTGCTAAGTAGTCAAAATCTAAACACGCAGACAGGAGAAATTACATATATTGGCTCTAAACCAATCAGGTACTGTCAGGATAATACAGATGATTAAGAAAAAGCCTTTCTCCCGATGCAAATGAAATTGATAGAAACAGACAATTTTTGTCCATTTCAAAGTACTGAATCAGTAAGTAAATTTCTGTTGGTGCTTAAGGCTTATTCTCTTGGTGCTTATGGCTAAGCAAGAAGTTTTTTTAAACGCTTACTTCAAGAGAGAGCAACAAGAATTGCTTATAAGACGTTGCATCACCCTTTGATTTTTGAAATATGTTAAAACATTCTCTTGGACTCAGTTAACTCGAGTCATCTACTTCAGCAGCAATAGGAATATGACAACCTGGCGCCAATGAAGTAGAACCACGTGAAGCAAGGCTTTTGATAGAGAAGAAGGTCAAGCCGAGTTGCCAACTGCAAAGTCCTGGCATATATTTTAGTGGTGGTCTGAGTCATCTGCCATCACAGGAGGATTCACACAAACCACCACCACCACCTCACAAAAGGAGGGGGGAGTCCTGACTCTGAATGTCCTCCTTTTGTGGGTTTAAGCAAGAGCCACCAAGTCTCCTGTGTGATTTTTTGGATGAAATAATGACTTCCTGGGGCGCCGGGGTGGCTCAGTCGGTTGAGTGTCTGTCTTCGGCTCAGGTCATGATCCCGGAGTCCTGGGATCAAGTCCCATGCCAGGCTCCCTGCTCAGGGGGGAGCCTGCTTCTTCCTCTCCCCCTGCCCCTCCCCCTTGCTCCTTCTCTCTCGTTCATTCTCTCTCTCAAATAAATAAATTAAATCTTAAAAAAAAAAAAGAATGAATGACTTTCCTCTAAACTTCTTCGGATTTACACAGAAGAAAATTCGCTGGTAACAAACTTGATGACCCGCCTTCTCCAAAGACCACAGAACAGACCGCACGATTGCTCGGTCCAGGCTACCTTATCATTTGCTCATCTCGTCTCCTGCAAACTCCATCAAGGATACAGATAACCCACATTTAAATAGTGAGCATGGTGGTCAGTGAGGAACGCAGGACATCAGTTTCCAGGATTAATGTCTCTTTTAAACTTCAGTTCTTAAGCAAACTAACGGCTGGGATTATCAGAACAAATAATGAGGGATCTTTTTATCAAGCCAGTCAACTGGCTTCTCACTTTGCATAAGGGCACAGAGTGAATAGGTCAAACTGGCAATCCTCGCCATGACCTCCCAAATGCTCACTGCCTCACTTTCTAGCCACCATGATCCATGAATCCAACATTCTCCTTCTCTGGAAAAGACCAACAGCCGTGTTCCTTCAGTCCCTAAAACCTGAACAAGCAGATCCGGAACCACTAATTTCACAAAACCAGAGAGGAGCATGACAATGACAATGGGGAGAGGTTCCTAGAAGTGACTCTAGCAGGACAGCGGTGTGGGTGAGAAGGCGTCAAAGGGACAAAGCCACAGCATCTGGCTACAGAGGGCTGACCCTGCACCACTCTTGGTGATGCCATTCACCACCTACCGAGATCCCCTTCGAGCCCCAGCATCTGGGTGGAGGGCAGAGGAGATGCCCATTTAATGTCAACCCCAAAAAGTCAAGGGCAAAGAAACAATCCAATTTCCCCAGAGGCTGCCTTTGATCCCGCGCCAGAGGCAGCTTAAAAAACTCTGTGCTCAGGTGCCCACTTGGCTTCATCAACAAGCCCTGCTTTTTTCTGAAGACTCAGGATGAATTGTGCACTTTCAGGAGGTCTATAATTAACCAGGGTTTGGAAAGGATGCAGGTGGGGAGACTGGAGCTTGGTGATAGACTAATAGCAGAGTTCAAAGTTAGGAGTATACATTGTCTATTAAAAGCATCTAGCGCAACCAACTTCTTTGTGTCAACTAGCTGATTTGAAGTAACAGCCAGTATCAATAAAGGCACACACACATACGCTCACACAGCCCAAGATGAGCTGGCCGTGGAAGTGATCTGGGCTTGCTTCTTACCTGATTGATGCTGGGGCGTCCCTGCTTCTTTTTGGAGGTAGTGTCCAGACCCCAAAGGGAAGAAAACCTGCTCCTTCGCTTGCTTGCAGATCTGGACATGGCCTGAGTACGACGTCTCACTCCAGTCTCACCAGTGCGAGCTGCCACCTGTGGACAGTGAGGAACAACATCAACAAGAGAGAGGTGTCAGGACTACTCACTTGCTCCTCGGGGTCCCCACAAAGCCACACCTCCAGGGAGCGGCTCTCTGCTTGCCGGATGGGATGCTGCCCGATTTGTGAATTACTTAATAAAGCCAGTTAGATCTTCAAATTCATAGAAATGTTTTTTAAAAAACACCAACACTGATCCCACCACCAGAGCATTTCATCTCTGACTCATATACGTTGGGACTTTGCGGGCCCTCTGTGGATTTAAAATGTAACTGAAAGGTTGGCAAACTCAATCACTGTCCGAAATCATCAGGAAAACAGTAATATGTAAAACAGTAACAGAATGTATAGGTCCCGTTTCCAAGAAGTAGATGCCCCTCTGGTCACAGGGTTGAACTCGAGCAGCAAGTTAAACAACCCGTGCTATCTTGGGATTCTCCCCGAATGCTACAGAGCTGTTTCTATGTTCTAGAAAAAAGGTGCCTGAGTGTCGGCAAAACAGTGCAAACAATCGGTGTTGGTTCTTGTGATTCCACGTAAAAAAACTAAATTTACCAAGTCTTCCACTAATTTTCTCAGAATTACACAATTCCCTTCTTAGGGGAGTGACAGTCGTCCGCCAATATCATTCTCCCTCTGCATGTCAGAGAAACCCCCCAGAAGGCTGAGCACATGGCTACCCAAAGTTGACTTATTTTCCTTTGTAGCAGGACATGCACTTGTGGCTAAGTTCTGGTCACTGGGAGATAAGCAGAAGGGCTATTTGCAATCTCCAGGAATCATCCTCAAGAGGAGGGGGACTTTCCCCTTATCCTTCACTTCCCTCCTTCTCGACAAAGGAAGGTCCATATGCTAACCAGTTAGTCTAGGACATTCAGACAGAACCCTTTCCAAGATGGCAGGACCATCAGATGGAAGGGACCTGAGTCTGTGAAAATGGTGAAGCCACCTTATTAGCCTTACATGTCCTATGTTTAGGTAAAAGGGGAATAAAAGTTCTGTTTTGTTAAAAAAAAAAATAAACAAATAAAGGGAAGCTAAACTCTGTTGAGATATTTGCAAGATGCCAGCAACCCAGACAAATATTTCTGAGGGCATCACCCCAGGTGTAAGTCTGCCTCTCGGACAACTCAAGGAGACGCCACATCTTCGTGAGGACTCTGCAGAGTCCTTCCTAAGCACACATTCATGCTTGAAGTGCATCCTACGGGCTACAAGCAAAGTCCCAGGAGCTTAAGGGAACTTTTGTCAGGAGGTCTCACTAGGCCACCCACAGGCTTTCCTTTCATATAAGGGAGTGCCAGGAGGTACAGCAAGTCAGACTTGAAATGAAACCTCCCCACCCATTCTTTGGAGCTGGAGATGAGTCTTGGAACCTCCTTGTAATAGATTCCCACACGGGCCACTCCCAGGGTGACGTTTGCCAGTTTGCCAACTGGCAGGAGTCTAGGGGATGAAACATGGTTGGGTAACATGGCCCCCCAGCCATCAGCACGGTGGTTAGAAGGCACACCTCTCTGGGCTTTTAAGTACTCTGGAAGCTCCATGAGTGGACTGGCAAAGATACTACAAACAGGAATCCAAACAGCTTCTCTGCGTATCAGGGGGAAGGTTTTGGTCCCAAATGAAAATAGGTAGATGAGGTCTTATGTTTTCCCAGCTTGGCAAAGAAGAAAACCCAGATCCGGGCAGATAAAAATCCCATATCCAAGACCACATTACAGAAAGAGTTCTAATCTAGGATTATGCTCAAGGTGTTGAGAAGGGGACCAAAAAAAAAATACAAAAAAAAAAAAAAATCACAAACCAAAAGGCACATGTTTACTTTAAATAGATAAACATTTTCTCTATTCTCATCACTTTCTTAAAGGTAAACATAAGTTGTAAAAGGAACAACTTACAATGTGCTGACATACATATATATGCTCACATGACTATTTCAGTATGAGATTGTCATCACAAAATGAGGCTAAGAACCACTAAATAAATGGTGTTAAAGTTAAAAATCCTAGAGGGAAAAAAATGCCCATTTGGTCTCATATTTACATATCTACTTATAAACTGATAAATGTACCCACAGATACAAACACACATACATACAGGCAGCCATACGGAAATATCACAAGGAGAATAACTGACGTATGCCAGGCCTCACATGTATTTGTTGACTGAATGAATAAAATAAATAAACCAACATCGCAAAGCAAAAGCAGAGATCCTACATAATGTGGTTACAACAGTAACGCTTTAGTTTACAGTTCTAGGAGAGCAGAGCCCAGAAGAGGAACTTCTACAGCCATAAATATTCTCAGTTACCGGCTGACCAGTTGGTTTAGTCTGTTTAACCAATGGGCACTTCAGGGAGGGTTCTCACAGTATCTATTCTAAACTGCTGGGGGCCTCGTAAACTGCTAAAGTAAGTGCTACCCCCAACACAATAATGACCCAAAATAAGCAAAGGGATTTGGGGGGGGGGGCTGGCAAAAGAACTAGGAGACAAGAGCTCAAGAGTTTCTCAATGATCTCTGCCTAGACAATGCCTCCCTTTGTGGCGGGAACCTGATTACTCTATCATTCTGCTCATCTGTGCAAACAAGAACAATGATAACCTTCTTTCAAAGAGTACAGCAGGGACCCTTCAGTTAATTACTGCAAATCACTGAGCATTATGGGAAGCCCTCCTGGTGAATGGGACTTAAACTGTAGCGCAAATCTCCCCGCTCCCCGCCCCCCTACCCCCCCCCCGCCAGCCCGACTGACCTCATACCTCCTCCTCCTCCAATGCCCCCCCCAAAAGAAGAAGAAGAAGAAGAAGAAGAAAAAAGTCTGGACAAAGGCTAAATTGAAGCCTGTTTCAATCCCAAGGGGGAAAAAAAATTCCCTGGGGTCAAATGACAAGGAGAGGAGGAAAAAATAAGTATCCAATAAATCAGGCTGCAAAATTCCCTGCCTGGGATCTCCTGCAGGAACTGGAGCAACAAACAGGAACAGATACCTAACAGGCTTGCCTAACTGGTTCTGTCTGAGGTGAAACCCCTCATGGCAAAGAGAAGTTTGCAAGGGCATCTAGACATATGGGAACCCAGATTTACCTTGCAGATGCAGCTGGTGGGGGTTGGGGGGGACCGCCCAAGGAAAAGAGAGCTACACGTGAGGAATTAAATCCTCTTCTTTAAAATCACTGACCAGGGCGCCTGGTGGCTCAGTTGGTTAAGCGTCTGCCTTTGGCTCAGGTCATGATCCCGGGGTCCTGGGATCGAGCCCTGCACCGACTGGGCTCCTTGCTCTCGGGGGGTGGGGGGAGTCTGCTTCTCCCTATGCCTGATGCACCCCCTGCTTGTGTTCTCTCTCTCTCTGACAAGTAAAATCTTTAAAATAAAATAAAATAAAATCACTGACCAAAAAGCCTAAGTTATTAACCCTCCCATCTTGAGCTGG
Organism: Eumetopias jubatus; assembly: GCF_037043125.1. NCBI lineage: Eukaryota > Metazoa > Chordata > Mammalia > Carnivora > Otariidae > Eumetopias > Eumetopias jubatus. Next base: position 14,260,556 of record NW_028274807.1, on the reverse strand, counting down.
TCAGCCTGTCACAGCCTGCCCATCAAAAGAAAAAGATACACAAATCACAGATAGTGAGGTAGAGGAAATTAGATGGACGGGAGTTAAGTTACGGAAGGGTAACAATACAGTAACTTACTTCCTTGTTTCAGAGAAGTTAGCTCCAGTGGCTTTGAAGAAAACGAGGCAATGAAGTTTTAGGTAGACAGCAAAATTATTTCTTCCAAAAAATCTCATCAAGCCCAGGAAAAGGAAAAGGCTATTTGGATGCTTGGGGCTTAGAATGAATACGGGATCTGCATCACTGGCATCATGAGCTCCGTTAACACAAACACCACATCGGTCTATGACATTCTTGCAAGAATTTTTATCCCAATAATTTTTTTTTTTTCAGAATAGGCAAACTGGAGATTTGGTCAAGTTACAAACTGGTGTCCAGGTCTCAGAGAGACAGCCCTAGAGCCTCAAACTGAAAACCATTTGCAAGACTTATTCATCACTCGGGCGCCTGGGTGGCTCTGTCCTTAAGTGTCTGCCTTCGGCTCAGGTCATGATCTCAGGGTCCTGGGATGGAGCCCCGCATCGGGCACCCTGCTCGGCAGGAAGCCTGCTTCTCCCTCTCCCACTCCCCCTGCTTGTGTTCCTGCTCTCGCTGTCTCTCACTCTGTCAAGTAAATAAATAAAATCTTTAAAAAAAAGACTTATTCATCACAGTGCGCTGACCCATCACTATTAAAAAAAAAAAAAAAAGGACTTAATAGCTATATGGAGAGGTGGTAGCCAGGGAGACCAAGAAAGACCAAGAGCTGAGCTGTAATTAGCAGAACAAATCAGGATGCCAGTTTTAATAAGTCCAGAAATTGGTTTAAGACTTCTTTAAAAATGTAAATCTACCCCTAATTATCTGAAGGATGACGCTAATCTATTTATAAAGAATACAAACGCCTTTGACTGAATTACAGCTCTGAATCCAATTGAAGGGTACAGCTGACACGACAAGCCAAGAGCCGCACAGCTAAGGTTTTCCAAAGCTGCTTCTGGAACCTGAGCCTTAACATTTAATTCCTCAGCAAATGTGCTAAGGTGCAGTACGTTTTAAGTGGGTGTTGACTTGGATGGGCTGAAACCATGTTACTCGCGCAGCAATTTTTGAGAAGAAAGGAGCCAAAAGAACATAAAGCTGTTCGCAATTTAGCAAGTACATAAAATTACAGACTGCAAACACACAACACGATGCAATCTGCCACTCCAGAGGTCAGAGGAACATTCTCTTTCCCAAGCAGATACATATGTCGGGCTGGAAAATCATGGAAGATCTTTACCTTCCTCGAGTGTATCTGGTATTTATGACGGTCAAGAACTGATTTCCAGAATTATAATATTTAAAAATAAAGTGAAAAGGAAGATCTCTAAAGAGATCTATGTTCAAGATATGGTGTATATGTTTTTGTGCGTGTGTGTGAAAGAGAGAGGATGCATTTACGTATGAGAGAGCTCTCCACTTAACATTTCCATGAGGTTAATATAAAAAAATCTGTATTTGGATTAAAATCAGGACACTGTCTAAAGATGACACGAGTTATCAACAAACACTACATGCAGAGATCTCTTAAGATAATACCTTTCAAATTTTCTTTGCACAATAATTTAGGGCCCATCAAGACAGGCTTAAGTAATAAATTTCAGAACAGATTCAAATGAAGATCTGTACCCACTGCAGAGGAGAGGACATGTCAGAAATCCACACATCACAGTAAAGCAGAAAAACACTGCAGAGACTCTTGTCGAGTCCTGCTCAGGATTAATAGTCAAGATAAATATTTCTTCAAACACACCTCAGCTTCTACTCACCAGGGCATGAAAGGATGATACAGAAAAGATCCCGAGACGGCCCATTGCCACTTTCGTTGGTCGGCTTGCAAAAGCAAGTAGCCTTTTGGGGTTTGGCAGTTCCCCACCTTGGAGGCTAGCTAAGTAACAGCGGTAACGAAACAGGTCCATTTGGAACTGTTCAAGATTTTGCTCCCAAACAAAGATCTACAGTGGTGAAAAGGTGAGTAAAAGGGAAAACAAACGTTAACAACTTCATCCTACACAAACGTTACAAATCTGTATGTTCTCAAGGTATTGATTATAATCCTAAAGGGTAAACAACAGGTACTCTACATTTCTTAGGGAACAGCAGCTCAAGTCTTACTGTTTTCATAACTTAATGTGTTTTTTTTTTACCCCCTGCAAAGATCTACAGTCACAGATTCAGTTTGGTAAAAACAAAGTATATGTTAGTTGCTCTGTGTCCTCCTGTTACAGATGTCACGTTTGTGGGCATTCTAGCCCATCAGCTCCAAGCTATGGGCCACAAACCCAAGGAAGTAAAGTATGTAGGATTTCTACCACTGGAGAATTCTAGGACTTACCAAGAGAGGACTTTTTACAGAAAAACAAAGAAAAAAGAAAAGTGAGGCAAAGAGACCAGGAGCTTTTGGGGAGAGGTCATGGCAGACAATACAGGGTGGGAAGCAGAAAACACTAGACGGTGAAGACTGAGGCTCTGGAACAGAATTCCAACCATAGAGCATATATATCCAAGATACGTGTCCTCGTTTTTCAAAATGGCAAAGTAATACCTACTTCCTAGGACTGAAGTGATATTTAAATGAGATCATGCAAGAGTAAGACTTGGTACAGGGTCTGGTATACAGTGAAGGCTCGGTGATGTTAACGATGATATGGATAATGATTAATGGCAAATATCGACTTTTTACTTTGACTTGAAATACAGTGTTAGCGTACATGCCTATCCATAGCGCTATTTACAACAGCCAAAAAGTGGAAACAGCCCAAATGTCCATCAATGGGACAATGGATTATCAAACTGTGGTGTGTACAAAGATCCACTACAATGTGGATCAATCCCAAAACATGACGCAAAGTGCAAGACTTCACACACAAAAAAAGGTCATGTATTATGTAATTCCGCTTACCACATCCAAAATGGGTGAATCCATTGAGGCAGACTGCCAGGAGCAGAGGGGAGCAATTTAACAGGTACTGGGTTTCTTTCTGGGGTGAATGACAATGTTTGGCAACTAGACAGAGCTTGTGGTGGCTCAATATTGTGAATGAACGAAATGCCACTTAAATCGGACACTTTGAAATGGGTAATTTTATGCCTCAATGACCATAAATACCATGTCAGGTAACAGAGGGCGAGACCCACGGGAAACCACAGGCTGGCCCATGCCATCAACCGTTCAGTGATTTAAATTCACTTACTCACATAATTATTTCCTAAACATTAAGACAAAATTTCAAAGCATGACTCAATGGCTATCACTGACTTGGAAACAATTGAGAAGGCAAAAATGTCCTCTGTCACCTCGCTAAATCTTTCCTTATACTTCTACTCACACACTGCAACGAATATTTTAGTAACAACACACTCTACCTTTTCTAAGTTGACTGAGGAGTCGGGAGTGTGTCCCTCCACAGCCGCACCCCACATCAACCTGAGCAGGTGGGGAAGGCAAAGTGCAGACTTCGCAATTTCACAGAGGCCCTGGAAGGAGCTTGCCCCTGGTGGGAGCCGGAAGCCTCCTCTATCAGATTTCTGTCTTTTCTTCAATGTAATATTGTTCCCTTCCGCTCATGACAATGGGCTGTGAGCGAGGGGTGAGCAACACTGACAGTCGCAATAAGGAATTCAGCAGCCTGGATGACAGGCTGACAACGACATGACCCAAGATGCTCTGTGATTCCAAGCAGCGGAAGAACTTGAAAGACCCAACACTCCCGCCCAAGCCTAAACGTGGAAGAACGATTACCTGATCTAATATAGTTTTCTTCTTCTTTGAATCGGTGACGGAAGACAGCTGCATTTCACCCATTTTCTTCATCTTTTCATCCATGTCAATCTTCTGTTCCAGTTTTTTGATTTCGGACCTGAGGAGCCGGAGCGTGTCTTCCTTGTGGTGGTGCCTCGCGACGGCAGCTGCGCAAGCGGAATGGATGGCGGTGATCCAGTTCTCCAGCTCCGTCTGGCTGGTGGTCTGTAAGGGGGGGCAGGTGGGGGCCAAGAAGAAACAGCGGCCTCTTAGGTTCTATCGGCAGGGAACCAGTGCATTTCTGGAGTAGCCATGGCCCCGGGAGTCAGGGTGACAGGTCTGGATACGTCGTGGGTCAGGCTACCCATCCTGACCTCGTCTTGCAGAAATGCTGAGATAAGTTGGCCTTAGGTCAGATGCCACGCCCACCCCCAGCCTCCAAAAGCTGTCTGGAATATGAAGTCTCCGTGTCTGCTCAGTCGGTGTGCTAAAGGAACTCTTGTTGTGATGGAAGGAATGTTTGTGTCTCTCCAAAATTCAAATGTTGAAATCTTAACCCCCAGTGTGATGGTATTAGGGGGTGAGGCCTTGGGGAAGTGATTAGGTCATGCGGGTGGAGCCTTCCTGCAGCGGATTAGTGCTCCTATAAAAAGAGGCCAGGGAGCTAACTAGTCCCCCTTCTGCCAAGTGAGGACACAGCAAGAAGACACAGTTTATGAGTCAGGGGGCAGGCCTGCCCAGAACTCAACCATGCTGCCACCCTGATCTTGGACTTCCAGCCTCCAGAATGTGAGAAATCAATGTCTATCGCTGATAAGCCCCCCATTTATTTATTTATTTGCACAATTATGTTAATAGCAGTTGAAATTAAGACACTTGAATATGTGATAATCCTATTCAGAGAGCTTAGTTTCTAGTGAAGAGGGTTGTTCTGAAGCAAAGGTCAGTTTTCAGAGAGGGTTGGCCAGTTCCAAGGTTGAGAATGAGGCCAAGGGGCATCACTGTCCAAGGAAGACAACAGCCCTGCCCCCAGTGAACTGCTGTGACCCAAATCCAAAGGCCCTATGCCAGAGGCAAGCAGCAATGACACAATTAGGGTTGTGGAAGGAGCTCAAGGCAGCCAGAAACAGTATTATGTTCAGGGACACATGGGAGTTATCTAGGAAGTGGGGCCATCCAGCAGTGAGGAATGGTATTTCACATTCCATGTTCTTTTTAAAATGGCCACCCCCAGCAATGGACAAGCAACCTCAAAGTGACTCAAGGTGCTCTGAAAGGCAAAAGTCAGAGAACAGTCTGGGGGAGACAGCTCCTTCGCACTAATCCACCATTACAAATACTTCAGGAACTCAGTCAACGAGTATTTATAAGTGAGGACATGCTAGAATTTTCCGGGTATCCCCTTAAGCCCAGAGAGGTTTAATAAACACTCAGAAATTAGCTCACTGAAGAAAAAGGTCTATTCAGCCACTTCAGTACTGAAGTAACAGCCAACATCATTTTCATGCACAAAACACTAATTTTTTTCCCTCTCTCTCTGATGCATCTTTTTAGCTTCCAAACTCATTGGAGTGATGTTTGGCAAACAAAATTCCAGTAACAGGCCTCCACCTACCTGGTACTTTGTACCCCGGCAACCAAAGACCACTCCAGTTTGTTATTTCTGTATCTCCTCAGTTTGCTATCCCACAAAGGAAACTGAAACACAGTGTCAGCCAACAGAGTCCAGACCCACTATGCAAACCTCAAAATATGGCAGTTGTTAGTTTATAGCTAAGTATGTGCCTGCACCTAAAGAAGACATCAGTGAGTGAAACGGTCTCACAGAGAAGCAACAGAGCGAAGCCAACAGAATCATCTTGTGAAAACTGAGGGGGAAAAGAGGAGGCAGTAACACTGGAAATTCCAGGTAAATACTTATAGTGACCTGTAGGTCTGTATAGGAGACTCACCTTTAACGCTTAACGTTGCTTCAAACTGTTAATATGTATCTCCTCTTAGAAAGTCACTATCCTACATTTTATCTTTATATATCACTTTCAAGTAACTCCAGAAAAATACAGTTTTAGGTTCCCCCACACATGATAAATGCACCAGGCTTGCTCCTGCGTATAGAGCACAGGGTTTGACCTTGGAGTCTCTCGGTGCCTCAGCATCAGTGGGTATGTTACCAAGTGGAGTTATTTTTCATCTATCATCTATCTATCTATCTATCTATCTATCTATCTATCTATCTATCTATCTACCTATCTGTCTATCTATCATCTAGGGAGGGAGCTAAGGAGGGAGGAATTAGCTCAGATGGAAGAACAATCTAGTAAGGATTCTTTTCTAAAAGAAAAGCTTCCAGGGGGCGCCTGAATGGCTCAGTCAGTTGAGCTTCTGCCTTTGATGATTCCAGAACCCTGGGATCAAGCCTGCTCAGCAGGGAGTCTGCTTCTCTCTCTCTCCTTCTGCCCCTCCCCCTGCTCTGCTCTCTCTCTCTCTCAAATAAATAAATAAAATCTTAAAAAAAAAAAAAAAAAAGCTTCCAGGAAGAAAATACCAACAGATGGCAAAGATATGGAGCAACCAGAATTCCTAGGCAGTGCTGGCTACTGGATGGAGAATATACTGCTGGTATAAGAAAGCTGTCGGACACTACCTAAGAAAAGCTAAATACGTGCACACCTTGTGACTCCAAAAATGCACTCCTGGGTATACACTCAACAAAAATGCATTCATACGCTCAACAGAACATATACACCAAAATGTTTATAGCAGCATAATCTGCAATGGGCAAAACTAGAAACTATCCAAACACCCAGCAACAGCAGAATGGATAAATAATGTGTGGTATAATCACACAATGAAATACTATAGAGCAAGAACGAAGGACTGCAACATGAGTTAGTCTCACACACGTAACACTGAGGACAAGCAGCCAGACATGCAAGAATACAGACTAAGATTCTATTTGTATAAAGTACAAACACAGGCAAAAACGAATGTATGGTTAGAAGTCAGAAGAGGAGCTCTTTGGTGGGAGCGGGGGAGGGAGAAGAAGCTGCAAGGAACCACGAGGGGGGCCTCTGGGGTGCTGGCCATGTTCAGCTCCCTGGTCTGGGTGCTGGTTGCACGCGCCTCCGACATGGGGGTATGAGCTTTTGAAACAGCATCAAAATGTGTACTTTTCTGTGTGGATATTATACTTTAATAGAAAGTTCACCTAGAAGGGGCCCAGGTGCATTTTACGAATGGAGAAACCAAAGCCCAGAAAAAAATTAGGTATAACCCAGTAATTTATTATAAACCTTGATCTTTACCAATCCTGTGTTTAAAATCATTTTGTTAAACACGGCACACTGCTCCCAAACCCCTAGTTCTCATCGATTCTTCCGAAGACTGGGCCCCTGTGGTGTCATTCCTGTTGTACATGTAATATTTTGGGATCTTCCTAGGGACATAGGGGGATGGAACTTTCCTGCTCCCTTTAAAATTAGGTGTGGCCCTGTCATTTGGCTCTGGCCAAGGAGAATTTGAGGAGAAGCGACGTGTCACTACTAAACAAAAGCCTGATTCACTCCCATTCTGGGCCCTTTGCTTACAGTCATGGAAACATGTGTCAGGATGAATCTTCTGTCAGCCTGGGTCCCGGAGTATCCAGGGCAAATACAGCTATGAAGCTATATTAGCCAATGTCCGTGAGACATGTGGCAGGAATGAAAAAGGTGTGTTAAGCCATGGAGATACGGGGGGCTGGTCCTTCCTACAGCATAATCTAACCATCCTGACTGACACACCAGCTAAGTGAGAATCCCATTTCAACGATTCTAGAGAAGTCTATGTCATACACTTTCAACCGCCAAGAAGAGCCATAATCTGATAGGTTCTACGCAACAGCCTTTTCCTCTCTTTATTTAATGAAAGCAGGGCCCCTTCTTCCCTCCATCTTTGAGGCTCTCTGCCAAACTCAGCCAAGGGCAACACACTCCATTCTGATACCAGAGAGTTTACGTCTGCATCCCAGTTAAGAAGTGCAAAGAAAGCACCTGGCTGGCTCAGTCAGTGGCGCATGCATTCTTGATCTCAGGGTTGTAAGTTTGAGCCCCACGCTGGGTGCAGAGATTACTTTGGGGAAAAAAAAAAAAAAAAAAAAAGGAAGAAAAGTAGAAAGAAAAACTGATACTAGCTGATGAAGCTAAACAGCCTTTGAAAGATGTATATTTAATTTTGGCAGAGCAGCTATCCTGAAATTTATCTATCTATCTATCTAAGAGTGTATTTATTTATTTGACAGAGAGACAGCGAGAGCAGGAACACAAGCAGGAGGAGGGGGAGAGGGAGAAGCACGCTCCCCGCCAAGGAGGGAGCCTGATGCGGGGCTCGATCCCAGGATCCTGGGACGATGACCTGAGCCGAAGGCAGGCGTTTAACGACTGAGCCACCCAGGCGCCTCTGAAATTTATTTATTTAAAGAAAGAAAGATGGTGGCTGCCAGGGGTTTGGGGAGGATGGGAGTGGGAGCCAGTGTTCCAAGTTTCAGGTCTGCAAGATGAGAAGAGTCTGGAGATGGACGGTGGCGACGGATGCACCACAATGTGAACGTGCTTAATGCCACTGAACGTCGGCACACTTACACATAGTTAAGATGGTATGTCATGTGTACTTTACCACAGTTAAGATTTTAAGAAATAAACAAAAGCACCAAGCCCCACAGCCTAGAGAAGGATAGAGAGAAAAGTCTGCTTACAGCTTTATGAAAAATGTATCCACCAGTCATTTTAACCATTAAGCATGCCTCATGCCTCCAAGCTTCTCCAGAACCTGTCAGTGGCTGAAGGCATTTCCATTAGAGAGAACTTTTCCTCCTGCTGTCCTGTCTCAGCAACACAGCAGTCTCTGCCTTTCTCTGTCATTAAGCCAAATCTATTTCTAAGAAGCACAATTCACTAAATGAGCTTTTTGAAAGGGCTGGTCCCAGGGGCATACCCAGAGCTATGTGTCGGTGAGAGGGTGGGCTAGGTCTACCCTGACTGCTGTCAACATAGAGTTAAGGAAAAAACTCTCTAACAGTTCCTGGCAGTTTACAGGCTTAACAATTCAGAGCAGCTCGCAGAGACCACTAACTTGAAAGAATGTTTCCCAGTGTGGACTCTCCAGGATTTCAAATCTGACATGCTAGAAAAAGCTTTTCAAAGCCACTACCTTTGCATTACCTTCTTGAACCAGGCAAGTTTAATTAGGGACATTAGGTCTACTAAAGGGCTCTCTATCAGAATCCAGTGGTCAAAGGGGCAGGAAGGAGAGACTCCCCCCCCAACCCCCGCAACATGGTTGTGATTTCCTCCACACTCATCTGCTTCCATTAAACAAACAGCAGCAGACAGGTAGCAAAACTGAATTTTATGATTCTTCCTTTGCCCTCTGGAGATGCTATAAATACTGTATAAAGTTCAGTGAAGGGAATAAGCAAAGTTCTTGCCAACACAGGAATATAATCAGCAAAAAAATGCATTTTGCATAAGAGCCCCTTTGAGTGCAGAGTTAAGATGAAGCTCAGGGCTTCATTATGTATTTAAATAGATCTAGCTTCAATTATCCAACTGAATGGAGGATACTCAGTGATTTCAGATAATCAATGGTTTACGTGAGTAGCAGGAAAAGGGAAATTCATTTTAAACAAGAGAGATGCTAGGGAATATATGCCAGATCTAGGAAACTAAAATTTCAGATAACTTGAGTTTATAGAGGCACAAGAATAATTGTCAAGTAGGATGAACTTCTTTTTTCCATTTAAAAAGAACAAAAAAAGGGGGAATAAAGTTATGTGTTTTTAAGAGGTTAGTTGGGAATGAATCTCCCGTGTGAATTCTTGAAAGTCCTTTTTTTCCTTTTTTTTTTTCATTTTATTTATACAAGGCTTAAGTAAGCTGTCATTTTTTTTTAATTTCCTTAAGTAATAAAAAGGGGCTCAAACTCACGACCCCAAGATCAAGAGTCGCATAACTCTACCGACTGAGTCAGCCAGGTGCCCCAGTAAGCTATCGTCTTTAACATCTGTAAAGAGAACTTAATATGGGGCTCCCTTCATCCACTGCACAAAATCATACAACTGGGCACTCCCCCTACCCCCCACCTAGTACTCCCTCACCTCCCTAACCCCTCACCCACCTAAGGTAAATCCTTTGGAGAAGAGAGGGTCCAGACTCTAGGAAGACAGGCATAAAAGGAGGAAGCATTTGCTGCAAATGAGAATAAATGAAAGCCTGCCCAGTAAATGGCAATGGCAGGATTCATCTTTGGCAAAGCTGAGTAGCCCAACAGAAAAGACCAACAAATACTGTCAAATGGACACCCTCAACAAAAAGGTCTTACCATCTGTTCATGCTGTAAAAGCCCCCAGTAGATGGCCCAAACAATATCCAAGCACTTTTTTGGTATCTCACATTTAAATATGATCAGATAATCAAGGACCACCAGTCATTTGATGAAAGCCTCGAGCATGAAAGGCAGAGACCAAAGCACAGAGAAGAAAATGCATCACGAAGAAAGAGAAACAATGCCTGAGGCCACGAAAATTTCCAGAAAACCCAGTAACACCCTTCCTCAGAGAAAGAGACACAAAGGAATCCAAAGCTATAAACAAACAAATGCACAGGTTACAGTGAAAAAGGAACAATGAGGGAGAAAGGAGGGAAGAAGGAAAAGGGAGGGAAGGATAGAGGGAGAGAAGAAAGGAAAGGAGGAGGAAGGGTAGGAGGTAGGGAAGGAAAGAGAAAACTAGAAAGGACAGGGAGGAAAGGAAGAGGAGGGGAGGCGAGGGAGAGAGAAAGGGAGAGGAAGAGAGAGAACAGGAAAGCTTTTAGGAATAAAAAAAATAACTAAAATTAAAATCTCAACGCAAAGGCAAATCCCTTTGAGAAATCATAACCCTGGCGATAGAAAATTATTCTAAAACTTCAAAAGAAAATAAAGCACACACAAGATAATCCGAAATGGCACTGGTATCAGAATATAAGTGAACAAAGGGGAAATAATTTTCAAACCAAAATTCCAAATTATTCAAAGGTTATTCAAGTAAAAGGTAAAATGAAGACATTTTCAAATATGAACCATTTTACAGGAAGTTATTATGGGTTTATCTGTTTGTTTTCATAAAAATGAAGGAGAAAAAAGGAAGACTTGCAATCCAAGAATCTAACTAGGGCAATGAAGGGAAAACCAGGGTAACTATTATGCCTGAGGCCCAGAGAACAAACAGATTGGAGCAGGATAAAGGGTCAGCGAAAGGCAGTCTCCAGGGAACAAAATAGTACAAAGTGACTAGGTAATAAATTGGAGATTTAGAAAATACTGCTAAAATAAGCACAAAAAATAAGTAAATGGAGCAGAAAAAAAAAAAAAAGGCAGGCATTAACTACAGGGGAAAAAAAAACAAAAAGTTGCTCAAGAAAGGAAATAAAATGATGGTACACTATTTGGCCCAGCAGCTAATATTATTTATATGGTCATAGCAGCACGGAACATCCTAACCGTATAATAGAGACTATTAATTTATGCCTAAAGGTTCATATAATGACATAGGAACATGAGGAAAGGAGAATTCATATATAACACAACTAAATATTCGTCTATCATCACAGAAAGTCAGCAGCTAACGCCTAAAGTCAATTAAGAAATACTGTAAACTTGTTAATGAGAAATGAGGGTAAATACAAGAAAAAAAAAATCCAACCAAACAAAAAACCCTAGCTAAAATAATTGAGCATAGTTGCTTTGGGGGCCTGAGGCTGGGGGAAGAGGTAGAGGATGAGAAGAGAATTCCACTTTAAGTCTTTTAAGGTTAATTGAATTCTTTAAAACTATGTGCTCGTATTGACTTCATACAAATTTAAAATAATGTAACAAGGAAGACAAATACTGTTAGTAACATATTATTTGGATAATACATAATAGTATACAGATTATATACTAAAATCTAGCTCAGCCACCATTACATCTCTGCACTGTACTTTTAACATATGTGAGGAGACCTCTGAATATGCTAATAGTAGGGCATGTGCTGTAAATGATTACCAGCCCTGTGTATTCATTTTGTACTTCAACATCCACACTCTCCATCAGTACCCTCCTAAGAGCTAGGCAAATGGGGCCCCATATTTTGAAAAGACCCCTTCGGATACCTGAAAAGGACAGAGTCCAGAATAAATACCCAATCCTCCCCCCGCCCCGACCCCTCGCCCCCTCCACTTTCTCCCTTTCAGGGAGCTCTCTGACCCTGTATTCCATATGTGTTATCAGTAAGATATGCTAATGTGCTCCTGGACATGAGTCTATGCCTAGTGGGTTGTTCCCATCTTTCACCAGGTTGCATGAGATGAGCCACCAGAATGGTGTTGACAAAGCTGATCTGGGGTTAGTCAAATTCTTTATATAGATAAAAAAATTCGCCTGGGGCTCCATATATCTTAGGAGTTTACCCATCTTCACAACTAATCCATGTCAAAACCAATGGTAAATATTTCTAAAGTGGCTAGCTAGAGGCAGGGAGATGATCGATGGTGATGGGAAAATAGGACTTAGCTACAGACTAAGGCAACATTTAAACCCAGAGAGAACTAAGAGAAAACATCCAGTTTGTCTTATCTGCAGAGAGCATGAAGAGGGAAGGTCAAAGTAGGATCCAAGAAGATTTCAACAAGTTCATTAGAAGAGCAGAAACCACAAACATGAGATTTCAAAGAAGTAAATTTAACTTCTGCATTTAGAGTTCTTGAAACACCTATTAAAATAAGACGGAAGAGACCTTGTAAGAGTTGATGCCATGGGTATGATAAACCACAAGCTCAGTATGAGTCAACAGTTTGGTGTGGTTCCTAATAAATTAAGGAATTGACACTAGCATTGTGGAAGAAAATGGGAAGAGCGACTGTAGGCAGGCTGCACAGGACTGTTCTCATGGGGGACACGTTGTTCCAGAACTATTTACAAGGAAGAACATCAACGGTAAGACCTGAATCGTAGGGAGAATGGCTCAGAAACCTTACACAGGGAAGCCTAAACAGAAGACATGGCAGGAGACAGATGAGAGCTGTTTTCAAGCATCTGAAAGGTTATGAGAAAGAAGAAGACAACTTGCTTTAGACTTGGAAAACATAGGGAAACAAAGGAAAATGACAAAAGCCACCACAAAGAATGTATTATCTCAACATAACAAAGAACTTGATAATTCTTGGAGTTAACCAGCAAAGCAGATGGTTGAAGAGTTGGAAGCTTCCCAGGGAGGGAGGTGGTCATGCAGTGGGCAGGCTGACCAGCTGTCAGGGGCTTTGCAGAGATAGTGCCTACCTTGAGAGCAAGGCTGGACTTTAATCTACTCAAGTCCAAGATACTAAATCCCCTCTGGAGTCTCTTCTACCAAGTCCACTTGATGCCTCCTTGTGAAAGATGATTTCCAGATTTTTCCCTAATCTGGCTGCCCTGGTTCAGGGCATGTGTGCCAGTGACCTTCCATCAATCCCACAAAGAACCAGGTGTGGCACTTCAAGATAACTGTCTGGAGCCTCAGAGCCTAATAACACTCAAAGCCTTAGCCTCTTCACAGGGAAACCACACTCAACTTCTGTAAAGATACGTATTTAAGATACGTATTTATAATTAAAATGAGAAGCGTAACATGTAACGAGCATTTGCTATCTATAAGACATCGGACTTGGATTATGACATCTAATCCCCAATTCATCATAATGGTGTAAATACTGTTCTTTTTTCACTAGTCTCTTTAATATGCATGCTGTACCCTCATCCAGGGGACTTTCTAAATGATAAGAAAACTTTCTATGGAAAGTCAGTGACCCCTGAGAGAGATTTTCTACACTTCTTGAGCTATATCATTGCATGTGATTTTGCTTCCCATCAGGCATCACTCTTACCATAAAAGCCACTGAGCTTTTTGGAAGTGCACATAACATCCACCAGTCATGGACAGAGGAAGGCCCAATACGAAACTGTACCTTGTAGGTGGTAGGCGCTGGTTCTGACTTCCAGGTGGAGGATAGATCTCTAAAATCATTGAAATGCAGGAACCACTGCTGCCCTTTGCAGACAGCGTAGCAATTCTTCCATTAAACTGCTCTAATACTCATGCCCATCCCCACCCCCATCCTGCACACAAAACCCCTTTTCTGCTTTTGCTGGTAACATGAATCTCCCTACCGTGGGTCGATCTGAATAACAGCATCAAATCAGCAGCATATAGGCTCTGTAAACTGTGCACACTGAATTGAGCCCCAGGGCTGGAATAACCTACAAATTATTTCCATAATCGTGGTTGATCTCCCTTGCGTTAACCTCACCCCTCACACACACAGGTTTCTTTCAAACCTAGCCCCTCCCGAGTCATGTGGATTACAATAAGTAGAAGGTAGAAAAAGCCCTCATGGATCCTGAACAGCAGCAATTTCTCCTGAAAAGGTTCGTTTTGTGCTCTATCCCACGTAAGTAGCATAAAAATTTCACCATGACAAGAGCACACAGAGGCTTTCATGAATAAGGTCCTATGTTGCCACAAAGGAATTTTATTCAATGCGACCTATTGGATACTCAGATTGTACCAGCAATTTTATGGCCAGGAAGGTCCTTTCAAAAGGAATTCACATCAGCAGCGTGTATGTAAAAAGGAGAGTATCCTGAAACTGATCAGATTATCATCGAAACTGTGTAGTATGGCAAGAATGACCAAAATATTGAAATATTCCCGATGAGTGGCTTAATTCTGAGAATGAGAAACAGTGCCTTTTGACTGTGGTCAGTGATTCCTGCCCATGTTCTTCTTAGGGCAAATGGTAATAGAAATGGGATAAATAGTATACTTAAGACAATAAAAGACTTCAGAGAAAGAGAGGCTTGGTTTGAATCCAGCCAACACTCAGTTACTGCGTCACTTGGCGTCTAATTATTAGCCTTTATAAAAGCCTGAGCTTCACCAAAGGGGGGGGACACAGTCCCCATTCATTGGTTAAAATATGGATATACAATCCAACTCACTGATTACTGTACGAACTAAATGTGACTTGTGATTTCACTTATATGGGGAACTGAAGAAATAAAACAAATGAGCAAACAAACCCAGAAACAGACTCATAAAGACCGAGAATAAACTGGTGTGTGTGGGGGGGGGGGGGCAGGTGAAGGGGATTATAAACTTCCAGTTATAAAATAAACACGTCACGGGGATGAAAAGTACAGCATAGGGAATATAGTCAATAATATTGTAATAATGTTGTAGGGTGACGGATGGTGACTACACTTACTTGAGCACTGCATACAGAATTGCCGAATCACTATGTTGTGCACCTAAACTAATATAACATGGTGTATCAACTGTACTTAAATTAAGAAAAATTGTTCTTTTTTCTTTCTTTTTAAGAAAAAATTTTTCTAAAGAATTATATCTGACTCACATTGTAAAACACTCTCAAGACGGTGACATACAATAAGGGCTCAGTAAAAGACAGCTGCTGATATAATATAATATTACTATTGTTACTGTTAACATTGTTAGGCATTCCCTCATATACAAGATATCCAGATAATTAATAAGAAGCTATGCCAGATGCAGAAAAACAATGGTTAATAAGCTAAACAGAAGGACATTTTCATGACTCAGGGCATGTAGATTTTTTAAATAGGATACACAAGGCACTATCCATTAAGGAAGACGGGAGAAATGAGATACATTAAATTTAAAAAGTCAGCCTAACAAAGGATACCTTTAACAGAGTAAAAGGCTAGCCACAGAGTGGAAAAAGATATTTGCAATGCATATAATCAACAAGGATTTGATACACAAAGTATGTAAAGAATTGCCATGAATCATTGAGAGACAACACAACAGAAAAATAGGCAGGAATAAGCACTTGAAATAAGCACTTCACAAAAATGATACTGAAATGGTCA
Organism: Eumetopias jubatus; assembly: GCF_037043125.1. Taxonomy (NCBI): domain Eukaryota; kingdom Metazoa; phylum Chordata; class Mammalia; order Carnivora; family Otariidae; genus Eumetopias; species Eumetopias jubatus. The sequence goes on along the minus strand of NW_028274807.1, from coordinate 14,244,813 downwards.
TTAAACCCTCAAAAAATGTGCTCAGCTTCATACAGATAGCTTACAAGTGAAAAATAAAAGATCTGACAATACCAAGTGTGGACATGGATAAGGAACACTGGGCATTCTCCTAGGCTGCCGATGGGAGCATAAATTATTTCAATCATTTTGGAAACTGTTTGATAGTTATTTACTAAATATGAATGTGTACATTTATCCCATGATACAGCAATACCAGTCCCAGGTATACACCACTAGAAATGTGGACAAACATATCCTGAACACAGATATAAGAGTACTCTAGCAACATTGCTCATGATCCCCCCAAATAGGGATCAACCCAAATGCACCTATGGAAAGGTTGCTACACATCCCGTAGCCTGAATCTATTGCAATTTATACCTGTTATCCTGGCATAATTATTAATGGAGCTGGTATATCTGTCAAAACCATCAAGTCTCTAAAGTGTCCTGATGAGTTCATCAGTGCAAATGGGGAGAGTAAGGACCTCAAAAAACTGCTCCTCTGTAAAATCAGTAACACCGGCAAAAACAGCCAAAATCAACTTTTTCAGACTTCTGGCAATTCATTAGGTCTTGCAACAATCTTAGGTACTTCTTTGGAAAAAGTGATAGCTGAATCTCAGTAAGAATAGCAAGCTTTGAGGACATTTTAGCTTGCCTTAGTCTCATCTTCATCTCCCTATCTCCACAATCATCTGAAAAACAGCAGTCTAGCAATTTCTGAAGGAGGCAATGAGTTCCCACAAAACAGCATTCTCAGAGAACTGTCATTATTTGACCTGTCTGACAGTTCACAGAAAACCTCCATTCACAGGGCTTGTTGCTAAATTGACCTCAGAACTCACTTGTCTTTACTCCAAAGGGAGTTTATGAAAAACAATCAGTAAGAACTGTTTAATATTGCAGCTGCCTGAGGCAGCGATGACAGTTGGGGCAAAAGAGGTAGCTGACCAAGAAACTTTTTAAAAAGCTGAGGAATAAGATATTCATAAGTTATCCATAGTTCTGGAAATCTAGAAAGTCACATACATGTATAGGACTGTACACACATCCACAAAACCCTGAGAAGGCTCTATGCTCACCCCTCTGGCTGATCTTGAGGCTCTGTGCAAGCAGAGGTGAAGGCTAAGGCAGAGTTGTTACCTAGCTCCCTGACTGCTGAAGACACGGAGATCCCTGGGAAAGACTGGAAGTCTAATTGCTTCCAGGCATCTAAGGAAATCTCTCCAATCATTAGCTGACTACTAAGCTAACTGAGCAGAGGCTTCAGTGGCCACACATGACAAAGAATAAACATTTTATAGATTTCAGGAAAGTCACTTAACAAATAAGCAATAGTGGCAACAATCAACATCAATAAACCCTGGGGGTGAGGGTGGGAAGATCCGGTTTCAAGAGTCACCACATTATATTCTTCAAAATGTAGTTTTCAACCAAGTATGTACGAAACATGCAAAGAAACAACAAAGCATGGCACATACACAAGAAAAGAAGCAGTCAACAGAAACTGTCACTAAGGAAGTTCAGATGGTAGCTTGCTTGACAAAGATATTAAATCAATTATTTTGAATATATCCAAAGAACTAAAGGAAATCATGTCTAAAGAAGAAGTAAAGTATCAGAATGATATCTCACCAAATAGAGAATATCAAGAGAGAAATTTAAAGAAATTTTTTTTCAGAGAACCAAATACAAATTCTGGAGTTGAACTGTAGAATAACTGAAGTGAAAAAATTTTCCACAGGGGCTGGACAACAGGTTTGAACTGGCAAAAAAAAAAGAATCCATGAACTTAAAGTAGGTCAACTGAAATTACCCAGTCCATGAGACAGAACCAAAAAAGAACAAAGAGAGATGAACAGAGTTTCAGTCGCACTTGATGGTACACTTGCACCATCAAGTGCGACGAACATAAACATAATGGAAGCCCCAGAAGGAGAAGAGAGAGATGGACAGGAGGACGACTGGAACAAAGGACAGCCGAAAACTTCCCAAATGTGAATTAGACACAGGCACACACACCCACGCCTGCAAGAAGATCAATGAATTCCAGATAGAATAAACTGAAAGAAATGAATACTTAGAGACATACCATAAACTGTTTAAATAGAAAGACAAAAAGTAGCAACAGAGAAGCGACTCATTTAATGCACTGGTTTTTAATTTTAAGTAGGCTCCACCCCCAACATGGGGCTTGAACTCCCGACCCTGAGAGTAAGAGTCACATGCTCTGTGGACTGAGCCAGCCAGGTGCCCCGAGAAGCAACTCAACTATACAAGGGATCCTCCTAAGATTCAAAGTTGATTTCTCATCAGAATCCATGGAGGCCAGATGGCAGCACAATAGTATTTTCAAAACACTACAATTAGACTTTCAATCAAGAATTCTATATCCAGCAAAGTTATCCTTCAAAAATGAAGGAGAAATGAAGACATTCCCAGATAGACAAAAGTGTCCTGGCTTGGATGATAAAATACACATATTCACTCTACCCAACTAGTCGCCTGCATGTGTGTATATGGGTGGGGAGTGGCTTGTAGGGTGCTAGAAACTTCTGTTTCCTGACCTAGGAGGTGGTTACGTATTTACTCTGTGATACTTCTTGGAGCAAAACATTTATGTTTTGTACACTCTTCTTTACGTGTTTTATATCACTGATTTAAAGAAAGAAAAAAACAGATGTTTTTGCCTGTTCACAAATAAATGACTACTTTCTTACTTTAATTGCCCAAATGGAAATAACTTACGGCCCAAACCTGGAAAGTCGGTGAAATCACCTATTACTCTTTTCCATGCCTTTGATCCAGCTCTGTCTTCTGCATGGAATATTCTGTCCATTTCGCCCAATTCATCCCTATTCACCCTTTAACATTAATGGTCAGGCTTTCCTACCCTACAAAGATCTATCCACGTGTCTTTCTCCCACATCACATGTGAACAATTTGAAGAGTAGGAACTGTGTCAAAATCTTCTTGTTCTCAACAGCACTGTGCAAAGCATGTAGGCAGCATAGAGTAAAAGTGGTAGGAATTCATGCATCATGGAAACACATGAAGGAAGTCTTCCTAACTAACACAACAAAAAGTTCTGGTAGAGTGCACCACAACCAACCAAACCCAAACGATTCCCTACAAAATTAAATGCTAATCCTGAAGTGATTAGCTGGTTAGTATTTTTTAATACAATTAACACTCAAACTTCAAGAACACTGAGTACAAATTTCTGATAAGATGAGGAAGAGAAATTATCTGGGTATAACTAATCATTTCTGGGATGTCATTATTTTACTTTATGAGTAATATTAGAAGAGAACATTATGGTAAAAAATTTTGACAGCTCAAATAATTTCTAAATTAAGGAATTCATCATCTCTTTCTAAGTCTCTACACAAATGGTATTGAGTCTACACTGGCAAACAGGGCAAGTTTCTCGAAGTCCACTCATGCTCTTCCCTGGGCTTCCCTTAGCACACTCTGGGTGAGTTCTCTCATTTCTGAATTCAATGTAAATGTGTATTTTGTCATTGATCGTTCTTGTTTTTATAATGAGCAAAAAGATAAAACCCAGCACTAAAAAGAAAACAGGGTGGGGTACATAGGAGAGGAAGATATCTGGTTCAGAGGTTTGAAATGCCCTGAAAGGAAGTGCCCAACAAACCTGAAAGAGGAAGGCATCACCCAGGGAATTGCTGAGGCAGAAGACGAAGTCCTTCTTGGGGTGCTCAGGCACAGCCTGCACAATGCTGTTCTCCACCCAGACGGCATGCTTAGGGATGCTGTTGTGGTCTATTCCAGACCTGCCGTCGCTCTCGTAGAAAAAGAGTGTGCACCCTGAGGAAACAAAACAGGGGTCCACATGAGTGTTCAGTGCTTGTACAATGAGAGGTCGGTGGTGGAAACTAGCACTTCTGTCCTGTCACAAGGAGAGGGCTGCAAATTAAAGCATGTGGAAACCTAGAGAGTAAAGAGAATGAGGCCTTGCTTGTCTTGAAGTCTTGGATGGACTGAGAGAAAAAGACAGAGAGAGCGCATGAGCAGGGGGAGGTGCAGAGGGAGAAGCAAACTCCCCGCTGTGCAGGGAGCCCAATGAGGGACTCGATCCCAGGACCCTGGGATCATGACCTGAGCCGAAGGCAGATGCTTAACCGACTGAGCCACCCAGGTGCCCCAAGAGGCAAAGACTCTTAAAGCACAGTTTCTCAACTCACACGAAACTCCCTCCATGCATGTCCTCAAGTTCTTTAAGACCCTCGCTTTCTCTTTTAGAGTGTTTCATTACAGGCATATGGCAGTTTTACGGCTCCTTCGGCCAGTGGGGGCTAGAAACCCGGCTCCACGGGTCAGAACTGCAGGTTTCATGGCGTGAGGCCTGACAGTCAGTAGGGAACCACTGGACTCCCTTCCCAATAGCTCACATGATATACAACCAGGCGACACAATTTATTGCGTTTTTTGGCTATGCCCTTGGAGAAAACCATTTATAATATTAGTGTTAGGTATTTTACGGATAAGGAAAGAAATGATAGGTTTTTGATCTCAAATACACCCTACAAAATGTTCTTCTACAAATAAACCATGTCCCTGTTCCTACTGAAAGAAGAAATGGCATGACACATGCCATATGAAGGCCTGGGGGTGGGGGTTCTGGAAGCCTGGTCCACGCTTAATTGCACTGTGAAACTAATGAGACAGTTACAATAAAAACCTCCCAGAGATTTGTGGCAAGGTGGCCTTAGCAGATACCCTCCATCGTCACCTAAACATAAGACTCACTTTCATAGTAATTACTAGCTGAACATTTACTGCCAACTAATCAAAACCAATTTCAGGGGGAAGCCTGTGTCCAACTTTATGAGCCTTTCTTAACTCTGTCGGTTTTCAACATCTTAACCACCAGCAAGGGCCACACTTTAAATGTGAATAGCAAAGTCCTTGAAAGTACAATCTACGAGTTTTCATAGAAAGCTACAATACAAGTTTTCATAAAGCAAATTTGCTCCTATGTGATTAGCAATGTGGAATGATGGGGATCGATGGAAAAGTCCCATGAGTTCAAAGGCAACGTCTCCCAGCCCATCATATTTCACATCTGCAGGTTAACAGCTGCTGAGTGCAAATCCCCAAACTCAACTAAATGCCATGTCCACTTGTGTCACAATTTCTCCCTTGGCAGAGTTTCCCAAAAGCTTTCCTTACAAGTCCTGTCGTATGGGCGCCTGGGTGGCTCAGTTGGTTAAGCGACTGCCTTCGCCGCGGGTCATGATCCTGGAGTCCCGGCATCGAGTCCCGCATCGGGCTCCCTGCTCAACAGGGAGTCTGCTTCTCCCTCTGACCCTCCCCCCTCTCATGTGCTCTCTCTCTCTCAAATAGATAAATAAAATCTTTTAAAAAAACAAGTCCTGTCATATGGTGCTCCTGAGCTTTATGATTTCTTCATCACTGTCTTGGTCTCAAGAATTCAGGAGTTTCAATTCTTCTTTCTACCTATTCAAGTTATATTTACTTTGTCCTTAAAGGCGAAGTCCCACATTTTCTATAGTATTTATTGTTAAAAAGTAAGATGTTAACTATGTGAGTATTTTTAGCCGGGTATTTAGTTATCTATCTATCTATCTATCTATCTACCTATCTATCTATGTATCTATCTATTTAGTGTTGGGCTAAAAAGTTGCGTACACAGAATTCTGCCCCAACCTTATTCTTCCCATAATCCCTGTTATTTTGAAGGTCTCAGGTCTTTTCAGAAACACATATAACATACTGCAGAATTATCTGTACCTATTTTCACTTCTTAAGCTAGCATAGATTGAGAGATAAATATAGGAAAGAAAATGGAAAGGGGATGCTATTTTCCTCCAAATCGGAGGTTCTTGAGGTGGGGCAATTTTGCCCTTGAGGTCAAAGACATCTGGTGATGTCTGGAGACATTTTTGGTTGTCACTGGGTGTGGGGGGAATGCGGGGAGGTAGGTGCCACTGACATCCAGCAGGTAGAGGACAGGGATGCTGCTAAACATCCCGCTGTGTCCCGGATAGCATCCCCACAACAAAGAATTATCTGGAAAATGTCAATAGTGCCCCCGTTGAGAAATCCTGCTCTAATCTTTAGGACTAACATGACACTAATGATTAGCAGATTCTGAACAGAAAAGGAGCAACACAGCTATACCGTAGGTTGAGGAGAGAGAATGAAGCCTGTGGATAATGAAGAGGAGCCATCCGCAAACCTTGGCATGTACGAACGTTGAACATTTTACAGTCTTCTCAAATTGCTGTTTTTATAATTTTGCAATGTTGGTTTACAATCACCCATGACAGTAGGTGGTTAAAATCGGCTTTTACTCTAACTTTCTGCTTGTTTCGGTGTGAAGATTAACATGAAGCAGCAAATCCAGGAAGCGCATCTCCCTGAAAGCAGTCCATTTGCCTTCACCTTCACTTGAACGTCATCTGTATGCTCAATGGTTGCCGAAAGAGATGCCCCAGAGATTAATTCTAAATGAAATCTTTTTTTAAAAAAAAATTAATTATTCTGTCTAAAGTGGAAGAATCTTTGGAGAAATCTACCTCACAGCTCCTAGGCACTCTGCTTTTTTATTCGATACCCAACGGTTGCCAGGAAAAAGCAGCATGTTCTGCCTCTGAACGGCAAGGACCAGCCCCGAGCAGTTCAGTATATAATGGGAACTCATCAGGATTAAGAAATGAAGGGCTCAGTGGCTCTGTGTTCTGGGCCTGGATCCTGACAGACTGTGTCACTCAAATCTGGGTCACCAAGAACAGGAAGGCTCCCTCCTCTAACAGGCTCTTGGGTTGTTGCTCCAAGATGTCGCACCCTGCCTTCGGGTACCCTTTATTCTCTAAGGCAATGGCAGAAACAAAACAATGCCCTCTTCCACATCCTGAGTAAAAAAAATCGCTTAGTTATTGTTAGTCTATGACACTAACACTGATGTTCTCAAATGTAGTGTAGGAATCACCTGGGAAGCTTGTTTAACACACAAATTCTGGGCCTGTCATGGGCTGAATTATCTTGCCCCAAATTCCTATGTAAAAGTCCTAATCCGGTACCTCAGAATGCGACTGTATTTGGAGTTAGAATCTCTACAAGGGTAATTACAGTAAACTGAGGTCAGAGGAGTGGGCTCTAATCCAATTTGACCACTCTCCTTCTAAGAAGGGGGAATCTGGACACAGACAGGCAGAAGGGGAAGGCCATGGGAAGATACTGGAAGAAGACAGCCATCTAGAAGCCAAGGAGACAGGTGTCACACCAACCCCACTCGCACCTTGATCTGTCCCAGCTTCCAGAATTGTGAAAAGATAAATTTCTTTGGTTAAACCATTCAGTCTGTGGTACTTGGTTATAGTGGCCCTGATACAGGGCAGAAGAATACGCCTTCATTTTTCTGCAGGAATGTGGGCCTGGTGGTGAGCTACCTTGACCACAGGGAATAGATCTGGGAATAGCAGAGCAAGGAGATAGAAGGAACCTGGGACCTGGAAGACTCACAATAACTTCAGATGGTCTACCTCTGATGGACAGGAAGGAAATCAGTTCTATCTCGCTTACCGCATCGTCATTGTGGGTCTCTGTGACATGCAGTGAAACGTTTGGCCTAATTAACAAGCTCCCCTCCTGTCTCACTGACGCACTGAAGCAACACTTGGCACGACCAGTAAGGGAACCAACTACACCTTGCTTGCCCTGCAGGGGTTGACCTGCGCATCACTGTGCAGACTCTATAATGTTCTGTGGCCTCTAGGATTGGATGTTCTCACACCAACAACAGCTAATGAGATTGAGTATCAAATGGTCTAGAGGGTACACCACACCTGGGAAGCCCAGACTTCCTCCTGTGCTTGTCCTTCATGCTTGTTAACCTATTGAACCTGTCCTGCCATATCCTAAACCAGTTTCAAATTTGGCTTGTGCCATAGAAGATCTAAGTGGGCTGGGCTCCAAGTATTCTTTTTAAGACACGGAGCTCACTAATTTGTTACAACTTTTATCCTACTAAGATGTATGTAGACATGCACAATAGTATATACACGTACTTCAAAAGTATGACAATGAATTGCAACATATAAAAGTATTATGCTTTTAATGAAAAGGCAGTGATCTCTCCACATGTGTATGTATCTAAACACACACACATACACACTCTCATATATTCACAGTATGTAACCATGAAACAGTTACTTTGTCACAAACCTAAGATGGTTCAGACATTCTATTAAGCACTAGGCTGAACCTTATGAAATTAGTGATATTCTACCATTTTTAACCTAAAGAAACAGTCATTTCATAGGATCCAGATGAATAAGTTTGCCTCCAAAATAGTCATTTTAGGACATACTTCACTAACATGAATGATTAAAAAAATTTTTTTTTCCTTTTAGAACATGTCCCTCAAAACTGTCACGAGAAGCAGCTGTATATACAAGGAAACTCGATGTGCAGTGTTCCTCTGGCTTAACTGTGAACAAGTAAAGAAAACAAAACAGCGCTGGTGCAGAGGGGGACGTGAGGAATTACTGAACAATCAAGGATCAGAAAGTTTCAGTTAGGAGAGATGATTACGTTCTAGAGATCTGCTCTACAGTCCACGATAAAGGCACGTACATCTAAAAATGTAAGCAGGGAGATCTCATGCTAAGCATTCTCCTAACAGTGAAACACAGTTGGTTAAAACCGGTATAAAATACAAACGCCATGTCATCACAAAACATCCCGTACGCAGGTGCACCACGGCGTGCAAGGTGCACCATGGCGCCATGGCGCATCACGAACGGGGGAAGGGGCGCTCCCTCTCCTTACCTTTCAAGGACACCCAGTAGTGCTTCCACTTCCGCCGGGTGGCCGACTCCACCTTCTTGTTCTTCTTGTGCACCAGGAAGTTCTTGACGGCCAGAGCCCCGGCCTTGCGCACCGTGCCTTGCGCGGCCGTGAGCAGGATGTCCGACTGGCCCGGGGAGCTCAGGGTGCCGCTGCTCTGCTCGTCGCTATGCGCCGAGCCCGCCTCCTCCAGGCTCTCGCTGTTGGTGGTGCTCATCTCCAGCTCCCGCCGGAAATTCTCGTACACCCCCTGGCGGGCCGCATCCCCGGTGGAGCTGCTGCCGCTGTCGCTGCCCACGAAGGCGCGGCCAGTGGGGGGCGAGTAGCTGGAGTTGGTGGCATTGGAGCGTCTGGACAGGAGGTCTGTGTCTGTGGCGGCCCCTTCGATCCCACTGTCCGCAAACTCACTGCCCTCGCCGGCGTTAACATCCTTGGGAGCAGAAAGGGAGAAAAGGAGGACAGCCATCACGCAGAGAAGTAAGCCAGGGACTGTGTAGCCTGCAGAGCTGCAGGGGATCCACAGGGCACTGCTGCTCCTGACCTGTCCCAGACCAATTCCTCCTCAACCCCCGGACCCGCACAAACCCAACTTACCCAAGCACAGTGGCTTGGGTAAAACCATGAAGCCGCCCTGGCATGAATGCCAACAATCTGGAACGTTCAAGAAATATATACTAAAAAACAAGGAACACTTCCAAGAGCTTATCATTTATTGGACTTAGATAATTACCTAACTGGCAAGTCAGCTATATATTCTCCCAGGGCCATGCTGAGAGAGCTCAACACCCTTGCCCTCATCAGCCTGCCCAAAACACCGGGAAATTCTGCAGGCTGATTAGCTGTTGCAGGGGTAGGGGGTTACAATGGGTAACAAGGTCTTTGCAGCTACCCTTTCTTATAAATAAATAAATAATAAATAATAAATAATAAATAGCCTGGTTAAGAGTCTGTTTTAGAATGCGGCCACTAAAAAGATAACTAGCGCACCGCCTCACCCACTCACCCAGCAAGGACCCAGGTCCCACGAACAGGCAAGAGTCCTCAGGCTGTAATCAGCTTCACTTCTTGAAAACAAGCAGCCTCTCACTCTGCATAGAGCTAAATAAGTCTGTGGGGCCCACAGCTCCAAGGCAGGCTCTCCAATTACCTTGCCCTTTCAAAGCCGGGATGCTAGGAGCCTGAAGCAAGCTACTCACTGCCCCTGGGCCAAGTGACAGCTTAGGGCAACTGCCAACATGCGGGGGGTATCGATTCCCAGTTTAAAAACATTTGGAAGTTGCAAAGCACTGTCTCTGCTCTCAAGCTGAACATTTCCGGGACACAGGTCTGTTAAAATCAGAAGCTTAATTACTCTAAAGTGCTACAGGCATATCCATAAACAATAATTAAATAATGGTAGTAATCAAGGAGGGATAATGACAACAATATTGGACAGGCCAGCTCAATGGTCTCATGGATGAGAAATTAGACTGATTTTTCTCAAAGGAAGACAACAGGAACAGGGGTCTGACATAGGAGATGGCAAAGTAATACAGTTTGGGGATTTAACCACTTTTGAGCCTTCAGTCATACAAGCATCCAATTATGGTTCGAAAATGTACAAACAGACTATTCTGAGTTGGCATAAAAATGAGTGCTTTGGGCTCAAATATTTGCTGAGAGGCAATGGGGCAAAATGAACCAAGCCACAAACTGACACGGTCCTGCACAAGGCCCGGATGGGTGCTATGCCCGTATCTCTAAGCATCTCACTTGGTCAATTCAAAGTGAGGGCCTCAAACTTCACTTCACCTTCGTCATGAAGAGATACTAAGTGAACAACTAAAAGATGGGCATAAACAGATGTGACAAGCAAGAGGCGACACAGAAAGACAGATGCTGCATGATTCACTTATATGTAGAATCCAAAAATGTTGAATTCACAGAACAGAGAGTGGGACAGTGGTTGTCAGGGGTGGGGGGGGTGTGGGAAATGGGGAGATGGTGGTCAAAGGGTACCAACTTTCAGTTATAAAGTTAGTAAGTTCTAGGGGCACCTGGGTGGCTCAGTCAGTTAAGGATCTGCCTTTGGCTCAGGTCCTGATCCCAGGGTCCTGGGATCAAGCCCCGCGTCAGGCTCCCTGCTCAGCAGGGAGTCTGCTTCTCCCTCTCCCCCAACTCATGCTCTCTCTCTCAATAAATAAATTAAATAAATAAATAAATAAAACCTTTTAAAAAAAGTAAGTTCTAGGAATCTAATGTGCAGCATTGTGGATATAATTAATACTGCACTGTATATTGAAACTTGCTAAGGGAGTAGATCTTAAGTGTTTTCACCATACACACAAAAAAAGGAATTATGCGAGGTGATGGATGTGTTAATTAACTTGATTGTGGTAATCACCTCACAATGTATACATATATTAAATCATTACATTGTGCACCTTCAAAACAAACAAATAAAAAACCAACAACAAGGAGAACAGTATGCAAAGGGAGGAAAATGAATAATTTCACAGTAGATGGATCTGGCCAATACTACCTCAGCCAGGTGTTCAAGGTTAACTGGGAGCCCTCCTTATTATTTAACACTGTTCTTAAAAAAAGAAAGAAAAGAAAAAGCAAGGAGGGAAGACAGCAGCAGGAAGTAGTTAAGAGAGCTTTGGGGGACCAACTGCATTTCCGCTGGAGTTCAGATCCCTGGGATTTCGAGGGGCTTAAAGAAACTGTGGGTGTGGCTCAGGGGTGCAGCCCCATAACTGCTCATCCCATCACTTTGCCATCTGCCGTCCCACTGGGGTCATGAAGGACCCAGATCCAGTGGGTAAAAATTCTCCATACAGACAGGAAAATATGGTTAAGAACCCCCATTTCTCCCGGCAGGGACATTGACCATGTCAACAAGACAATAAGTAACTTTGCCCCAACGGATGACTGAAGACAACCGTGAGTCGAGGGAGATGAAGAGTGTGTGGATTTCCTAAACATCTGGATTCATTTTCATGTGTCTCAGTCTTTCCCTGGAAGAAACGAAGCATCAGTTACAAGTTCCCCTCTAAAATGAAAAGAGGTGAGAAGCATCTCCATTTAAGACAGGGAGAGAGAAGCTATGCCAGTAACCTCCCTGGTCCATAAGAGAAAAAAACCTCAGAACAAGGGAGAGAATGGACTCAAGGCATCTTGTAATTCCCAGAGCTCTAGAATAGGAGGGAACCTTGCAAAGCCATCCCCTTGATTAATGGCTGAGGACGCTGGGGCTCAGAAAGTCACAAGCCTGGCTGGTGGCCGACTTGGAGTCAGAACCCACCTTTCCAACTATTATATGGCAGCCCCAATGCTCAGTTGTAAGTAGCACCTGGCCAGGTTCTGTCTAAATAGTCAACCCCATGCCTCACCCTTTTTTGTCAACAAGGCCCTTTCCAGGTTTTCCCAGCAAAAGCTAGGGGACTATCTATCTGCCTTGACTTGCCAGGCAAAGAGCTCAAATCTCAAAGTGGAGATAAAGGGCAAGAGGAGATGAAAGAGGAGGGAAACACACACACACACACAGACGAGACCGGCCAAACCCTCAAGAGCATGTGTCTTAACAGCCTCTGACTTTCCCACAAACCATTTACCCCTCTACAGAATACCTTAGGGCCTCTATAGAAACTAAGAGTTAAGGCCTCGGTAGACACTCACCTCCTCTCTGCCAGACCTCAACATCTGCTCGTGCTGCTATAATCTTGCCATGGCCCAGGCTCTGTGTGCTCAACTCTGGGATGGCCACTGACCTGAGCAAAGACGTGATTACTCCGGCTAAGAGGCCTGCAGGCCCTAGCTGAGCTTCCATACCCTTGGAGCACACAACCTGTGTAACCGCTGGGGAATGCTCTGGATCTATTATCCAAGCCGACTCCACCTTGTCTCCACAAGTGGCTAAGCAGGCTCGGTGCTAGACGTCCCCCACTGATATGTCACCCAGCCTGTTGGGAAACATGTGCGTTGCCCAGCCCCAGGCCCGATTTGGTCATGAAGCTTGCGACGTCCCAAATACCCGGAGGCCCTGGGCTCGAGCATCATGGGAAATGAAGACTACCTAACCAGAGGCGCTACTCAACACCAGAACAGTCAACGAGAGGCTCGCATGCACCCGCCATCTCCAACGTTAGTGTGGGAAAGAATCATCTGTAGAACCATCTACCCAAATGCCTAAGTGCCACACGAGAAACGCAAATTTAGAGGGTCTCAGAATCTCTAGTACAAACCAAAGCCAGATACTCTGACACAGAGGCTCTGGGTTCACACTTTGTTTTTTGTTTTTATTTTCATGCCAGTTAGCTAACACACAGTGTTGTGTTAGTTTCAAGCGTACAGCATAGCGATTCCACATTTCCCATACGTCACCCTGTGCTCACTGGATTCACACCATGAAAAGAGCAGACATCCATCCCTCTAAGGCTGCATCCCAAACGCCCATCACTCACAGATGTCATGCCTATCTCTGCAATGCACCTCCCAACAGCTCAGAAGAAAGGCAGCGCCACTGTGACGAGAACATTCCTGATGGTCATCTTTCCAAGGGGCTCCGCCTCCTCCCCACCGCTCTCTCAAGGACACTTGGCACCTGAGCAAACGGATTCTCCCCATACTCAGAAGCCCCTGAGAACCTCCCCCACTCTTCCCAGCAGCAAGGAATCCAAAAACCAACCCCAGGGAAGCCTCTCACGGGAGCCTCAGTAGCATCTGTAGCAAATGCGAGGTATGTTCCTTCATACTGAGCGAGGTATCTTAGCACCTGATAGGTCCTGGTATTTAATCACATACTGAGTTCTAATTCAAAAGTCAAAGGAGATCAAGAGAAATGGTAAGACCCTAGCTACACAGAGAAGTATCTCCCAACATGATGCATGACCCAGTTAGAGATTTCCTGGAAATTACTCAAAAGACACTCTCCATGTTAGAAACACTCCCCTGAAGAGGCTTCCGATTATACACAACATTCATGGGGTAGAGAGGCTCTTTAAAGCCTGGTCTCTCCGGGCACATCCTCCCGAGTCAGATTTTTAGAGCACTCACCAGTTTCCATGGCACTGGCAGATTCCCAGCAGGAAAGTACGCACTTTCCTCCTGGATGCTCAAGTGGCCAGCTGTCGCCCAAAGCATGCCACAGCTGCTAGGCAAGAGTGATCAGTCATCAGAGCCGGACCACAAATGCTTACATGAGCTCCGGTGCTAAAACGGAGGAGGCAGGCAGCAAATTTGAAGCCCGTTCTCACTGCCTTGGCAAACTGAACGGTCCTGCGGCATGAATGGGGGCTAACAATACATTGTGGCAGGACTCCAGATGTTTTGCTGGGCAACTTACAAATACTCTGAGGAACAGGTTTTCTGTGTTAATGCTAGGAGAACACAGTTTTGAAAAGGTAATAAGCCATAGAGGCCAAGGGCCCTGGGACAGTTCAAGGACAGTAAGATCAATCGGCCATTTGTAGTTGTAAGTCGAATGCAATTAGAAACTATTTCGTTGGTTACTTTAATTTCCCTGATGAATCCCGCTTTGCTTTCATATACCTATATAGAGAAGCTTAACAGAGAGAGTTCACTGACTTTCAGTGGGTTGAGGAAATTCCGACCTGCAGAAGCTCTGCATTAGAACAATTTTTGCCTTGTTAAATTCTAAAACACTCCTCCCCTGATTTATCATGTTCTTATCCCCAAAATTGTTAAGTACCCCCTCCCACACACACGCACACACATGAATACTGTCTTTGGCTCCCAGTGTTCTCTCCTTGGTATACCTGATATACTCTTAGTATACTCTCCCTTGGTAATCTCAGTATGGTCAATACCGATCCTAGGGAAGTTACTCTAAAAAAAAAAAAAACAAAACACTCTGTGCCTCAGTTTCCCCACCTGTAAAATGGGGATAACAACAGTTATCAACTCTTTAAAACACTCCCTAAGATGCTGTGAAATTGAGTTAGCCCAACAAAGGTTTCTAGAACTGTGCCCAGCACATAGTACCCACTCAAAAGCATTAACTATGATTATTGGCATTTCCACCTTCAGCCTTATTTTCATCTCGGCCCAAGGAGAGACGGCACTGCCTGACCTCACTCACTAGCGCCACTAACATGGAAGGTTGCTGCTGAGGAAACTGGGGAAGACAGGCCGACCAAGGCTGGTGCGAGCCAATGAAATTCCCTTTTAAGGATTTAAACTTCACATTCACAAAACAGCATCATAACCTAAGAAAATGGTGACATTTTCTTTTTTTTCTTAAGATTTTATTTATTTGACAGAGAGAGCACAAGCACGGGGAGCGGGAGAAGCAGGCTCCCCACTGAGCAAGGAGCCCGACGCAGGGATAGATCCCAGGATCCTGGGATCATGACCTAGCCAAAGGCAGATGCTTAACTGAGCCAGCCAGGCGCCCCAAAATGGTGATGTTTTCTACACCGTTGATTAATAACTACTGGGCACTATTATAATAATTGCCATTCCTGATTTGCTAGAAATATTGCAGTGTTACTTTTCCAACAGTATGAGGCTTTTTTTTTTCTTTCTCTCTCGCCAAATGTCCCGTGCCTTTTGGCATTCCGATTTCTGAAGTTTGTAAATTCTACCCACTGGATCTCTATCAGCCCCCTTGCACGTGTCCCAACTCCAGGTGAGGCATTTCTAAAACCCAGCTCTTTTTCCCCCTTCTTCCTTTCCCAAGACAAAATTTCCGTGCCTTTTTATGTTTTCAACACGTCTTCCCTTCTTCTCTAATGATCCCTAAGGGGAGTGACTCAAAATTCCTCTGGACCCGAAGTACTTACTGTTGCTAAAAAGAGAGTCAGAAGTAAGTTGGCAAACTTGAAATGTTGCTTCAGGTAACTCCAGACTGCGGACTGCCAACATCTAAGTTAATGAGTCATCTTCTCTCTTTTCATCTGTTTTTCTCCGTAGGTGCCTCAAACCTTGTAGTCATTCTTCTCCTCCTCACTACCCACGATGTATCGATCACATTGTCCCAAGGGTTCTGGTCTTCCTCTCTCAGAGCCACGCCCGTGGTTCAGCAACAAGCTCTCTTCCCTCATCCTTCCTCAATGCATCCTGCCCATCGCTGCTAGGTAGACCTCCCAGGAGCCATGTGGAAGGCTCCTCAGCCTGCTTGCAAAGCCCCCTGCTGGTGTCCAGCCTTCACACTAGAGCACTGGATGGACCTACCAGTCAGTGCAATGGGAGCGCATGCTCCCAACCGTTCTTGCTTCCAGGAATACTTATCCTTTAAGGCTCAGCTCACGTCCCTCCTTTCCACGACTAAAGATTGTTTTAGTTCTTTCCCTCCTCTGATCGTTGAGCCAACTTCTCTGCAGCATCTTGTTCTCGCGCCCCAACAATGCGCCAGACACACTGGCCTCTTTGCTTTGCCTCAAACACACAGGGCACACTCCCATCTCCCAAATCAATGGCCAAGTCCCTCTCAAGGGAGAGTCTGACCTCTCGAGGGGGCCAAGCCTGACCACCCTATCTCGAATTGCCTCCCGCATCCCCCATTGCCTTACTTGCCTTGCCTTGCTCTTCTTTCCATAGCATGTCAAGTGCTTATTATGCTCATTGTTTTTTTTTTTTTGCATACATACCCCCATTTTACCCCCAAACTAGCTCCGTGAGCTCAGGGATCTTTTTCAGTTGACACATCCCAAAGCACTAAGAACAGTGTCTGGCATGGAGTAGGCAAGACACTTCAGAAAAATAAACCCACCTCTGCAAGGCGCCTGGGTGGCTCTGAAAGTTAAGCATCTGCCTTCGGCTCAGGTCATGATCCCGGGGTCCTGGGATGGAGCCCCGTGTTAGGGCTCCCTGCTCTCCCTCTCTCTCTGCCCCTCCTCCCACTTGTGTATGTGTGTATGCACGTGCATGTGCTCTCTCTCAAATGAATAAGATCTTTATTTATAAGTAAATTAATTAATTAATTAATCAATAAATAAATTAAAATAAACCCACCTTTGTGTGAATGAACTGCTGTTCATTTTCCACCATAATCTCAAAACAAGGAGAACGGCTTCTCGTGGATCACATTTTAGTTTGATTTAAAGGTTTACTCATTTCCAGGTTCAGCTCACGCTCAACGATGGTTGAGCTGACCAATTAGTCCTGACTGTCAAGCTACACTTTGCAATCTTCAAGCAATCCAGTTTTATTATGTTGTTTATGGATATAACCAGAGTTAATTTAAATCGTTTTCTTTAACATTTTTTAAAAGTAGAAAAAGTAAGAAAGGCATGATGGGCTGTCCTATGGGCCATATTAGATTATCTGTCAACAGTTGTCCAAAGCAAACTGGATCCAAAGGATGATGAAAAGCCTGGCGGCTGTTTCCTAAGTACTGCCTTGGGCTTCATGGAGGCCCTCTTAGGCCTTCAGAGCAGGCTGGCTGGAAGGGCTCTAAGCTCCCAATTCCAGCCCTTCTTCCTCCTCAGTGATGCTAGGAAACCAGCATTTTTATCAAGGTACACAGATGTTCCCCTCTTCGAAGGACTAAACTAAAAATGTGAATTTCGAAGGCCTAAACTTCGCCAGCCTGTACGAGCATAAATGGGCAGCTCTCAGAGTGTGGACCAGGGATCCTCAGATAATTTCAGGGGGCCCTCAGGCCCTCCCTTTTCCAGCTACCTGGCTGAGACCACATTTTCTTCCTAGAGTCCAACCAAAACAGCATATAACGAGAGTGAATACAGAAGCAGACAGGAGACTCCAGGGTCTCCTGTGTGCCAGAGATCATAGAGATTTGCAAAATATAAAATCACACCTCTCTCCTCACTATTTTTTAAAATTTAGAAAATAAAAAAATTTAAATAAACAGTTATTTGCGTGAACATATAATGGATTTATTGGTGCTATTTTAAAATGAATCAACAAGTGGTTGATTCTAGTGTGATAAATATTTATAGCGATAACCCACATAAACAGAAGGCCCTTTGGGGGTCCGCCATACTTTTTACAAGTATAAAGGGGTCTCAAACTACCAACAGAGCCACCCCTCAACTACCTACTCACCTTCCCACTCCCCAAAAGAAGATCCTGGCAAAGAGGCAGATACTCCTGCTGAAAATGGATGGGCTTGCTTTCAAAACAATTATCTCATTGCTTAACTTAGATGCCAGAAAAAGGAAGATCAAGGGGAAAGCAAAAAAGAAGCATCGAACAGTCTGAAGAGAAGGGAAGGAAGAGAGGGTTTTTTTTTTTAAAAATAAATTTTATGTGAAAATATGTTGTTTCACGAAAAATTAACCTGAGGTCATTAACCAAAAGCTTCTAGAGGGACTTTGGGGAACCCATGGAGCCCCTGAAATTGAATGCAGAAGGGTGGTCCATGTGTTTATCTAAGAAAAGGGTCCAAATTTTTCATTCAATTCTCAAAGGAGTCTGTGACCAAAGGTTAAGAATCTCTTGGATGCTGATGTCAGTTTTCAACTCAGGGAACATACTTATTCCTGAGCCATTTAAGCTAAGTATAAAACAAAACAAAATCTAAAAACCAACACCATTTTGCTAGGAACTCAAGATCCTCTTCCGACAATGCTGCACCCCCTCGTTGCTGAAATCATGGACTCTATGACTTGCTTTTCCAAACAAGAAAGCAAGGCTTTCTTCTAAAGCTGCCATGGACACCTCTCTCAGGAACCACTGTGTCAGGCTACGGTAGTGGACATTCTTAGTTCTTTTCAGCCAATCACCTTTTTTTGCTTCTGTACCAGAACTGAGGATTTTGATCTTAAGATCTGAGTTGGACTCTGGGAATAAGGAGGCAGCACAGTGTGGGGGTGTGGGCTTCCGAAGAATGACCCTGGTCAGTGAGTCAGGAGACCTGGATTTTAATCCAGTTGTGACACCCTGTCTCCTCATCTCTTTAGAGACACTCAAAGTGAGGGGGGCTAGACAGAGAGGTGACCTGTGAGCTGGAAATCAGGCTGAAAGGAATGTGTTGGTGGCCCACAGGGGCGAGAAACTCTGATGGATAGCTCTGCCTTACGTCGTTCTGACTCCATACGCTACGGTGTGAAGGATTTCTGGGAACATGGAAGTGATCAGAAATTGCACAAACACACAAACCCATCAACAGTGTCACATCTCCACAAGGGGCTCTGAGTAGGGGCCCCTCGCTGTCTCAAGGCTGTGGTTCCTTGACTCATTCCTGGTTAAGAGCTGCTCCCATTCTTTCATCTCCTAAGTGGATGAATGAAGCTCTCCTCACAAGTCCTGCACACTGGCCCCAAGCCAAAGCTTCCCTTTGAAACACAGAACCTGGCTACAAGACGCTCCATCAGTTGGCGGTTTTCTCTTTCCACCTCACCCACTGGAAGTCTGAGATACAGGAGCGCTGAGCTCTAAAATATGAAGCCAAACTAGTCCCATCACAACTAATAACCATTACTGACTGAGCTTCTACTATGTGCAAGACAGTGTGCCAGGAGCTTCGTACTCACTCCCGTGTGAGACTCACATTAGCCTCATTAAAGAGGCACCAAGATCCATCCAAGTTACATAAGCAACAGAAAACAGGGCTCAGACTGACAAGTTCGGCTCTGCTGCATTTCAGAATGTCTTTACGTGACACCAGGCTGCCCCAACTCTGTCTGTTAACCATGGGAATATTGAGACAGTAAAGTTTAGTCCAAAAGACCAATAATGCACCCACTAAATCAAGGAGCAATCTACTCCATCTTTCTACAGAAATCAATGCAAGTAAACTCTGCTTTAAGTGATATGGGTAAACCCTCCCAACAAGTGAATACCAAACTGACTCTCAACACAAATTTTTATGGATGCTGTGTGTGTGCGTGCACACACACGCACACGCACACACTCAAACGTATTGAGTTAAATAATTCCTCAGCCCTCACTGAGTGGCAGATAGGTACTACGTGTCACTTTTTCAACCTACATGTGAACTCCAGTGCCTCATGTTTTGGTAACATGTCCAACTACTGAACAAATACAAAAACAGGAAAAACGGTCAAAAACTCTGTTTTGATCATTTTCAAATCAAATGAAGTTGTTCACATTGTTTCAGATAAAACATATTTTATCCCAGGCTCAGAGGCCATGCTCTGGGGGCCAAACGTCTGCCAGAACTCTTTTTCTGGGGAGTAAAATTGCTGACAGTTACAGATTCAACTGCGTCACCAGGGCAGATGAGGGAACTTTAACATCTCTGATCCAAGCTCGCTGAAGAGATCCCCTGGGTCAGAAACTTTTACCAACAACAACAACAACAACAAAAAGAACAAAAAAAGAATTCTTTTCAAGGAAGCTTCCACACCCACTGTCTCTTAAAATACACTGTTTGGAACATAGTGGGTTCTCAAGAAATCGCGTTGGATGAACACGCCAAACTTAGACTAGGAAGCGTGGGTGGATGGATAGTGTTGTGCATAATTCTGGGGTTTGTTTCAAGTCATTAAAGATCCTCACTCAACATATAAAGTCAATACGAAAATAATTCTTCCGTTCATTTTATAGACTCCGCAAAAGGCTTCCATGCAGGACGCCCGCCTGATCCCCCTACTGGCCCTGTCAGAGGCTGGTGTCCCTCGCCCTGGACAGAGAAGGAGCCTGCGGGGCACGGAAGATGGAGTGACTTGCCTAAGGTCACCGGTCAGTGAGGAGCTGGCCAGGATGTAAATGGACTTCGGATTCTGAGTCCATTGCGCTCTGCATTACATTAAGCTGCCTAGGCAGTGATTTTCTGAGACACCACATTTAGATGATCTCACTTCCATATATTAACAATTTTAGAAGGCGGCAAGCCAAAGACGGAAATTTCGTATAACAATGACACGTGAGAGCTCACAGTGGCACCAGCTCTGCAGGAGAAAACTGCTCTGCCCCTCTCTTCTGGGTGGAGTCAGCCGTGACTCAAACCCCCATCAGTTGGGGGTGGGCTGAAGCAGAGGTCCAGCTGTCCCCCAGCAGGGGGAGTGGGGCATAGAGCTGGGGAGCCAGAATACAGCCAGGCACCCCTCTTAGATCTCACAGAATATGTGCTAACGTGGGGCGCCTGGGTGGCGCAGTCGGTGAAGCGCCTGACTCTTGATTTCGGCTCAGGTCACGATCTCAGGGTCGGGGGATCGAGCCCCACGTCGGACTCCGCGCTCAGCACGGAGTCCGCTTAAGATTCTCTCTCTCCCTTTGCCCCGCCCCCCACTCCCTCTTTAAAAACAAAAATGTCCTACATGGCATTGTTCCAGGTAAGAGGGACAGTCACAGGTGATGTTCCTTTCTCCACCGTCTATATCCGTGCACCCGTCTCTGAACCCTGAAGGCCAGGAGCCCCCCTGTTCGTATCAGCCCTGCAACGCCATTCTGGCCATGCCTTCAAGACAGAGCCTTTAGCCCCTTTCAGATTACAGGACAGGTCACCTATCTCACCCGTCTCTCCACCTACCAAGCTGACAGCGAGGAGTAGCCCTCCCTGCCGCCAGGGTGGGCAAAAGGACCACAGCGGGGTTATTCTGTCCTTCCCATCAGTAAATCTCGCCCCAGAAAAGGGGTAAAAAAATCCAGGTGTGCATCTAGATGCATCTTCACGCTCACCTCCTCAGACGCAGAGTCAACCTTTTTAACAACTCTGTTTCTAAGACAGAAGACTTTCATAGAAACACCAAACCACCCCGGGTCCTCAACTCCTATAACCGCCACTAAAAAGGAACATGGCAATGACTAATGAACTCTCCCCTACTGGCTGCTTCCAAAGGACCAGGCACTGTGTTATGTCATTCCATTTTCTCGAAAGACCTTATTATTATCCCCATCCAACAGCTTTTTGCCCAAAGTCAGCCAGGTGAGAAAGGGTTGGAACCATGATGCCTGGCTTAGACACCATCAGCAAAACCTGCACTCTAACAGATGAACTGGTAAGAGAGAATTGCGGCATACACATACACTGGAATATTATTCGGCCTTAAAAAAGAAGGAAATGCTGGCTACAGCATGGATGAACCTTGAAGAAATTACGCTAAGGGAAATAAGCCAGTCACAAGAAGACAAATGTTACTTGATTCCCCTTGTAGGAGGTCCCTAGAGTAGTCAAATTCATGGAGACAGAAAACAGAATGGGGATTGCCAGGGGCGGGGCAGGGGTAGGGCTGGGGGTAGGGGGGTGAGAGGTTGTTGATTAACAGGGACCGAGTTTCAGTTTTTCAAGATGGAAAAGAGTTCTGGGGATGGATGGTGGTGATGGGGGCACAACAGTGTGGATGTACTCAAGGCCACTGAACTACACACTTCAAAATGGTCAAGACGGTCAATGTTGTGTGTATTTTTATCGCAGTTAAACATAATTTTGGAAAGAAAAGGAGGGGAGAGGTCAAACACGGTTTCTTTTAACCCATATAAACCAGGAGGAACACACAGAAAGCTTTCATTATTCTAATTCAGAAATCTACAGTAGTAGTAGAAGAAACAAAAAACACTCTCCCCTGATGACTTGTACATGAGAATTTAAAATTCCAACACAAAATTAGAAACCTGAGATTTGGGCAATTTTAAAAATCTGCTCTCCAGCAAAAACACGGACAGTCTAATGCCAATTTTCTTTGCCCCCACCCCTGCTTGGGTTCCCCATCATCTGCCCATTATATTTAGACGCCCTTTCTGAGAGAACTTAACCTCGAAATGCCTGTTTCACTTGTATTGGAGCACTACCATCCCCACCCTGGTCAGGTCGGAGGGTACCTGCCGCTTTCCCACTGACTGCTGCGCTGTTAGTTGGTCACCCTGGCGGCTGACATGCCTTTCAAAGCAAATGGGCTTGATCTAGACTTCTGATCTGAAGCAACGAGTTGCAAACCATGAACCCAACCTCAACACAAGCCAGGACGCCCAGAACTCAGCAACAGGGAACAGCAGGACCAGAAAAGGACGAAGGCATGCAGGAGTGCCTAACAGGCTCTTAGGCTCCTGGGAGTACCATTACCAATGAAGGTGATGAGTCCTCTCTTCCACTAGCAACGCACTTGTAAAAAATCCTTGAAAAATGCCTTCACACCCACTCTCTCCTGCCCTAGACCCCGGAGCAAGCAACTTGAGCCTTTTTACTCCCATTTTTCAGAGGAGCAACTAGAAGTCAGGGTTTGCCCAAGGTCAGACAACGAGTTGGCTGCAAAGTAGGAACTGGAACCCGCCCATGTTATTCCTTCCGCTACACCCCACTCCAGAGACAGGGCTGGCCAGCATCGCAAGGAACAGGAAATTGAAATGGCTCCTGGTAAGGCAGGAAGCCTGCCAACCTCCAAGAGAAGCTGACCAATGGCCAGAGCCCGCCCTGAATCAAAGATGCCTCCTCAAAGGAGCTTCCGACTAACCTCTCTTCCCACCTGCGGCACTGGAAAGATACTCCAGGAGTCCACAACCCACCATGCCCATCTGTCCGGGGAGAGGAAGTAGGCTCAGCGTAAGCGAGATGCTGTTCAAGAGCGGAGTTTGGAGAAGCAGTAATTCCCTAGTATGAACTTATCAGCTTTATTCTCACTCCTACCACATCACCCCCAACACATACACACACACATACACACTCTTTCCTTAATCCCACCCCTAGCCACCGAACTGGAAGAGGGGTGAAGCAGAGCTGAGGCGAATCCTCAGGGAAGCAGCACCAGCTGCAGAAGCCACCAGGCACACAGGGTAAGACTGACTAGAAGATGGGAATCTTGTAGGGGCAAAATCATGCACTTCCAGTCATGCACCACTTCCAAAATATTGAAACAGATTTTGATCACTTTACCTGAGTTGTTTTTGCTCTTCTGCCTTGCATGCTGTTGCTATGGCTAATTTGTGGGTTGGTGGCACCTTCAGAAAGACAGTGAGATTTCCTACAGGGAAGTGTGTTATAATTACTGTACGGAAGAGACTCTTCAGCGGCAGCTGGTGGCATCTTATGGTTTGCAAGATCGGGAATATCAGACACCAGATTCCGACAGTAGCCTGCAAATTTGCTCCTGGGTCCCCCGTTTGCCGTCACCCCAGAGTTTTTCTGAGCATACAAGTCACCCAGGGAATTGGCACGCTGACAGGTGCTGAGCTGCCGGGGGCTCACCCGGGGTTCCATCCCCCGAGCCTCCTCGCAGACTTTCTCTTCAGTGGAACCCAAGATCTCTTCGTTGCTTGTTAAATGTTCTTGGCTCAGATCAGAGAGTGAGAATTCCAGGCTGTCCTCCCGCCAGATGTCTGCAGATTTGGAGCGTTTCTTCTTAAAGCTAGCCGTCTCCATGAAAGTGGGCCCATTGGATGTATAGGGAGGCTGCCCCCTGCCGCCGTCAGCCAAATATGTAGCGTCATCCCCGTAAAGCCGGCTCTCCTCCGAGTCTGGCACGCTTCGCACAGACGCGGCTGTGAGGACGATGCTGCTGTCGACGCTGGGAGGGACAGAAGCATCAGTGTACGACACGGGTCTCAAGCCCATATCCACTCGGTCCACCCAAATGGGGCTGCCGAAGTCCTCTAGGGTGCCCTCTTGGGAGAAGGGCTCCAGGCCATTTTCGGCCAGGGACTGGGGGATGCTGGGCGTGCTGCTGGATCGCGTGCTCACTTCGGAGTTCCTGTGGATCACCTTCCCCGAGGACGTGTGCCTCGTCCGCCGTGCCTTGTGCGACAGGCGCAGTGAGCGCGACGTGTGCTTGCGCCCCAGGCTGGCATGCTTTTCTCCATAAAACTCATGCTCTACATTTTGACTTTCTGCGTTTCCCATGGTTTTATGGTCTGCAGCATGGGGGGGGGGGGGAAAGGAGGGGATAAGTGAGTCACCAATGGGTAGTTTAACAGAAAGAGCTCAGGGTGCAGGGCAGGCAGAGAGCTTGGCAGGTGTCAGGGCACCACCCTCTGCCCACCTGGCAGGTGCTTGGGCTCTTACTGGCTAGCAGGTGAGAACTAACATCATCCACAGAGACTGGCCCTCCCGAGATGTGAAATAAGAACCCAAGTAAGATAAGTAGAGAATTAAACTTGCCTCAGCCCAGAGGGTAGCTGCCCATGGGGCCCACTGACGTGCTGCTTTCCATAGGGCTGCTAACCCTTGTGGTTCCTTCCTAAACTAGACTTAACAAAACTCTGTTCCTCTCCAGACACTGAAAACCCTGAAAGCACAAACGGACTTTCTGTTGGAAATGATATGGATTTCAAAAAGCATCACAAAACTTAGAGGCACATTTGATAGCCTCCCTCCCTCCCTCCCAATGTCTCTGTTTGATTCGGACTCCATCTATATTTCAAAATCAATCAAAACTGGAAACACTCAAGAGGTTAAGTCCGATCAACTCTTCCTAGTTCATCCAAGCCAAAAAGAAAATGGGCTTTTACCTGAAATTCAATTACATTCCACAGCATTCTGAAAACCTTAACTTTTGGTGTTTCGGAGGGGGCGTGAAGCGGGAGGAGGGGAGAGGGAGATGGGCAAAACAAAATAGAAACCCCGCTCTCTGCTTAGCACCAGACTAATGGGTTTATTTCTGGGAGCAAATCCAAACTGAGAACATTAATCTGGTACAGAGTGCCCTGCAAACAGAAATTCACATTATGAAATCACTAAATGTGATTCAGCCTTTTGGGGCTACCCAGGTTAATTCAAATCCTTCCTTCACATTTTCCAGGCTCTCTCCCTGACCTGGTGACTGTTACTCACAGTGGAAAAGAGAAAGACCTTCAAAGCTCAGCAACTGTGACTCTCTTAGCCTCTTCTCCTTCCTCTGGTCTTTCTCTGTACCATTCCAATTGTATGCACTTAAGATACACACATAAAAGTGGCCAGAAAGGAAAAGAGGGAAAATATAGTAGCTGGGCACATTCCTGAGCTGATGCTTCCAACCACCTACATAGTCATCCATTCAGAAAATCCATACTGAGCACCTACCATGTTCTAGAAGCCAGAGATACAACAGTGAACAAAAGAGACATTCCCTACTCTCCAGAAACTGATACTGTGGCCAGGGAAGGTAGACAATGAAACAGTGAAAGGCACCAAGGGGGAAACAGAGAATGAATTGACTATGACCACAACAGAGTTTGAAATGCCCTGGACTCTGACACACCTTCACATTGATCCAGAATCATTCTATAATCTCACTATTCAGTCTAAAACACGCCATCAACTCTGAAGAGCACATCTTCGCTGAAACAAAATCGGTGGCAACAGGACGGGGAAAAAAACCTCCATTTCACGTTCCAGTGAGTTTGGAGGTAACTCATACAGGCACCAGACGGTAAGCTATTCTCATACTGGAATATTCCCTACCGGGTCACATATCATATGATTCTCAGAGGGAACTTTCCAAGAAGGAGAATCTCCTTTTTCCTGGCAGCAAGTATATTTCAAAGCAGTTAATAAGCTCATGCCTCTCTGGCTGGCATCTTTAAGAAGCAAAGAAAACAAAAAACAAAACAAAACAAAAAAACCTCAACTCACTAGAGGGAAAAGAAAAACATCAACTGTCCATACACAACCATTTATGTGATCTACATTCTGAAGAATATCGTGTGCTACGTTTTGAAAGTAAAATAAGCATTTCTATTTTTTTAAAGGTGTATTTATTTATTTTAGAAAAAGAGAGCACACACACATGAGTGGGAGGGGCAGAGGGAGGGGGAGGGGGAGGGGGAGAGGGAGAGGGAGAGGGAGAGAGAGAGAGCCTGACAGGGGCTCCATCTCATGACCCAGAGATCACGACCTGAGCCAAAACCAAGTTTGACGCTTAACCAATGGTACCACCCAGTCACCCCAATAAATAAGCCTTTCACTAACTAAAGGCCATGGCCAATTCCTTAGAGCTCTTGATCTTTTTAAGTACACATTAAGATACCTGGATGTGTCTATGTATCTATATGTTTTGCTACGAAATAATAAAAAGCTTAGAACAAGTATTAGCCATAGTTCCACGTTAAGAATCACACAGGCTTAAGTTTAAAAGAAGGAAAGAATGATGGTGGAAGAAACCGCATGTAAAAGCAAAACTGTGCCCTCACGCCCACAAGGAGGACCCTCCTTTTAGCCTATGTATGAAAAGTTTGCAAATATAAATTGACAGGTATATTCCCAACAACACATTTTTGGTGAGGCTTGTTTCTGCCAACAGAAAAGCAATTAAGTTAAAAGCCTCAGGAGAGGTTTCCTAAAGGAAATGGCCCCAACCTTCAGGAATTACAGCACCCAATGCATCACTCTGATGGGCCTGTTATATTAATAGCATTTTTAGTAGCAGGATTCTTTTTAGCCGGCCAAGGTAGGAAAGAAGGCATTTTTATCTTCCGAACTAGAATTTAGAGATGAGTGCCAAATCTCCTAAATCCTACCAAGAGAAATTCTCAGGGGATGACCTAAGCAGAGTCAGCAGGAAGTCTGAAGCAAGTTAAGAAAAATCAGTTTCTAGGGACCTGCTGAAATACCCCTTAATTTGAAACCTTTTCCTGAAAGGTCGGTGAGAATCACAAGGGCCCATGTGGCGTTGGTGGGGGGACTGAAAAGTAACAGAAGCATGAAAAATTAAAATTGCTTGTGGCATCCGACAAACACAGTCTCCCCTTTCCGGGGCAACTTCTGCCCCACAGGCAACCCCCAGAACGTTGGTGAATTGGAAGTTCTAATCCTTTTCCTGTATGAAGGTCAAACGTCAGCTACTTCCATGATCTGAACACCTCCCTATTCTGTTTAACCCCATCATTGATTTTTATTGCAAACAAACAAACAAAAAACCCAGTTCATAATTTACACCTGCACCCACTCTGTCCCTGTGAGTCAGGAAGCAACTTCTGGGTAGAAAGCGGCTTTCAATTCCTAGGTAGCCTCTTCGGAGGCTGGAAGTGTTCTACTCCAGGCAAGGAGTCAGTCAACGGTCATGCATTTTAGGAACAAAAACAAAAGGTGAGTGATCAGTAGTACCTCACCAACATGATCATCATACTGTCGCAAGATGAGAGAAGAGAGATTAAGGTCAGACTGAAATGCAAAAACCAGGACAGAAATTAAAAAGAAGAGCATCAGAATAAGAGTGAGTACTCAATCTCTAGCTGGAAACCGTCACCAGTTTTAAACTCATTAAAACTCTCACTTCCTTATGTAGCATGTTAGTGGTTCCAAATAACTTGCATTTTCAGGGAGCACTTAGCGGGAGGGGGATTAGGCAGGAGGTATTGGGCAAGATTTTATCACAAGAACAACCCTCAGTATTTAGACCTCAAGTCTGGCTGCTCGTACTTTCTTTTCAAAGGTCTAAGTTCTGGCTACCCGAGCTTGCCCCAGGGCCTTTACCCATGCTCTTTTTTCTGCCAGCAACCCTCCTTCACTGCCTCGCTGACATTCCAGTTTGCTCTGATTTTGACTCAAATATCGCCTTCTCAGGTGACCTTTCTTGACCTCTCCAAAATGACAGGCCCTCCCACAGATCAATCCTTATCCCTCTTGTTTTTCTTTTCCTCGTTAGCCTTTATCACAACTGTAACAGACAATATATTTCACTTACTTAAAATTTTTTATTCTCTATCCTTCCCCACCAGAACCTAAGCGTCAGGAGGGCTGAAAGTTTTGCTTGTCTTGTTTACTGTTACATCCTCAGGGCCTAGAACACTGCCTGAAAGGTAAAGGTGCTCAGTGGAAAAATACTGAATGAGTGAATGACAAAATAAACTTTAATCTAGAATGCAGAAACTCATACAACTGCAATAAAATGGAGATGAGAATGGGACCACGATGCAAATTAGGGAACAATACCCCAATGTGGACTAGAGAAAACACACGTCAGACTTAACTATGCTAGCCCCTTCCATCAGATGCCTCGAGGACACAGCAGTCTTCAACGTGCCCGTCACTCTGGCTCCCTTCCACCTGAAGACCTGTGCAGGTCCCTCATCCCAGACCATTCGACCCTGCTCCACTGTTCTCCCCACCCCCAATTACCTGGACAAAGAATGAAGGCCTTGCTCCTGCCTCATTTCACTCAGTTCTTGCCCTCAGTTCTTCCCTGCCTCCTCTTTTGGGAGCTGTCCCTGCAGAAGTTCAGGAAAGAGTTCAGAGGTGAGAGGGTACCCCTCCCCATTGTCTACGTGGAGAGTGCAGGCGTGCTCAGCCTCAGAGGACCCAGACAAAATGGAGGCAAGGGGACACGGTGGCACATTGGGCAGGGGGTCATTGGACAGTGGGACCGGGTCAGAAAATCGAGATTCTCAGGGCCAGAGCTCAAGGACACTAGAGGGAGTGTGACTTTTTCCAACATCATGATCTTTCTTTTAACGTGATCAGTTAAACTTTTCAGGTCATCCTAGTACATTCCTTTAAATCCACCAAGTTAAATACACAGTGAGCAAGTGAAAAGGTATCTTAAGGAACTTTATCAATAAGAACAGTCATTAGGTTCATATACTCATCAGGGAAGTGGTCATTTCTCAAGATCAGCTTTTTTTCGATGTATTAGCCTGCTAAAACTTTGAACTATACATATACAAAAAATGTTTTTATACGTATAAAAAAAATGTCAAATTCCTGGCTCTGATAATTTACTATAATTATTTAAGAGGCAACCATTAGGGGAAACTAGGTGAAGGCCACATACTTCCTCTGTACAATGTCTTGTGAATCTGTAATTATTTCAAAATTTAAAAAACAAAACTTTAAATAACTGAAATATTCTGGCTAAATGAAATTTTTGTTTAAAAGTGAGAGTTCCTTGGAGGTGCCTGGGTGGCTCAGTCAGTTCAGTGTCCAACTCTTGATTTTGAATCAGGCCATGATCTCAGGGTGGTGAGACCGAGCCCCACGTTGGGCTCCTCGCTAGGCATGTAGCCTACTTAAAATTCTTTCTCTCTCGCTCCCTCCCTCTGCCCCCCCCACTCATGTGCGCTCACGCGTTCTCGCTCTCCCTCAAAACAATAAAAGTGAGAGTTCTTCGAAATGAAACATTTTAAATCTGTTTTTACAGCTGAAAGCCATCTAAAACATTCTCATATAGTCTCAACAAATTAGGCAATAAAAAATAAGCATGCACTGGGGCACCTGGGTGGCTCAGTCGGTGAAGCAGCTCAGGTCATGATCTCAGGGTCATGGGATCGAGCCCCAACATCAGGCTCCCTGCTCTGAGGGGAGTCTGTTGGAGATCCTCTCTTCCCCTCTCCCTCTGCCCCTTCCCCCATTCTCTCTCTCTCTAATACATAAAAAAATCTTTAAAAAAAAATAAGCATGCACTGAGAATCATCTAGCATCTCTTATCAGGAAATACAAAGTAAGTATAGACCAGTGGTCCGAAGGGAGGTTAAACAGAGAGGTAGAGCTGATTAACTAGGGATGGTGCTTCTGTCTAAATAAAGTAGTAAACGAAACTGAATTGCCAACATCTGACGCCAGCCAAGATGGAATTAGGCACTAGGACTGACCTTTCTCTGACTGATAAAAAACTAAAAAACTTGGGACCAAAGAAAAAAGCAACCACCCAAAGATTCCAAAGTGTAAGCACAAGCATGCTGTGTGGGGAAGTCAAAACCCTAAAGAAGCCACTTCATCCAAGAGTGGGTTTCCTGGTTTTCTCTCCCAGTCTTACGTAAAAGTACACCTCTGACCTCCCAGTACACCTCTGACACAGGCAAGCGAAAACTCCTAAGACACACCTCGTTGTTCTGGCCAAAGAACCAAGAAGAGTGGTCCCTGCCACCCAAAAAGTGAGGGGGATCTCAGAGGAAAGAGGCAGAGAAGCAAATCTACCAATGCAGTTTATAAATCCACACAAGTCCCAGGCTCATCCCCCTCAGATGCATATGCCTCGGACTGACCCCAAGCAAGACAGCAGAGGCTTTGGGAACTGAATTATTATATAAAACCACAGCCCACCTCCCAGACTGCCAACCAGGTGGCCCATGTGTGGGACAAATCCAAAGATGTCCAGCCAAGACTGAGAGATGGAACTGACATTGGAGTCATCATCCACCAAAAGGGAAACCCAACTTGTAATCTGGACTTAGCAGGTTGACCACCTGCTAAAACAGCAAAAAAGAAAAACCATCATTTTCCAGATGATTTTAACAGGACCTCGAGTCTCCCAATATGATACTTAAAATGTCCACAGTGTGTTCCAAAGAACCCAGAAATTCTAATCACTTCTCCAGAGAAAAGGTAACCCACAGATGTCAATCTTAAAGTGACCCAGATGTTGGAATAGCACACAAAGCCTTTTAAAGCAGCTCTTACATGGTTGAAACTGTAGGCCAATGTGTTCTGGGACTCATGCTAGGAAATGTATGCAAAGCGCAGCCAAATTCATCAATGAAATGGGAAAAAAAAAATTCTTCAATATTAAAATTTTTTTCTTGGGTGCCTCAGTTGGTTAAGCGTCTGACTCTTGATTTTGGCTCAGGTCATGATCTCAGGGTCACGAGAGAGACCCCATGTCCAGCTCCGCACTGGGCATGGAGCCTGCTTAAGATTCTCTCTTCTCTTCTCTCCCTCTGCCCCCTCCCTGCCGCTCACACATGCGTGCGCTCTCTCTCTCTCAAAAAAAAAAGTAAAATGTTTTCCTTTAGGAATTTCCTCTCCAAAAAATAAAATAAAATAAAATAAAGCAGCTACTATAACTATGCTCCCTGAGTAAAGGTAAGCACTCTTGAAATAAATGAGAAGCTTAACTGCTTGCAATGTCCACACAAAATCATTATGAACATCAATTATTATATAGGAGTAGAGAAACAGAACACAAATAAAAAAGAAAGGCAAAACCTGTATGATCCAAGATAAATCATGCAAGCTGTGTTTCTAATCACACTGATGTTACGTTTTCTTCATATTACGTGAAAAAACATTCCAGTTAATAGAAAACCACCCCATGGGGCGCCTGGGTGGCTCAGTAGTTAAGTGTCTGCCTTCGGCTCAGGTCATGATCCCAGGGTCCTGGGATTGAGCCCCGCATCGGGCTCCCCGCTCTGTGGGAGGCCTGCTTCTCCCTCACCCACTCCCCCTGCTTGTGTTCCCTCTCTCGCTGTGTCTCTGTCAAATAAATAAATAAAATTAAAAAAAAAAAAAACAGAAAACCACCCCATGGTCAAGGTCTCTGGGCAGAGAGGAACAAAGAAAAATACTCTTATAACTTCAGATTGTTCAGAGGGAAAAGAGTGAGAGAAAGAAGAAGATACAAAGGAAACTGGAAATAACCCCATCACCTTGAGAACTAAGGAGCCTATATTTTTATGGTCCAGGAATTCGAATTCCCTAGATGAGACCAGCAGCTGGAGCAGTCCCCCAAACAGACAGCAGACAGATCCACCCTTTCTCCAGCCTTCCCATTCCTTGTGATCCAAGCCCAGTCTGTGGGTCAGCCTGCCAAGGCTTGCCCTGTTCAGAAGTAGATAATCAAAAAAGATCATTCTACTGTAGGGTCAAACATCACTGGAGCAAAACTCTTCTTATTCTCAGAAGTAAAAACATTTGAGATGCACACCCACGAAAATGGTTTTGAGCAGGTTAAAATTTGCTTTAGGAATATTAATAATATGTTCACTTTCTCTCTCTCTCTCTCACACACACACACACACACACACACACACACTAGACCTGTAATAATTTTAAAAGCAACTATTCTGGATAGAGTGATTGCGGGTAATTTTAATTTTTCAAAAACTTAAACCTTTTTTTGGTATTTTCTAAAGTTTCTGCACTAAACCTGTAATTCATTTTAAGGAAAGAAAAATAAATAAAACATGTTAACATGTTTTAAGTCCCTGGGTTTTTTGGATAATTGAAGAGAGTGAGGATGTGGGCACTATGCTGACAGCTACAACAAACGACACCAAACCCAAACTCAAAACAGATGGCTGGGAAAAATTACCTAAGGTAAAGAAAATACTATCTAGCTTGGATTTAATCATGCTTTCTCTACATTCCAACAGCACTTTGCTTGACCTCTTCGCATGACGTCTGCTGCGTGGTCATCTGCACACTGACACACTTGTCTTGCTTTGTATGGACCCCCTTCCCGCCTTATTATAATGGCCCAGGGGCAGGGACCATGACTTACCCATCCCTGTCTTGGTTACCTAAATATACTAACGTCTTAACACAGCTCTCAATGGGAGTGCTCCTCATGCAGACCCCCTTTAACATGGGCTCTTCAAATATATAAAACATTAGAGCTCATTAGGGGGCCCAAGCTGACCCAATTCATAACACATTCAAGTCAAAAGTGAACTACTAAAGCAAGGTTTCTCAGTCATCGGTAAGGACATTGTGAAAGCCAAGCATAAGGCATTTAATGATGCATATAAATTATAATCATTAATAATATAATTTTTCACTCCCCTGAGGTATTTAAAAACTTATTAAAATAAACATAATGATCACCCTTCTACGACTTGAAAACAGACCTCCAAATCTGCAGGAGAAAGGATGAAATGTATTTATTTCAAAGTTAAATTTGAAGCGAAAATCACAAGACAACAGATTGCAAATTTAAAATTAGCTTCTAGTGGGAGGTCTTGGTTTCAAGCCTGTTTTTTCTCTACTGGAGGCTGAGCTTGAAGACAGGGGTGGGGTAATTGGTAGGGGGGGAGCTCAGATTAAACTGAGACAAAGTTCTGAAAGTTTTTGCTAAATCTTTACAAACCCATGAAAAGTGTTTTGCCAAGTCACACGCAAATACCCCTAACACAAGAGACTAAACAGGAAAGTTTTGCAAATAAAAGATGATCTTTGATTTAGAAAGATTATTATTTTGACTGTATTTATTTTGCTTTTTAAAGATTATCCAAGCCAGAAACAAAATATATCATTGTTTTGGAGCTAAGATTTTGCAGCTATAGCTCTGTCTTTTTCAAACATAATCCAACATAAAGATGGTGAAGCTCAGGGATAAATTTAAAAGACCCTGAGGGCAATTCACAGGGGGAGAAAAGATCTCATAGGTACCGGCTTTTCCTTTTCTTTTCTAAATTTTAATGCTAGTGCTTTTGAATTCTTAGATGGGTGTAACCCTAATCCAAAGAAGTGGTTCCAAATTCTTTTTCCCACGAGCTATATGCAACCCAGCAATTGCAATTACACTGAAATGTATCTGTCCCACCACTTTGGAAGCATTTCCATTAATTCCTGCGGATGTATACGGGCTCAAAACGACACATACACAAACCTACCTTACAAGGCAACAGTGGTTCCCAACCCAACTTGCCCGAAGAGCACTGTGGCATTTAGATACTGAGACTGGGAATGGCGTCAGGATGAATAGTGGAAGGGACTCGGGAGAGGTATCAGCACCCGCCCCTCGGGGAGGCCATCATGGTCTCATCTGAGTCTCGGAGGATGTGCCAAAAACCTGCAGAGGACGGAAAAGAGAAAAGAAGTTGTCAGCCAGAACACGGTAAATGGGCCTCTTCCATGGAGCCCACTCTCCTCAATTCTCCAACATCCATTTTGTGTGTGACAGCAAACCCCAAATCAAACTGTGCAACCTTTAGCTACAGGTATAAAGCGCAGGGATAATCAGAAACATAAATATGTGCAAGCATATCTATATTTATGGTAAGAACCAGTCCTACAGACTAAGTTATCATTTTCCCCTCTTTCTATGGAGAACAACAGCGGCTAACAGAAACAGGTTACTATGGAATGATTTCCATGGCTCCCTCTTCATCTTCAAAAGGTCTCGATGAACAGAGATAATCAATAAAAGGAAGTAAGAGTCTCGGTTACTACCAAAGCAGAGCCACATTTACAACAGAAGTTGAAGAAAACGTTAAAAGACGGTAAAACAAAACACCAAATACACAGAACTCATCGCGTACACGTTTTCAGCTGGTCAAACATCAAATTCAGAGGAGGCAACTTGTGAAGAATATGTACAGAAAAGAATTTAGTGAAATATCTCAACTGTTACTTAACACAGAGGATAAACACACAAGGACGCTCCAGGAACAAGCAGTATGAATGATATTTTTTTTTTTAAGGGGAAAAAAAAAAAAAGCTTGCCTTCTGAGATGAAATTGCAAATACTAAGGAAGAAAGGAAGAGAGTCTGGGGGTTCCTTGGTGGGGGGCTGCACCTTATCACCCTCCTCCCCACAGTCGTCCTCTGTGGGGCTACCCACCGCGACCACCCATTGCTGGGGGGTTCCAGCAAGGTAAGGACCCGGGGCGCCCAACGCTTTGAACAGGAACACGGAGAAAACTGCCTACTTTGTGGAAGGCAGCCCACAGAGGCAGTAAATAAATAAATGCACACATCCGCACAGCACAGAACAATCAGTGAGGTTGCGGTTCTTCCTTATCTCGGAAAACCTGAAGTGGGTGACTCACGCTTTTCAAGGAAGGAAGCACGCATCCTCAGCAATTCCCCATCATTACCCTACAATGCGTGCCCTTTCCATTATCCCCCATTGCTAGCCTGTTCTCTCTCTTTTCCTAGGCATCCTCCTGAAGCTGTTCTCTGCGAATTTTCAGATTTTCAAAGCAGTTCCTGAATTGCCTAGGAACTGGCAGAAATTAACAAGCAAGAGCCCATTTATATTGAAATGGACTCATTACGGTGCCCTCTGCCAATAATTTGCAGGCTGGATTCTTGCTGGCAAATGGGGGCCTGCAGACGGCTGCCCTTCCACCTGCACCACAGAAGCTGATGACACATTTTCTTAGACTTTAAAAGAAATATGTATTCTAGCTACCAGAACTACAAGTTTTCTCCATCTTTAGCCTTCTAATTCCTGAGTAGAAGAACAATGTGGGGAAGAAGATGAGAGTTACGGGGCATTATTTATAAAACGTTGCAGGAAACCAAAATTGAGTTGTATCTGGTAGAATTTTCGTCTGATCTGGGCGTGGGGGAAAATTTTTCCCCGTGACCCCGGCTGCGGAATTGACCCGTGACATGGACGAATGAAGAGCCTCACGTGTGTTCTTTTGCAAGCAGCAGATACACTGTGGTTGCAAACATGCCAAGAAGCACTCATTTTGCCTGGAGTGATTAGCTCCACCATGGCACCCGAGAACGATTACAGTACTCTGAGTTTTCTTCGAGAACTGCAAAGAATTCAGGTTCAACGGAAGGCAGCCAGGCATCAGGCTCAGTGCTGGGGGTTTGAGCCTCAGTCCTACTGCATGCATCAGGTCAAATCTTGGCCTCACCAGTCACCTGCAGGGTGATTTGGGGGCAAACTCTACATATCACCCCTCTCCAACAGAATAGTTCCTAAACCACTGGGTTATTACGAGCACTAAAGAAGATCATGTATGTTACATGACTAGCTTCGCGCCTACCCTGTGGTCAGTTTGCAATAAACGTTAGCTATGATTTCACCTTACTTAGCATTTGTAAACTGAAAGAAGTCCTCTATGGAAGGCCACTGTTACTGGGGCTTCCTGAAAACAGGATGCCTAACTCATTGAAATTGGGTCCGTGTTATAAGTGGGATGACACGAGTCACCTTAAATTTGTTGCGGGGCAACAAGGGAATCGACTGATGCAGCTGGAAGATGTGATCCACCCGATTTGTCACAACACACACACCACTCTGACGCAATCCGGCAATACCAGGGGCCCGCTTGCATTACAATGACAGGGCCTGAACGCTGAATGTACCATGTTTTTTAATCTCATTCTGATTCATCATCAACTCCTGGAGTCCATTGCTGTGTCAGGTGTCAAGCAGTTTTCACAGGGAAGTGTGCATGCTGGGGGTGGGGGGAAGGAATTACCAAAACTAATCTCCGGCTTCATATACCTGCAAAAACTGACAAGGCTGAGGGGTCCCACGGCCCCAACCTTCTAGTCTGAGGTGAGCTGTTGTCAGAAATACTGTGTCCGTGACAGTTGATCCATAGCTTCTCCTAAAAAGTCTGCCAGACCAGAACTTTCTTTTTCACCTTCAAAAAACACTCCCAAGGAGCATCCTATCATTTTTAAGTCCCCGAAAGTTCCAGAAACCAAAATATATAGAGAAAGGGATATTGTACTTGCCCTCAAAATACCCAAGCTCCTGCATCAGGCTCTCTTACTTAAGTGACCTTGGGCAAGTAAACGATCTATTCTGAAACTCAACAGGAAAAATGAGGATGTAAGATTATCTACCTTACTTACCTACCTAAAATGACTGTTAAAAGACAGAGAATCAACATGAAACGTTACACAAAAACTATAAAATGCTACTTAAGGATGTTAACTTTTACTCTGTTCATCATGACTTCAGTGCCCCAAACTGTTCCATAGTTAGTGAATTAATGAGAATCAGGAAGTTCCCCCTTACCTTGAACCTTAAAAATGAGGAGGAGAAGGAAGGAGGCTATAGAGGTCTTAGATCAAAATCCTGAACAAGTCAGAATCCTGAATTTTAATTTTAAATGTAATAAGCACCAAAAGAAAATTAGTTTTTAGTATTCATACTTAGTCTAAAAATCAGTATTGGATAGATGGATGGATGGATCTGGGGCACTGAAAAATTTTACATGGTTCAGAAATTAAATTCACTGGTCATCTTTTTTACATATTTTTTAACCATTACTTTATTCAACAAAGGATTCAGTAGTGAGTGACTTTCAAAAATGTATCATCTAGGGGCGCCTGGGTGGCTCAGTCAGTTGAATGTCCGACTCTTGGTTTCGGCTCAGGTCATAATTTCAGGGTCATGAGATTAAGCCCCATACTGGGCTCCGTGCTCAGCACAGAGTCTGCTTGAGATTCTCTCTCCCTCCCCCTGCTCATGCATGCACACTCTTTCTCTCCAAAATAAATAAATAAAATCTTAAAAATACATATATACATAATCTAAAATAGAAAAAATTACTAACCTCAAAAAACCCAAAAGAAACCCAAAGGATAATAAGAGAGAATAAGGGTAACCATGCACACCCTATCAAGCTACCCAGCCAGTCGCATTTATAGTAAGCTTTATAACAGCCAACTCAAACTGAGAAAACATGGCAGTTGTGTGATTCACAATTCCTAATCAATTGCTCAGAAGAAGGATGAATGTTCTTGGTACCAAGATCAGACAGAAATTTCCACAGTGGTCCTCTGAGGTCACTGTGATATGATAAGCAATGTTCTGGACCATATCCTTCCACATGGGCTCAGTGACACATTTCACATGGATGTTTCTTCTTGAAAATTGATTTAAAAAGAAAATCACAACTCAGTAACAGAAGTTCTGAAGAAGCAGAATACTGCTGAAGAGCCGAGAGGCTGTATAATGTTCCAGGAAATTCTCCTTAATCACTGTTTGCTCTCCACAGAGTCCTGACGGGCGGTAAGCTAAAGGTAGGGCTATCTGGCTCATGCCCAAGTATAGCTGGGTCATGCTACGGGATGACCACCCTCATCTGGCATGAGAGGGTTCCACCAGGGGTGAGCTTGTCTACTTTGTGTGAAAACTGAGACTCTAGCACAGAGAAGAGGTGCCATCCCTTCCCTCCCAGGAGAACCATGTGATGACTCAAGGCAGGACCAGGATTCTTAGCACAGATGAACAGGCTATGATGGGGGTTCCAAATTCCTATTCCCTAGAGTATGGATGATGTGGCTTTGGCCCAACAGTTTTTGAGACAGGTAAAAACAGACACCCATATCAGCTGCACAAAATCCCTGAAAGTTCCCATATCCCAGTACTCCACTTGTTTTGAGCAACGCTACTTCCCACCAGATCCAAATGTATCCCAAGGTAACTGAGGAAACATGTTCACAGAATGAGTATTTTCAAGCCAGCTATAAGTCAAGAAATCTCTACTAAAATAATAACTTTTAATTTTAGAACAGTGAATCTTTGGAAATACTTAACCAACAGGTTCGGCGGGGACAGACATTACCATATCTCATAGGAGTAAAGTCAGTGTGTTTCAAAGTGAAGTAACATGTTCTACCCCGACTCAGCGCAATCTACCATTTATGGAATGCTTACTATCTGTCTGGCAGGGTGTCAGTGGCTTTAGGCCAAAATACTCTTCTAAGTTTCCCTCGGTTCTTGGTGTTTATTGTTGGACACTGGCAACTGCCAATGCATGTAACTCCAACATTGCATCACTCATTACGGAGCTCCCTCCCAGCTTCGTCCGAGAGAGTTTGGAAATTGCCAGTCCCAGAGGGCTGTGTTACACAGCTGGCCATCAAATCTCCCAAACACCCCCACGGCCTGGCCCAACAGGGGCTCAGATGAGGCCCAGCTTACCAAAACGGATTTAACAGCTTTCTCAGGACAGACCATGAGAACCACGTAATTTCTCAAAAATCTAAGTACCACCATTCCCACTAAGAAGCCGTGAAGCTCCCGAACACTTGAGCATTCCACCCAACATTCCAAGAGGAGTGACCATGTGCTGTGAGAGCCCACTCAGCTCTGGGCTCCTCGCTCCTAAATTCTCAGTTTCAAGTTTGAGTCATGTCAGAAAAGCACGCCCATGTCGCTGCGAGAGAGAATGGAACGTTTGATCCCCAAAGAAAAAGGAAGCGGGGCTGACCTGGTTAACTGCTAATGCTGAAATCTGTCCTCGAGCATTCCACCATGCTGTGGCTAAACCTAACGGGGTGTTCCCAGGGAAGGAACAGTGGAAGAGGACAGTACTGCGTTCAAAGTGCTTCCACACCTCCCATGAGACATAGCAGAGTGGACAAGCCTTAAACTGCACACCAGAATTACCTCCTCCAAAGCACATCAGTGCCTTAGTTAGAAGAGATTTTAAACATCTTTTCCGGAATCATGTCACCCAGGTCCATCTTCTTGGGCAGACCTGCCTCCTATTCCCACACCAGCTGTATAGAAGCCTCCCCAGGCACAGGGAGAAGCCTCGGATCCCAAACCACTGGGGCGAATGGGTGTGCGTTAGGGCAGCTCTTATTTCACGGTCAAGGACTACAGCTCCAGAGGGGGAATTTGGTTCTAGATCTTTCTGGCTTTCCATGCCTGCGGTATATAGCCTGGAGACTGGAGACTAGGGGTGTCTCCATCCTGAAGGACACAGCCTTGGGTGATCAGTTGAGAGGAAGGGTATGCTAAGAGCAGAGACTCTCAGAACCAGAAGCTGCTGTCTGCCTCCAAGACCTTCTCTGGGCCCTTCCCAGTGACCCAACGGTGTGAAAGGGTAACCTGCCATTTCCAACCCCTACAACCTGGACTCTCCCTTCACCTGTTCTCTCGCTGAGCAGCCAGGAGGAAAGTCTTTCTTCCCAAAATGTAATCGAGCTGTCAAGGGGTCCCTCTTCTTCATCAGGAAGCAGAGCAGGATGTGGTCGCCCCAGCGATTTGGTTCCATTTGCCGCCGTCCAGATCCAACAGTTCCCTGACCTGGAGCTGCCTCTCCCACGCAGCAATGGGAGGGCCACTCCGTGAGTCAGGGAAGAGCTCCCTGGGGTGAGGCCATTCACCCCAGCAGCCCGTGTGGCAACTATGCCTGCCAGAAACGGGCTGGGATTGCCTTTGACATAGAGGAGAGAGAAAATACCAGAGGCCCCTCTGGAGAGGTTACTGGGCTGGGGAGCCCCAATTCCACACTGTTGGCCCCTCATGCTTGAGCCTAAAGGGCCCATCAGAAAGAATCACGCCCTCCAGCTGGTAGCTGCTCCTTGGTTCTCTTCCTGCTGCTGGTGGTATTTGTGTTGGCAGAAGGCATGCATGATTCCGTAAACCAGATACTAAGGTTGGAGAGGAAGGAAGAGAAACTAAAAATATCATGTATGTGTGTATATACTAGATTACCAAGATAATTTAGTAACCAAACCTCAACGAGCAAGTATGACAGCTGGAAACACAGCTGCCCTACAGAAAAAGGGACACTGTAACGGGTCCTGGGCAACGCCACTGGTAAGGGGATATCAGGAACATCAATCCTGATACGTGTTTAGGGGGTAACAGAGAATATTAATCAAAGACTAAGGAAAACATTTCAGTGCAGCAAAGAATCTTCTACTTCAATGTCAAATAAGATGATTGGTGACAAATTTTTAAAGGCATTCCTCCCAAGGATTTTCAAAATGGGGTTGATTCTTTACCTGTAAGTCCCCATCTTCTAAAAAGGAGGAAACTAGGGGCGCCTGGGTGGCTCCGTTGGTTGAGTGTCTGACTCCTGGTTTCAGCTCAGGTCATGATCTCAGGGTCCTGGGATCGAGCCCCATGAAGGGCTCCACATTCAGTAGGGAGTCTGCTTCTCTCCCTCTCTCTCCCTCTCCCTCCACCCTTCCCTACTCGATCTCTTTCTCTCTCAATCAAATAAATAAATAAATAAAATCTTTTTTAAAAAATAAATAAATAAAAAGAAAAAGGAAGAAACTAGGGCTCACTCATGAGACAAGAGTGAGAGGTCAAGGTTCCATAGGCCTAGCATCCCAAGGCAGTCCTAGGCTACTCAGCCCAAAATGCTCTTTTACTCTCTCATTTTAAAGTAAAAAAACCCATTTAAGATGACCTCAATTTTTTATTTGTAAATCACCTCCAACTCTTTTGCAGTTATAGAATTAAGACTACACAAGCTCCAGCAGGTAAAAAACACAGTTCCTTATTTCACTGATTCTAAGAAACACATTTTTCACTTTGAACATCTCGAGGATGTTCAAATTAAAATTAAATGTGCCTTACAGTCACGATAGTGTAGTGTGGTTTCACTGGAGCCATTTTCTTTCTGAGTGGTACATAAAATAATGGTGGGCCTTACGATTGGCAGCATCTTATGAAATAGAGCGTATAAAAGTAGATCTTAAATAGTTATGCTTACGGCTATCTAAAAACTGCTTGTGAACTGTTTGGGGAAGAGTCTACATAATTTTGCTGACTGCTACCAACAGTTAACCCAACCAACATTTATTGAGCACCTACTGTATGTCCAGGATGAGGAAAGAGACCATTTGCCTTATGATGCCCCAAATCGAGTAAACGATGGTCACCTATCCACTCGGAGATAGGGTTGTCAGGGCTCATCTGACATTATTAATAGTGAATGATAAGAAGAAATAGGCTAATTCTGCCAGAAGAAGCTGTCACTTGAACCCGGTCCTGATGGGCTAATAGGATTTGGCTTAGCTTGTGAGGATGGGAGGAAATAAACAGGGACAGGAGGGAGTATGCAAAAAAGGGGGGAGGGGCAGAACTTTCCAGGAAAAGAGCAAAGGCTCTGAGGGCTGAAACCATCAGTCCAGTGTTGTAGAGAGGTAGATGCACAGAAAGGAGCTGGAGATGGTAAGGCTAAAAAGATGGGTTGGGACTACGGATGACACAAAGGAATCAGACATTATGTGTAATGGACTATGTGATGGGATCCTATTAGTAGAGGTGCCCAATCCAGCACTTCTCCCCAGCCCACTCTGGCTAGCAGGGAAGAGAAGGTGGCAGCCAGTTACAAGGAACCAATCAGGCAGTGGTGGGCTGGAGATAAGGTGGCCTAAACTGGGGCAGTGAGAGCCTTGAAGTAGTAAGGACGGCAGGCAGAATCCCCAGGACTCAGTGGCCACGTATTTACTGTCAGAAATGAGGAGGGAAGGAGAAAAAGAAGGGAGAGATGCTTCTGAAATTTCTATTTTGATAACTGACAAAGAAGGTCACAATAACACCTTCCACCATGAGGTCAAAAATGGAGCACTCAATTCCAAAGTTTTATACTTGAGAGGTGGGAATTCATTGTGATCCTACTAGAAATGCTGTGTTCTTTCCATGTAAGCACAGAGTAACCAGGGCTGGAACACATTAGCAGCGCATTGGAAGGAAGGAAGGAAGTAGATGAAAGGGAAGGGAAGGAAAGGAAGGGAAGGAAGGGAAAGAAAGGGAAGGGAAGGGAAGGGAAGGGAAGGGAAGGGAAGGGAAGGGAAGGGAAGGAAGGAAGGAAGGAAGGAAGGAAGGAAGGAAGGAAGGAAGGAAGGAAGGAAGGAGTAGGGAGGGTAGAAGAAGGGAGGAAGTAGGTAGGTGGAAGGGAGGGAGGGAAGGAAGGAGATGGGGGAGGGAGGGAAAGAACATGAGAGGGAGGGAAGAAGAAGGAAAGAAACCCTGCCAAAATGCCTGGATCAGGAAGGATTTATGGAGACACAAATATTGGCCAATTCCATCGTATAATCAAGAACTTTAAACACACACATACACACACACACACAACCTCTGATGACCCGTGAGAGCCCAGAAGTTTAAACCATTATCTCAACCACACCTTCTACTGACTCAGCCAATGGCTATAATAATAAATGGAAGAAATAGCATCAATAATTTAACACAAAAATAAAACGCGGCCTCAGGCTCAGGGCCATGAAGTTAAAATGTAAATCAGATTAGAGTTCAGCCCCCAGAACTCTCTAGGTCCCCAGGACACCCACCACGCTCCTGACTCGCCCTGAGATTGGGTTTATTACTTAACTAAGATCACTGACTACACGGCTGAGGCTCCAAAGCTGTAGACATCACAGTGAAATGCACGTGGGTCGCACACAACAGCGCACCAGACCCTATTGCAAATGTAGCATCTGGGGACAATCGCCGTCCCTCCCACATGTGAGTGAAACCAGGAGCTGACGGGAGGCCTCAGGCCACCATCTGGTTACGCCGGAGAACCCTGGGGGTACGGCTGTGACAGCGGGTCCAGAGCCACGGCAGGAAAGACATGGACTCACTTTAGGGCCACAAGCAACTCAACTCAAGCCAACCTTCCTGACCATCTATCTCTTTAAATGGA
Organism: Eumetopias jubatus; assembly: GCF_037043125.1. Classification (NCBI taxonomy): domain Eukaryota; kingdom Metazoa; phylum Chordata; class Mammalia; order Carnivora; family Otariidae; genus Eumetopias; species Eumetopias jubatus. The sequence continues at coordinate 14,201,383 of NW_028274807.1, read as the reverse complement.
GTGGATGGTCTACAAGTTTCTGTGCTCCTTACCCTTGAAAGGAAGTCCACGTTTCTTTAACCCGCTTGATTAAGTTAAAACCTGTATCATAATTGGAACCATCGTGAGAGTCTCTTTCCAGTAAATTCATGATTCAATTAAAGGCAAGAAGTGCCAGTGAGTTTGGCCCCAGAAATGCAAGATGGAACAGACCAATCCTTACTTCAAACGTTGGTGTGAGATCTTTTTGGCTGAAGAACGACCAACATTTATCCTAACTGAATTAAAAATTGGGAGGGAAATAAAAAGCACATGAAGTGGCTGCAGACTTGATTTTTAAAAGTAGAAGGGAAAAGAAAAAAAATCAAATGATTTTTTCTGACTACTCCCTGTAGTCCAAAGAGGATAATCAGCCTCTTTCACATAAAGACGGTTCCTGGGAAACCATGGGAACATCTCTGAAACAGTGATACATCAAAGTCCCCATGTAGAAAAACCGATACATAAAATCGCAAAGCAAATCTGTTTCTTGTATGACAGCCACTAGCTGAAAAAGCTTGACATTCATTGCCAAGTAATATCTATGAGACCACACACAAAGCGAGCAAAACAGACACCGGCCTGCCTTCTTAGAACTAATGAGTACACTCCTGTCCGAGGCACTAGTGTGCAAATGGCTTTATGGGCATCCTCACTCAATAAGATCGTTCTGAGCACGCCCATCTAAAACAGGATGAGTGTGTATCATCGATCATTTAACTAACGTATAACTTACACACATGGGCTATTGTTCAAATGAATGATGCACATTTTACCTTTCTGTGTATGTTAATAATGTGCATCACTTATGTGAACCAAACAGAAATAGGCAAAAATTTAAATGCACGCGATTGACAGAAATATAAATTCTGAAATTTCCTTCTCCCACCTTAAGGAAAGCATCTCGCGCATCCATGTGACATTGAAGATGGTTGCCGTTGCACAGAGCAAGTTGATCCGGAAGCTGAGAAAAGACGGCGTGTGAAAGCTCACAGGAATGCCTCCTGCCCTGGCCACATGACCCCGGCTTGAACAAAACCACGTGGAGGACCTATTCCTTCCCCCTCACCCTTCTACCTGTCTTGCTCCACCTTGGTCCAGGCTTACTGTTTCCCCTGGGGGCATAGTGGACAGGTGGGGTATGCAAGCTGCAAGAGAACTCTCCAGCAGCAGAAAAAAACATCATTATGGTAAAAAAAATAAATAAATAAATAATCTTTTAAGAGTTTAAAAAAAAATAAACAACAACAAAAACTATCCCCAAATCTGTGGCTAATGTTAGTTTCGTAAGCCTCTTTGACAAATTCCTCAGTCTCCCCGTCTATATGGTCCAAATTTTCCCGACAGCTTAGCCTTCTGGTGAAGCAACATCACAGCAATGTCAAAATCTCCCAGAACCTTCAGGAAGAACTTCAGCTGAGAACTTGAGGCTGCTCTGAAGTTATGGGCTGACAGGACAAGCTCTCACTGGGGGCCATAACATGATGTTTCCTATAATCAAGACATTGGTCAATATCCCTTCACCGGTGCTTAATAAAACGATGCCACGTGCAGAAAAAGAAAATGATACAGGAAGGAGGGACTCATTTTTGCAACCTGCTGATCTCCACCCTCCACAAGACAATACAATGACTGGCCAAGAAGCAGTAGGCACAAACGAGTCTGCAAGCATGGCCGCATTTTTTGGTGTGGGGGATCTCAGAGAGAGCCAGCATTAAGTAGCCAAGAAATATCAATTACACAGTCTGGAAGACAAAAAAAAAAAAAGGCCAGCGACAACAACAACACACAAAGAAAAATCATTTTTGAAAGAGTTTTGAATGAAATTTTGGTCCTCCTAGGTGGGAAGAAAAGGCTTCAACTTCTGGAAGAAATCCTCCTTCTGTCTGGCCAGCTCCCCACCCGGAAAACCACTGGTAACACAAGAGCTCTCGCTCACAAGTTCACATGGCCATGGTCTCCATCAGTACCCGTCCCCCCACCAAAACACGACTCCTTGCCTTGGATTCCGTGCACTTTGCAGATACGCCCCTGACCCCGACTGTAGGTCCTGCCCATAGCCTTCTACCAAGTTCTCCATACGGAGAACTTTTCTCTTTAATACATTCACTTCCTTCCACGCTTCCCGCTACCTGAATCTCGGTCTTCAGCACACATCCCTCTTTGCAACCCCCTTCTGGACCCCTCCATGGGACTAACCAGTGATAGTTCAAATTTGACACACTATTTAGGGTCAAAACCTTCCACGCTTATGATTCCCCCAAGAAGGTAGCATTGATTTGTCAACGTAACACAGACTTTGGGTTCAGTCAGATCTGGCCTTTAGCTGCCATCTAACGTCCTTGTGACCTTGAGCTGGTTATCTAAACATCCCTGTATATCGCTGTCTCCATCTGCAAAATGGGAAATTTGCCTCGAGGGTTTGTGCTGAGGATTGAGGCAATGTATCTGAAAATACTCTTCCTTGGTATTTCTCTGGGACTTCACGAACTTTCTTTCTTTCTTTCTTCATGAAATTCCTTTCTTTCCGTCTTTTCCTTCTTCCCCTCTTCTTCCTCCAAAGTCCCTGAAGGACTCTCTATAATCGGCTCCTTCTATTTCTATCCTTCAACTTAGGTCTCCCTGCCTTTAATCTCCATCCCTAATACCCCTCTCTGCTGCTCACTCAGTGCATTCAGCACTGCAAACCCCAACTAACCCACATTCAAGATGCATATAATGTCCTTCCCGAATCCAGTCCCTTGGATCCTCGCTCTGCTACCTGACATACAAAGACCCCTGGCAAGGCCAGCAGAGAGAAGATGCATCGGGATAAAGGGGCATCTTTCTGAAGAGTCACTTGGACTCAGATTTACTCAGGAGGTTAGTGAGGGCAGAGAAGCTGGGGCAGGTTGATAATGGAGTAAAATTTTAAATGTCTATGATTTTTTTAAGGTGAAATATTCATCTTTTCCCCAAAATAAAATGGCACATGGAGTGGTTAGAAGTTAATTCTCTTTTTATGTTGGAGGGTTTTATTGGAAAACCGTGCAAAGCTCTGGTCTTCCACGATCTGCTTTACCACTCTTCTCCTCCAAATCCCCACAGTTACCAGTTCCTGGAACACTTGTCTGTTCTAAGAGAATCATCAGCTTATTACTTTTTGACATGGCGGTCCATGGCACACGTGTCCTGTGTTAGGGCTCTCTAGAGAAAGGGAACCAACAGGATGCAAATGGACGGATGGATGATGGGCGGATGGACAGAGAGACAGATATTTTAAGGAATTGGTTTATGCAATCGTAGGAGTTGGCCAGTTCACAATCTGTGGGGCAGACCGGCAAGGTGGAGACCCAGGGGAGAGAGGCTGCTGCTATCTTGACTCCAAAGGCATCCTGAGGCAGAATTCCTTCTGTCCAGAAGACCTCAGTCTTTACTCTTACAGGGCCTTCAAGTGATTGGATGAAGCCCATCTACATTATGGAGGATAATCTACTTTACTCAATCCCTACTGATTTAAATGCTAATCATATCTAAAAACTACCTCATAGTAACATTAACACTGGTACTTAACCAAACAACTGGGCACCACAGCCTAGGGTTAACATATAAAATTAAACATCACATGCCCAGCGGATTTTTTCTCCAGTACCTAATAATGGCATCAATGTCAGCCAAAGGAACAGAAAGAATACAGATTATTCCCCCACAAATGTTTACAACAGTCTACCCAGCAGGTGCTCTTGACTGACCCACCAGATTTGAGCTCTGAAAGAAGATCTACTTGGAGGTGTTCCTGGTAGCCCCAAGCTCCAGGGCATGAAGGGGTCACTGAGGACAGTGGCCTCACTTTCATGATGTCATCTTTGCTATATATTTCTAAGAACCTTTTTTTCAGGTTTTATTCTTAAGTAATCTCTATACCCAACATGGAACTTGAACTTACACTCCCGAGATCAAGAGTCGCATACTCTACCAACTGAGCCAGCCAGGGGCCCATGTCATATATTTCTAGATAACTGCATCCCTCTGAGCTTATGATGGTAGCCACCATCATCAAGAATTATGGCTCTTTTTTACTTTTTTTACTTCAATATGGAAAACTGTATCAAAACATTATTTGCAAACTGGAAAACACAAATACACCGGCCCCCACCCCTAATCCTCTCCCACCCCCCACCGCATAACACATAAATTATGGAGGTCCTGGGTACATAAGCTTCCCCGTGGTGACATTTCTGCTCTAGCCCTGGATGTGAAATCACCACCCTCTCCCACCCCTGAGCCAAGACTTCAAGCACACAGCAGGGTTGGGGCGGGGGGTGAGGTGTCCCCAGCATGTCCTCAATTCTAATGCAGCTGGGCTTGAAGCTGAGCTTGAAAACCCAGTGACGGGGAGGAGGGTCGGAATGATTGTTCAACACCCTCCTACGCCCTGCTCATGACTAATGCAGCATCACACTGGGAAAGCAAGTCCTCTGAGCTAGCTGGAACTGACAGGTCCACATTTAAACCAAACCAACGCTCGGAAGGCTCAGGCGTCACTACGGCCCTCCCAAGCCCTAAGCATGCCCCCTTCTGAAAATATTCGCCTTGAGAGAAAACAAGCTGAGAGAGTTGGTTTGGGGGTCCTAATTCGGCTTTTCCATAGGGTAGGAAGCTTACTTGTTCAAGGACCAAACCAAAGAACGCTCACAGTAGGTAGGCAATGGATAGTCCTCTGTGAGCGCCAGGATAACTTGACAATTTGGGGCAAATCACTTAATTTCTCTACGGCTTCATATTCCTCCCTCAGTAAAATTCAGCCCCTGGCGGGGGGTGGGGGGCGGGGGGAGGGCCTGGCTGGCTCAGTGGGAGGAGCATGGGACTCTTGATCTTAGGGTTGTTAAGTTGGAGCCCCCTGAGTTGGGCATGGAGATGACTTAAATAAATACAACTTAAAAAAAAAAAAAAATTCAGCTCCTAATAAGCGCTTCCAAAACGTGGGCTTTGCAGAAGAGGGAGCTGTTGGGGTTGGGGGGATATGATATAATGGGGGGGTATTGTGTCCATAATCAGTGCAGGGATTTGCTTTTCCAACAGTGATTTTCCATTCAAAATAGCATCCCTGAGAAGAAGGAGGGGATTAATCAAGTGTATTCATTAACTAGGGCTCGATGACCAAAATAATACCAGCCTTCTGGTTCCACCCATGTCTCACTTGAACAAGCACAGGGAAGCGGGGACTGTGTGTGGCCTAAACTAATGTTGGCACCAGGGGGCCAGCTCCAGAGCCACCTGCTTTGTTCTGTTTATCTCACTCCGTCCCCACACTCACAGGAACAGACTGCCATCTGTGCTGTTCCTGCTGGGCTCAGTTTTCCATAAAGGTAAATAAGATCATGACGTTTCTCATCTTAAAAAAAAAAAAATTCCTCCAATCATTACTTTCAGAGCTCCATCTCAACTGAACTCAACCCAATTCCATGAGCACCTTCCCTTGGCTGGTTCGAGATCTCACAGGGATGCAAAGATGGGGAAGGCTTCAGGCTCCTGAAACAGCCTTAAAGATCCTTTTCTTTTGGGGGGGGGATAAAACAAAAACCAAAAAGTGCAATGTAAGACCCCAAAACTAAGTAGCTACGATGAGCTCAGAGTACAGGAAAAATGAAGGTGTGACTTAATAAAATTCCTTATGCCAAGAAGATGCTCATGTCACCAATACACTTTACAATGAAATATATGCTCTTCACAGGGCAAGGTAAAAAAAACAAAAAATACACATAGATTATGAAACTGTATACAATAGGACAGGAGGGCAGTTTAATGTGACTGTGATTTTTTTAAGCTGAGTGTTATGATTACTCAGGGGAAAAAAGGTGATGATCATTTTGGTATCTGAATCTATAATTGGAATACTGCTTAAATCCTTAAAAAAGGAAACATTCCTAATTGTAAGGGACATATCTATTGTCTAGAGCATGAACCTTGACCATGATCAGAAGCCAGGTCTGCATCCTCCAAAACGTGTTGTGCTCATTTCTCAACTCCACACTGTCTTCCAACATTTGTACACACTCTGTAGAAACACAGGAAATGGTCATAGATGCCCGAAGAAAAATGCATTCCATGGTCAAAGGAGAGAACTCAAGCTCTTACACTGAAGAATTGGATTTCACTTTTTTTAACCAATTGTTTCCTGAACTTTCTTAATCAGGAAACCTTTTTTATTTTTGTGGTGGAATATCTATTAATGGCCTGTGGGACCTTGAGTACTCTGTGGGTTATTATTGTGGGGAACCATCTAACAAAAATGGGCTCATTTTTATGACTATAGATTCAGTCTTCTTGCCAAATAAAGAGCCAAGTCATCAAGGTGTTTACTTAATTGGCAGCTCCAAGTATCAATATCATCACCAGCACTACCCACATCGAGTAGTCTTCCCTCTCAATTTCCTATGTTCCTTTATCCAGATCTCTCCATCAACCATAAAACAGACCATGAGAAAGATAATAATGACTAACCAGGCATCATCCTTGGCTCTTAGACTTCTTACTCACTTGGCATGGGTCAGATCCATGCCAGGATTCATGTGCGTTGGGGCGGGGGGTATGCATACATGCCCACGTGCGTTATGGGGTAACTGCAGTATGTGCTTTAAAATAAATTTTAAAAAGGACAAATAGAATGTGTACCCCCTTTTTTATAAGGCCTGATATATATGAGTCAGAGAAAGAAATACATTGCTCTGCATGAAATACCTATTGCAGGAGGGAGGTGCATGTGAACAGGAATACAAGTTTTCCAGGTGATTTTTACACAGCAGCAATACATAGATTTGGAGTTAGCAGCTTCTTCCCACTAATTAAAACAAAAACCATCAACAACCAGGAGCCAAAATTTCTAATCGTGGGCTTGTTTTGTTTTTAACACAGGGCATCCAGACTCCTTTAAGACGTAGCAACGAATTGTTCAGAAATAATTGGTAATACATTATACCTATTTAATCCTCGAGAAGACTCCACCATCTCCCTCTGGGGCTCAATCAAAAATAAATCTGCTCCATGCTTCTCAGAATGAAGGAAAACACAGCCGCGGTTTTCAAGGAGTAAGCCTGGCCACGTACCCACGCCACCACCCTCCCCTGCTTCCATGACATTTCTGAGAATGCAATTAACTGCTGACATTGGCCCAGGCTTCAGGGGAGCAAACACTAAACTTGTCGACTGTTATTTCTTGTTGGGGCTTGTGCTGTTTGTTATGTATGTTCGATTTATAATGGGAGTTTGTCAGCTTCTTTTGTTTGAACTTGACACAATGGGAAAAGCCCTTAAGGGTTAATTATTAATCTCAAAATGAAATCTGAAACAGATAATGAACAGGTCTTGAGTAATTGTGAAAGACACCCAACAGCATCAGTCAAAATAAGGACTGTTCCCGGACAAGAGGACTCTCAAGCTCAAGGGCATTTTATTAGCCACTAAGTGACTGGGACCGAGAGATTAGTGCTCCAAGAATGGACTCTTTAGAGACAGACTCTGGTGGGAATTTTGCTTCTGCTACTGAACACCTAAACGGCTGTGGAGAGTTCGTTCACACCACTAAGGCTCAGTCTCCTCATTGGTAAAATGGAAATAGTAAGAGTAAATGGAACAATCCATCGGAAACCACACAACCTACTGTCCGGCCACAGAAGTGATCAACAGATGATAAATGTGGGATCTTTCATTATATCCAGATATTGATTAGTAATCGTAATCTCTAGGCTCCTGTACCACAATCAGAAATTTACAAAAATAACTAAGTATGAAAAAATTGTCTGTGAAATTAGTACCCGAACGTATGAAATCTCATTCCTTACTGACTGCAGTGAAAATACACGAAGCTTTCACATGAAATAGTCATGAGGGGCATCCAATATCCCTCTTCATTGATCAATTACAGGGAGGAGAAATGACAACTCAGAAGACCACACCCTTGTAAAATAATACACCAGATCTTCAACTCTTTGATGCTATCACAAGCTTTTTTAAAATATTATTATTACCCAAAGTTAAAGACAGAAACTTCATCTTCTAAATATAACCACTGCTGACTGAAGATAACTAGAGACAAAAATTTAAGTATCTTGGAAAAAATATTGCCAATGGCAGTACACGTTACATTATCCACAACTCATCAGGAATGCACAAAGCCAATCAGATTTACTAAATATAAATATACTCATCTATAGATACGCCAAAATACTAATTCTATAATATTTTGATTTAAAAGGTCACAGTTTTAAGGGATTAAAGCACAAATTCCTGATATCTCATGGTAGGAGGAGGCAATAATAAAATGTGTTTGTTGCCAAACAGACTAGGAACATCCAGCTCCAAGAGTCTGACTCAGAGTAGATAACTCCCAGGTATGCATGCCAGTGACAACAAGGGTAGATCTGAGTTGTGAATTTTAGAGCAGAGTTCTCTAGAGAGTGAGATTATGTATATACACATATACATATATATGTATATATGTGTTGTATATGTGTATGTGTGTGTGTGTTGTTGTTATATATACACAAACAAGTATAAGCCACGGCTATTACATATGAGATACCATGTGCCCAGTGCTCAGGACCGGGAAAAAGGTGGGGTATTCCATCAAGTCTATGACACGGATATGACTACCCTGCCCAGTCAGCCACGAAGAACCCAGACCAGGAGTCCAATGCTGGAAACCAATGGTCTTTTTCTTTAGGGCTCAGTTTATAAGAGCTAGATTAATACAGTGGAATTTAACACTGTACAATAAAAACCCTGGGCTCAATTTCTTATTCTTCTCTAGACCCTCTTATTATGTAATCCCTAGCTATGGGATACAGACAAGGGCATTAAATGAGGACACCCTTGGGATTGAGAAAAATAAAAAAGGGACTCAGCTAGGAATTACACTCTAGGTGAGATAATCAAAGTACACTAGACAAACGTAGTTGACCCCCCCACCTCCGCTATCCAGGTGGGATATTAGGCTCTGAGAATGGAAACACTGTTATTCAACCTGAAATTCAGACGTCAAATATCTTGCAAAATTGTCCTGCAAGGTATCCACAGTCAATGCTAAGTAACTTCTGGATTTAGATCTGGACTATACAGCAGCACTACCTTCACAATCATTAGCATCAAAATGACTTATAACTGATTAAACAACAACAACAACAACAGAAAAGGACCTTTAAAAAAAAAACACTCTGGCAAAAAATGAGTAAGATAAAGCAGAAAGCAAATGATAGAGTGAATACATATGAAATTCTACCCCACACTCCTGCTCACCAAAAGCAATGAAATATAAGACATTTGCTTGGTGGGACTCTTAAGAGTTATGGTCTCTAGTTGGCTGTGAAAACTACAGCTATATTCATATACTCTATTTGATCCTAAAGCAAAGAAAAGGCCCTTTGTTCAATTTCCTCAGAAACTCCAGACCGACCTGCGGGTTCCCTCTAGAAGTTAGTACTAGAGGTAGGATAAATGGTAGACAGCACCATGGAAGGGAAAGAACACAAGGGGGGAAGGGAACAGAACGGGGAGGGGAGGGGGGGAGGGGAGGGGAGGGGGAGGGGAGGGGAGGGGGAGGGGAGGGGAGGGGGAGGGACGAGAGGGGAGGGGAAGGGAGGGGAGGGGAGGGAGGGGAGGGGAGGGAGGGGAGGGGAGGGGGAGGGAGGGGAGGGGAGGGGGAGGGAGGGGAGGGGAGGGGAGGGGAGGGGAGGGGAGGGGAGGGGAGGGGAGGGGAGGGGAGGAAAGGAAAGAAAAGAGAACCTTGGAAGCTTAGACTCCAAAAGGAATCAGGATAAGCCGTTAGATCCTAGTCTTGAGTTTTCAAATGCTCTGTGTTTCTGGGAGCCATCAGGTTGAAACAATCTGTTTCTAAGAAATCCATCCTACCAGCCTCAAAACTGGGGACGCAGTTCAATGCAGCCAAGCACCTACTGCATGTCAAAGGTAAGAGTGACACACACTACAAGGAGAACATGGTCAAGATCTCTTTAAATGTAGGTATGGTTACTTGAAATTCAAGAGGACAAAAAGAACTTTTCCAGTTCTAGCAAATTCTGACAACAGATTGGGATTTTATGCCATTGACAGGTCTGAATTTCTCAATTTACCCAACTCCTGTCTCAGATAAGTATCTTTTGTCACACTGGTCAGTGTGTGCATGTGTATGTGTGTATGGGGGGGGGAACAGAGAGAGAAGATATAAAATAAATGATAAAAATTTCAAGTATTTTGCTTAACAGGGATGTGCAACTGAAAGTGTTCATTACGAGCACCACTTCACTAAAATACCGCCTTTTTAAAAACATGTATCTATAAACAGTTTTTCAAAATTAAATTTGGAGTCAAGAATTTCAGTTGATTATTTTTAGGGTGGCAAATCCTAATAAACTGTATAGAAAAGAAAGTGGTAATGAATGAGCATTTGGTTCTGAAGCTGAGCAAAAGGGCTCAGAGGGTCAACGGGAGTGCAGCATGGAAGAGAACAGGGCAGAGAGGGGGGCAAGGAGAAGTGAGCACACGGAAGAGAAGCTGGCTCCCAGCTTTCATCCTCCCTTACATTACAGGACCACCTCCGACAGCCTCCAGCCAGCAGCGTGCCCTCCTCCTGTCCCTCAGCCTCAGCCAAGGCTCTCCTCGAGAAGCCACCCTTCCAGACTGCCTTAGAAATCTTATCAACACCCCATTGTTGGTGTTGACAGAAAAGGTGATGGACAACATTTTTTTTTTAAGATTTCTTGTATTTATTCGATAGAGAGAGAGAGCATGCACGCACAAGCAGGGGGAGCCGAGTGGGAGAGGGAGAAGCAGGCTCCCCACTGAGCAGGGAGCCCAACGCGGGGCTCCGTCCCAGGACCCTGGGACCATGACCTGAGCCGAAGGCAGATGCTTAACCGACTGAGCCACCCAGGCGCCCCTGATGACAACATTTTAACCTTGGGTTTAACATGATGGAACTTCTCCTAAGTCTTTGAATAATTTGTGTAAGAATGTGCCTAGAGGCACACCCACCACCTTCCCATGCCAGCTTACAAATTCTAAACAGGCTTCACTGTCTTTTTTCAATGTACAACAAAACCAATTCTCCCCTAAACCTTCATAAAAATATCTATGGTGTACTGACCCCCAAGATAAGCTTTAAAAACCCAGTGACTAGAGTGAGGAGAGTATCCACCCCAGGGACTGGCCTGGCATGGGGATGTCAGAGTCCAAGCAATGGGATTGGGGGGGGCGGTGCCCACAAAAGGAGCAGTCAGGGTGCTTCAGAATCCAAGCAGAGCGAGGGATGGGGGAACACAACGGAACAGAGGAGTCTGCTTGAAGGGACCATCACAGGTCAAATCAGGAAAGACCAGAGTATCAAAATAAACACTACTACTAACAGAGTATAATCCATTGACTAAAATAAAAAGCCATGAGTCCACAGAGAACAAATACATAAATTGAAAGTTCTATAAGAAATAAGGAATCTACATAATCTCAAAATATCTCTCTATAAAAAACATTTAGTGGGGCGCCTGGCTGGCTCAGTAGAGCATGTGACTCTTGATCTCAGGGTTGTGAGTTTGAGCGTTGGGTGTGGAGATTCCTTAAAAATAAAAATAAAATCTTAAAAATAACACTTACAAAGGTTCAATGACTAACTTCCTAGCAGATCAGGCTGACGGACAGCATCGTCTAACCAAGAGACCCAGGTGAGTGGGCACCATGAGAAATGAAACAGGTCAAAATTGGGAGTTCCCAGAGAAGACACCATGAGAAGGACACACTATCCACACCTCAGCTCCATCTGCCAATGATGCAGAACACAGGTCTGATCTGTAGGAAACATCAAGTAAAACCAAATGGAAGGACATTGGACCAAAAAACTGCCCAGAGCTCTTCAAAAGTTATCAGGGTCATTAGAATCAAGCCTGAGGAGATGTTCCTGATAGGAGTCTAATCTAAAGACACATGACAACCCAACACATGATTCTAACTAGACACACATGCTATTTAAAAGGGCACCAGCTTGGGGCGCCTGGGTGGCTCACTGGGTTAAGCGTCTGCCTTCCGCTCAGGTCATGATCCCAGGGTCCTGGGATGGAGCCTGCATCAGGCTCCCTGCTCAGCAGGGAGTTTGCTTCTCCCTCTTCCTCTGCCCCTCCCCCTGCTTGTGCTCTGTCTCTCTCTCTCTCAAATGAATAAATAAAATCTTTAAAAAAAGGGGGGGGACCACCCTTCCAGCACTTGGGACAAATGGCAAACCTATAATGGGGTGTGAGGAGTAGCTGGTGGTAACATATCCATTCATTCTGTGATTTTGAGCCCTAGAGGGTGGTCATATAAAAGAGTATCCTCTTTACACAGAGGAAAAAAACACTCATGTCTGGGGCAATAGCAACTTACCCCCCAAGTGATTTAGAGAAAATAAATTCTTTATATTGTATTGTCAACTTTTCTCAAAGCTTGTGATAATTGCAAAATAAAACAAAATTTTAAACATGACGCTTATTTATTCTGTCATATACATAGATACAAAATAGTCATGGGTCATTTGTATCATGAAGCTAAAACAATTTAACAAGCAACTTACTACCTTAAATAGGAGAATGAATGAAAAAGTATCAAATGTGTTAGTTTCATCTTAGAAAAAAAATAAAATCCCTTTAGCCACACAGGTTCATATGCTCTGTCTCACCAGCACACAGCACATCGGTCCGCAGGTTTGTCCTCAGGCCTTGGTTTTGTCATCTGGGAAGTGGGATGTTGGGCCCGGTAATCTCTCACGCTGATCAATTCCACTAGCGTTTCATACAACACTCCCCAATCCTGATTGTGTCTTCAAAAAAGCTCACGTCCAGCAGAGAGAGAGGGGCTTACAAACAGGTGTCATGAGAAATGGTCTCAGTTGTAGGCACAGCTTGACGCCATTCAGGGAGAACAGAGTGTAAGGTAAGGGCAAGTGACAGGAAGATGAAGAGTCTCCACTGAATTCTGAGGATAGAAATTAAGAGTTCCTCCAAGCAGAATTAAAGGGCAGGGAGGGAAGTTCAACAGAATGAGTCAAGTAGCGTCACCTGGCCAGGACTAGGCAATGACCCGCTCTGGCACCCCCTAGCTTGCCCCTAACTCAGGCCAAGTTACATAACCTGCATTAACTTCTCATTTGATATAAAGAAATGAAAGTCTGATGCATCTCCTTCTCTCATCTGTAAAAGGGACATAATAACATTACCCAGCTCATCCTTGGAAGGGTTAAATGCTTTCATGTACTCCACAGACCCCTATATTTAATATTTAAATCTACATTTCATTATTAAATTGTTGAGATAGAATATATTAATTACACATTAACAAGAAATTGTTGGTTATTTAAAATATTTGATAATGGAATCTCTATTTAATATAATCTAAACGTTTTGGCCTCTAAGACTGTAAAATGTCTTACTATATTCTATTAAGAGACCCTGATACATAGTAAGTACTCAATAAACGTTTGTTGATGTTTATTATGAGCGCACATGGATTATGGTGATTATTACCTGGCGTGGCTCGGGAAGAGGGTGAAGTGTGTGTGTGTGTGTCTGTGTGTGTGTGTGTGTGTGTGTGTGTGTGTGTGTGTGTGTGTCATGGGGTGGGGGTTGCTGTACTTTGTGCAACCCAGCAAGGGCCATTTTGGCTGCCTGCCAAAGACTATAAACGTCAGATGAGGAGCTTGAACTTGAGTCCATCGATAATGAGAGTCCCTCTGTTGTAGTCCTCACTTAAAGCCTATTGATTCTCAATTTAACAAGCTCGACTACCTGGTTTGACAGCCCACAGTAAATTAACGGCAGGGAGAGTCAGAGGGAGCAGGGATGGTGGGAGGAGGAAGAAGGGACACGGAACCACACTAGATGTGACAGGAAGGAATGTAGCCAGCACAACGAGCCCCAAAGCCTCGCTATTCCGCACCTTCCAACCTCAGTAACCTCTACTTTACCAATCTCGGTGCAAGATAATGATCGATTCTGTGGGACAAAAAAAATTACCTGAGGATGAACTGATGCTCAACACGACTCTGCTGCACATGACTGGTAAGGTAGGAAAAGTTTTAAGTGATTCCAAAACTATTAAAAATGAAAGCTTTGGAATCTGTAGGGAGGGGTGGGAATCTTTCATCGGGGAAAAAGAACTCACAGAGCTGGAATTCTGCACCCCTAGACTGGAAAATCTGGCTGAAGAAGTTCTCCCGAAAAGTCAAGAGAACTGTATCTCAAACGAAACATGAAAATGTGGCCTTCTCACCCTGAAAAGCCATGGGCAGTGATAAACTCTGGGCAGAATGAGACACAAAGACGAACTTCAGGGCATCTCTAAAATTAGCACAGATCCCCAGAGGTACTGTCTGAAAAACCCGAATTTGATTATGCCTAGAATGTATCGTGGATGACCAGACATTTATCCTGGATCTTTGAGCAGGTAATAAACACATCATCAGGCAAAGAGAAAAGTCCCCAATGCAGCACTTTAAAAAGACAAAAAATGAAAAAAAGTCTTTCTTCTCCATTTGTGGGAAGCTCATAAACACTTAAGGTAAAAATCAATCTGGAAATCAGACCCACTACCCAGCTACTGAGTCAAGTAAATTCCTCTTGTAAAGTCTTCCTAACAAAACACTTCACCTTCAGAAACCCTTAAGATTAAGGTTAAAAACTCAACTGTGGCAGAGACACTAAATCAATTCCTTTTCACCTGAGAACCAAGGAAATGGAGCTTCCCAGCCCAGTCACCACTATGTGGGGGCCATGTGCCTGCATCATGGCCCATGGAATGTGGGCTCAAATAACTTTGGCCACTTCCAGAATCTACCCCTGACACCTCTCTGGAGATTCTACAGGTACCTTCTCTTCCTTGTACACCGAATGCAGAGAAGCCAGGAGAAAACTCTAAGAATCTAAGTCCAACCATATGGAACAAGCTTGAGTCCCTGAATAACCTTGTGGAGAGAGAGGGAGGGGGAGAGAGAGAGAGAAACTACCACCCCTTCCTGTTGCCAATCCACGGTTAACTATGACAAGAACAGTAAGTAAACCTCGGAATGTCTGAAACCACTGAAATTTGGGATTGTGTATTAAAGGAGTCAGACTATCTGCCTTGGGTTAATGAGCTTTTGTTGAGAATTTTCTGGATGGACATATAGCTACCAGCTCCAAAGAAATCTTGGAAATTTACACACCATGGGGGTTAAATTAACTTCACAGACTAACCGCCTGGACACACTGAACTCCTAAAAACCCAGAATTCCCAGCTACTTTCCCAGGGTCAGAAGTTGACGCCTCCCAAATGTAAATCCCTAGCTGCTTCGTTCTCTTCTACCAACTCAGTGACACCAAAACGACAAGGCAGACTCAAGTGTGCCGGTTCCAATGACCCTAAAGGAAGGGTTACCAGCCACCCACAGGAGGAGGACCGCACGGACGCTACTCGTTGAGGAAAGCTGTTTAGGGCAGCCTGCCAGACATTTATTTCTATAGCAAAGTATAATTTGCATTTTTTCTATATTTTCATTTAGCTTGGTGGCTCATGCAATGTGATCCTCTGACCAAGGACTGCCTTCCAAATTTTCTTAAGAGAAAGCAGAGTCAACTTGTTTTAACAAGTCAGCCGACACCTGCACTGGTTTGGTAGGACTGTCGCACGACCTGTAAGCAATGAACTGCCAATATGCTGTTCCCGCACCAAGAAGGGAAAAAAAACTTTGATCCTCTTGCCCATTGTCTTCACTGTCAGGAAACATTTTCTGACACTTCTCTGTCAGTGCAGTAAGAGGAATACAGTCAAAAACTGCTAAATCAGGAGGGTGATTAATATGCTACAAAGGGAGAGAGGAGCCCCTGATCTAAGCTGCCTGCTTCTTAAAAAGGGGATGGACTCCATCTTGGCAACAGTTCCTATTACTAAGAAATTGCACAAACTAAGGTTCTTTCATGACACCACCCAGTGAAAGACTTAACGCTCTAAACACTAAAGTGAAATCACTCCAAAAATGCCCACCAAGGTTCCTAGGAACTTGGGGTTTAGATTTTGGTCCAAACAGCAATGAGAAGTGGTTTACCACCACCCTCAACGAAACATAGTGCATCATTTCTAAAAAGACTCATCCTCTCACTTCTGGGTCAATGCAAAAATTCCAAACCAGCTCTACTTCCTCCATGTTGGAATAGGTCTGTGCATGCAGAGAGGCCCATGAATGGGGAGGTCAGGGAGGGAAACTCTACTCCTCCTTCATCACCCAGTCCATTCATCTCCATAGACCTCTCTTCATAGAGAGATAAATAGGGCTGTGATTGGCCAGGAAGACTACTGGGCGTCTTAACCGCACTAAGCTTCAGTTTCTCATCTGTAAATGATGGGAAATCAGTTCAAATATTCTTCCTAATAATACCTCACCACTGCCACCTCAGCGCCAAGTGAACCGGGAAGGTTAACGCACTAGAATGCAAACGCACATAATGCTAGGCTTAAAACGTAAAAGGTGATCAATAAATGTTAGTTATCATTAGTGTGAATTACACAGCACGTTATGTCAGAACTCTGGCAAACAGCAGAAAAAGTGAGAAGTAACTGAGATTTTCAAGGGACCCTTCTTACTCACAAAATACATTCTCTACCCAACTGAATAACCCCCAAATCTGCCACTAGATGCTTATTTTTATTTCTCTTAAGAAACGTGTACCTTTCTAAAGAAGTAAACCTGAATCTTACCAGCCTAAAGTGTTCACTGAATCCAGAGATAATAAGCAGCCCATTTCACAGATGCACAAACTGAGGCTCAGAGAGGGCAACTAAGTCACCCAAGTTCTTGGAAGTGGCTGAGTAGAAATTCCAACCAAGGCCCTTTGGTCCTAGATACATGCCCCTTTCCCACAGAATTCTGCCAGATACTAGCAATTGCGTTCCTTCCAAAGGGAAAGTTTGTTTTATAGCCAGAGAGTGAGAGGGAGAAAAGAGAATAGGAAAACATTATATGAATAGGAGGAGCAAAAGGGGCAGGGCACGATACCAGAAAGGAGTGTCAAGAGAATCAATTTTAACAAAGGGCAGGCAGCCCTGTGGGAGACAGCTGGGCAATGTTCTCAAACCCACATCACACACAACCCTAAAATTATAGCAGCTACTCACTAGCCTGGTGCAAAAAGCATGTTTATATGCATAGAGTATGTCCTATATATTACTTTATAAGATACAGCAAGCTCAAGCTTAAATCTTCTTGCAATACTCTTAAGAGTGGTGGAGGGGCAAGGTTTTCATGCATAAATTATCTTCTCTAAGAATCTGAATACATTTATTTGGGGTAGACATTTGCTTTGAGTATGTTTGATAATCCTGAAAATTCGATACACTTCTTTGCTTAAAGATTAACACAATGCCTACAAAAACTACTTCTGAGGGGGGGAAAAAAAAACCGGGAAAATTACTTAGCTCTCTTTGTGTGTGTGTGGTGTGTGTGTTTTTGTTTTGTTTTGTTTTTTGGGTTTGTTTTTTTTTTTTTTAACCACATTTACTTTAATAACAGGTCCTGACAGTTGAGTTTCAATGGTATTCAGAGTTTTCTAGGAGACTCCCATCTGGGTTCCAAATAATCAACATTTGCAACATTTGTAAGTGAACAGAATGTTGGTTCACAATATAGAGAAAAGAAAGATTGTTCTTTTAATGCCACTTACGACATGTGGGGGCAAAATAATTTATACAAGAAATCAGGAGTTAGGTAGACTACATTAAAAAAAAATAAAAGAAGATTAAACAGATGCTTTTAAAAGAAGAACACTACCACGGAGGGCTCATCTGCTTCGTTAATACAGCCAGAATGGCCGATTCAACAGATTCTGAGAAATTCTAAAGGAAGTCTCAAATGTGATTCCTACATGGTATGACAAACAGTTCAACTACTACTAAGAACACTGATTAATGCTTATTGCGGATTTATGCTATGCATTTTATACACATAAGCGCACTGAGTCTCCCCAACAATCTCGACGGAAGGAGATTATCATTATTGGGACCACTTTACAGAGAGGACACAGAGGCGAGGAACCATGAAGGTTCTTGTCTGAGGTAGTTAAGTGAGGGCGAGGTGGGGAATCACATGGATCCTTAGCTGGAGGGGGAAAAAGAGATTGAAGTATTAAGGAAAATCAGGAGAGCCTCCGACAGTAGGATTTACGCTTGCTGACATTAGAAGTATCCCCAGAAAGACTGTGGCTAAGTCATCACTTGGAGGAGGATGTTATGATATAAAAATGTTAGCGGGACCACTGGACTCCTGAACATTTTTTTTAATAAGGAAGAGAAAGGACCAATGGAGTCAAACATAAAATGAAAAGAAAGCATGCGTTTCTTTAAACTGCTCCCACTGCCCTAAATATATAGCAAGATAAGCAGAGCAGACATCATTTTTCTCAAACTGGGACCCGTATTTTTCATCTCGACCCAGCAGACAGATGTATAGACATACAACCCAGTTTCTTTTCTATTCCGTTCCATTACATTGTTTTGGTAATGTTGACCCCAAACCACTGAAATTACTTTATAAACCCCAAAAGGGTTTCAACCCCCACTTAAACACACACACACACACACACACACACACACACACACACACACACACACACACACACACACACACACACACACACACACACTACCCAGCTGGGAATTACAAGTTTCCAATGAAGATATTAGTATTTTTAAAAATATTCATGCTTTTAAAGGGTGGGGGTCACGTAGACGTGCTAACTTTAGCAATTTTGCAGTAGGCGCTGGGAACTGACCTAATACAAAGGTTTTTAGGGTAGGATCCTTGGAGAACTTTTGAGGGCCTTTGAACCTTCTGCAACTGGATCCAAAATTACCTGCATGGTCATCTCCACACTTGTATAAGGAGTGGTTCGTGGCTTTTACCCGCTTTTCAAACGAGGGGAACCAACAGAAGTTTTATGTGTAAATGTATTTATTTTGTGAGGGTCAACTAGCAACAAAACCACATAAAACTTTTACATACAAATAAAGTTAACATGGCAGGAGAGGAGAGCATCCCACCCCAAGGTGGGCACGAAAGCATGCTACAGAACAAGAGTAGCAATTCGGCCGAACATACACATGACATCCATTCATTTACTCTACAAAACCAAGTGCCCACCAAGGGTGACTAGGGAGAGGGTCCCTTGCTAGGACACCAAGGTTCTGAAATCTGCAAAACTGAATATTGTCACGTACCTATCCTTCCACGTACCTACCTATCTCCAACAGAGAACTGGCAGAATGTTAAGATAATTACTTTTAAGCGGTGTCTGGGTGGCTCGGTCGGTGAAGCATGTGACTCTTGGTTTTGGCTCAGGTCATGATCTCCTGGGTTGTAGGATTGGCCCCGGAGTCGTGTCGGGCTCTGAGTGCAGCAGGGAGTCTGCTCAAAGACTCCCTCCCTCTGCCCCCCCCCACTTGCGAGCGCACACATACCCAAGCGCGCTTGCTCACTCTCTCTCTCAAATAAATAAATCTTTTAAAAAAATTAATTACTTAAAAAAAATCATTGTTTTATCATTGCTTGTTCCTAATTGTCAGCCAAAATATGTCCGGAAAAGGTTTACCACATGTAGACAATCATGAAATGTAGCTACCCTCGGATGAAAAAGGGTGTTCACTTTTCACGAAAAAAAAATTTTTTTTTAATGTGGCCTTCTTTTTACCCCGTGGTTGGGCACAATTAGGCCCCTCACTTGGAAAACTCATCAAGGCGTCTTATCATATCAACGATGATAAAATAACTGTTCCGGGACAAAGACAGCATTCTGCTGGATGGAACACGTGTGCCAGGTCCCGGGCCTGAGGTTTTCTCCCACAGGAAATGTCTTCAACTACAGAAAACATCCTGGCCTCTCGGACCATTTGACCACTCTGGGAAGGCAGAGTCACACACCTAGTTTGTGGGAATGACCCCCCACATACCTAGCTCAAGCCCCCACTTCCCCTGTCTTTGGGATCTCCCAGGCCCACAAGAGAACCCAAGGTCTGACCTGCTCTAGATTATGTAGTAGGTAACTCTAGAGGGCCTGCCTCATGGGAAGAGTACTCCTTGTGCCCAGTGCTTCGTCTGCATCGAACTCTATTCCTGAATCTTACTGTTGCTACACCTCTACATCACAACCTCCAATCCTATGTGTACCAGTAATAGAGGGGACCATCTGATCTCCATCTGCTGACTCCTCTGTATCTCCCAACTGGTCCAGAACTGGCAGAGGGATAAGAGCTTCTCCAGTCCCAACCAGCTCAGTCTTCTCCATATTCTGGACTTCAGGTGGGTTGACACTCCAAATACTATGCTTGACTTGGCTGTTACTTTCCAATTTTAGATTACACGTGCCTTCTTGATCAGACAACGGTACTACATATCCCCATTCTGACGCAGCTCCCACCCAGCAAAGAAGTTCCTGGAAAACCAAAGCCTATAACCACAGTCCCAGCGCAAGAGAGGATTTCAGAAAGAAGATACTTTTCCTCCACATTACTGCCCAGTGACAGAATTGATGGCAGGGTTGTGGAGTGCAGTTCGACAAGAATTTGGGCAGTTAGAGCTCCCAGGTCTCTGCAGAAAGAGTATTTTATTCTACTGTTCAGAATGTATGTCTAGAGTAACAAATATTCAAGTGTGAGTATTTTGATACACCCCCTAGGGCTAATAAAGTTCGGGATGAATTATCAATGGTTTAGTAGGTGGTCTACAGACTCTACTCTGCAGAGACAGAATAACTATCCAAGAACCCAAAACCAATGTTCTGTTTCCTACTTAGATTTGCTCCTTCCAACTCAGATTAGCAACACCTGCCAATTTTGTCATGGTACATCCAACAAAATTTCCTACTTAGGAAATAAATCCTTTGGGCTCTGAGGCTAGGAGAAAAGAGTTCCATATCTACATCTACTTGTCATTATCTTGACAATGTGACTAGAAAGAAAAAAACCTGATTCAGCCTCATTTCATATTCAGGATGTTTCCTGTGTGTCTTGACATGACAAGGTGGCTTCCGGGGTTTGAACCAAACTTTGTGTTTCTCAAGTGGCTTTGCGTCATTACATCAGCATAAACGTGGAAGGGTTTTTTTTTCCTGCAGCTCTAATTTCTGCTGCTCTCCATGCTAGATGAGCAGGTGGCAACATAAGTAAATCATCCTTAAGAAAGACGAATTGATAAACAATAATAATGCAACCTCAAAGTAGCTCAGCTGGCTCAGTATCTTGTTGAGTCCCTATTTGCAATTCTTCCGGACCCTGTACCTGGGAGTGGAATTGCCAAGTCAAATGGTAATTTCATGTTTAACATTTTGAGGAACCACCAAACTGTTTTCCACAGTAGCTGCCACGTTTTACATTCCCAACAGCAATGTACAAGGGTTCCTTCCAATTTCTTCACGTGCTCACCAACATTTGTTGTTTTCCTTATTTTTTTATTATTATTATAGCTATTCTACTGGGCATGAAATGGCATCCCGTTGTAGTTTCGATTTGCATTTCCTCAATGACTAATGGTGTTGAACATCCTTTTATGTGCTCATTGGCCCTTTGTATATCTTCTCTAAAGAAATGTCTACTGGCCCACTTTTTTAATTGGGTTGGTTTCTGTGGTGGTTGTTGAGTTGCACGACCAGTGTTCATAACAGCACTATTCCTAACAGCCAAAAGGCGGGAACATAAATGCCCAGTGACAGATGACTGGATAAACAAAATGTAATAAAGTATTATTCAGTCACAAAAAGGAATGAATGCCCAATCCATGCTACATGAATGAACCTTGAAAACATTATGCTAAGTGAAAGAAGCTAATCACAAAAAGACAAACATTGTATGATTCCACTCCTATGAGAAATTGCCTATGTGGACTAGACAAATTCAGAGACAGAAGGCAGAATAGACATGAGGAGTGGGAGCTGTTACTGTTTAATGGGCACAGAGTTTCTGTCTGGGAGGATGAAAAAGTTCTGGAAACAGACAGTGGTCATGGTTGCACATACACATTTGCAGATACACTGAACTGTTCGCTTAAAAAATGTTGAAAATGGTAAATTTTGTGTGATGTCTATCTTACCACACACCCAAAAAGGGCAGCTCAGTTTTGTTCGCTTTCTATTTCCAAATTATAATTAGCCAAGAAAAACATCCACATTTAAAAAAAAAAAAAAAAAAAAGGAGCTTTGAGCAAGGACAGCTGAGTCAGTGGGCCCTGAGGCAGGTGTGAGCACTAAAGGGCGTGCAGGTGACGTGGTATCGAGCTCATGTGACAATCCCAGCTCTGCACGGCTGTGCATGCGATGGTGGGGGAATCCCTCAACCTCTCAGAGCCTCCTTAGTTACAGAGTTGAAGAGCAAGAACGGCCCAGAAGGTTACTGTGCGGATACAGAAAGTTACGTACCTCAAGTGCTCGGTGCAGGACCAGCCAGAGGAAACGCTCAGCAAGTGTTCGCTGGCCTGCATGCCCTCCTAAGACTGCAGGCTTCTCCGAATAATTTGAGCTCAGTCTAGATGCTGGCCTCTTAGTGGGTGCTATTCACCATGCTCCTTGGCATTTTTTAAATATTTCATGAGAGAATTCTGCAAGCAAGTCAAACTTGCTCCTTACGTAACACGTAGGAAACCAAATTGGTGGAACTAAGTGCAGGAAAACATTAACCTTCCCTGACATCCTTCAGAAACTAACTCAGCAGGGGAGGAAAAAAGAAGTCTAGAAGGAAATAGGCTGTCAAGAGTGGAAACATCTGGAAGCAGGCCAAAGGGTAGTTCTGACCACCTTCTTTTTGCTTATCTAATCTTTCTGTAATGAATGTGCATGATCGTTTAAAAATACTAGAGAAAAGAAAAGGCTAGCCTGGAGTTAAGCTTCCCTGGCTGCTTTCTCCCCTCCCCCACCAGAGACCCTCCCTCCCTGTGTGTCCGTCTGCCCTGCCATGATGTACAGGATGAGTCCAGCTCCCATGTATGAAAGGTGTGCTTGTGATGAGCATTTCCCCTCAGTCCTTACAAAGGTTAATGTGTTTGCTCCTCACAAGAGCTCTATGAGGTGGGCACCACCATCCCCCACTGTACAGGGGAAGGAACAGAAGCCCAAAAAGGACAGTAACTTGCCCACAGACACTCCAGTCATGGTGAATAACACACACACTCACAGACACTCCAGTCATGATCTCCATCATGCCAAGGCTGGCTTCACGCCCAGGCCGTATGGCCCGTGCACCCCCACTCTTAGCTGCAACACTCTGCCCTCTCCTAGATATAGTCCTATGGTTGTCATTGCCTTGCTCTTTGTCACCTGGCACTGAATCTCCTGTCCCTGCTGCCATACTGTGAGACAGGAGCTGTGTCCCACGAATCTCCATTGGGAAGATCCATCCCCTGGTCGGGTCTCTAGTACATCTACTGACTTGAGTTACTCTTCAACACCAAATTCCTTGCTCATGCAACATAAAGGTCTCCATTTCTATTCCCATACGGGTGATAAGCAGCCACTGATAATGAGAGCAGGATTCATGGTTCTCCCACATAGCTCAGGCAGGATCCCCTCAGCCATGAGGCAGTTAGTCAAATTTCTCTTCAGGGAAATTTGGGTTCGCAGGTGAAGTCTATGGAAAAGGAATGTACACTTTGGGCCTTCACAAAGTCAAGAAAGAATAGGAAATTCATAGAGAAGCCAGTAATGATTTCAAATCTCATGATGGCCATCTGCTGTGGTTAATGGAGATGAGACTGCAGGCTCCACGAGCAGGAAACTGAGGGAACCAGACCCAGAAATGGTTAAATCCTTGTTGGGGAACATCATCAAAAAGACATGAAGGCCGACTGACCGGAATGACCTGCTGCACCCAGGCACTCGGAGGCTCGTCACCCCCTCCCTGTCCTCGGAATGTGGGTTCCCCTTGCCTTCCCCGCTCCCAGAGGCTGCTCCGAGGACACGGCCTGGAGATGGGGATGCGGTGCTGAGAACACCTGTGGGGTACATACGACTGAATCCAGTTAGGGCCTCTTTATCAACTTTTTTAAGATTTGGTGTTAGGGCCCATGCACAGGGATCCATTCATCTTGCTGCTGCCCCAGATGAGCCTCGTATGCAAGTTCCCTTGCTCATTGAACCTACCGGTCTGGAGTGGTCTCTTTCTGGTCTCTTTCTTCCGTCTCTCCCTGGCCTCTGAGTACAGGGGCTGGTTTCATATTACACCCGGGAAGCTCCCAGGACGGTTGTGAACCAACCACCTTACAATGGTTTAGTAGAGAAGAGATAGAAATCTTTTTAAAACTCCAATATTGGGGCCCTGGGTGGCACAGGCGGTTAAGCATCTGACTCAGGTCATGATCTCAGGGTCAAGCAATGGAACCCGGAGTCTGGCTCCACCCTGAGCGCAGAGTCTGCTGCTTGAGATTCTCTCTCCCTCTCCCTCTGCCCCTCCCTCTCGTGCACACACACTCTCTCTCTCTCAATTAATAAATCTTTTTTTCTTAAAAAAAAGCTACCTCAGCATTCTGGAATTCCATCCACAGGGCCCTTGACGTTGCCACAAGCAAAGGGATTAACTATTTAATTTCCAAGTGTGATGTTCATGCTGAAGACAAAGATTTTGGCTTGTTTGGGCTTCTAAATAACAAAGTAGATTTCTAACTCATTTCTTTGCTCCAATTATTTATCTATGTAAGGACCATTCCAGTAAGGTCCCTGCCAACTAGAGCTCCCATAGTACAAGGAAACAGTGAATACCTATCCCACAACCATATATAAGAACAGATGATTTTCCACTATATTTGCACCAAGGTAAGCAAAAACCACATCAACACTGTGAAATTAAAGAACAAAATTATTTTTTTATAGTTCAATACAATTACATAAGTATCCTGGAAGGATACATTCTTATGAGGTGTACTTTTAGAATTTATTCCAAACGGCCTTCATCTAAAATAATATATAAACATTCATCTTTTATCTGCAGACATACAGGTATCTTTCTACCTTGCAAGTCATAAAGAAAGACCAGGAATCAGTGGGTTCGAGGGGTCACATGGAGGAGGCATTCAAAGAACCCATACTTCTCAACCATTTTTCCATTATATTGTTTATTTCCACATGCAATTCTAAATAAAGGCAGTCTTTTATTATAAAATCAATAGACTACATTACACTGGCATTGGGGAATTTTTAAAAAATAGGCCTAAGGACTCTATTTAAAATCGAAAGAATCCATGCTTTTGCAAACCAACTGTGTATCATGCACCATTCTCGTGTCCTTCCAAGGCCTGCCATGCAGCATCCTCCAACACTCTGACCTCAGCTGGAGCCAGATCCTTGACTCCTTCCCACAGGTTAGCAGGTGAATTCTCTACCTATTAATGACATGACCACAACACTTTCTCCTTTGGTTTTTTTCTTCTGTTCCATTTTTTACATCAATGCCCTCATTTACCAGAAATGGACTCGAGCAGCTTCTTCTGGGGACAGAGGTGGCTCTCCCCTACCTTTCTCTTGTTCCAGTTCACCTGGGGGACTTTCTGGAGTGAAACACTTAGGGTGAAGGGGATGTCCCAGGGCCCTAAATGAGAATTGCCCATTACCAGCTTGGAAGATGGCTGAAATTAACAAAGAAACTCCCTTCCTGTCTGTATACCGAACCAAAAAGAAAAGAAAAAAAAAAAGCACACAGCCTTACCCGTCAACTCTACCATCCTTCCGTCTGCACCAGGAGACCCCGGATAATCCATAATAAACCATAAGAACCCATGAACCAGAAATGAACAAGTCCTCTGCAGTGATCATACCGAAAAAGGCGAGGTCTCCGTTTCCCAGGATATTCACCACTCCCTGCAGATGTGCATAATAATGCACTTCCCACCAGGTAACACTTGCCAAGTATTTAAGAAGCCAGATGAAAGGCATTGGTGAAATGCAAAATGCCTGTTAGTGCTAGGCCCACAGGCTGTCCCTCTACCTTCTTTGCAGTGGTGATTAAAGCACTGGGCCTTTCACCCCTTCCTACCTTCCAGTGATGTGAGGTTTAATTAATGTGCACTTGGGGTTTTAAGATCCCTAGATGAAAAGGGGACCAGATGTGAAAGTTATTATTATTTTGTTCAAAGTCCACTTTGGTAAACTAACATCTGCAGACAAATTTAGTGCATGCCACTTAACAAGGGTCAAACGCCAAAAAAAAACCCAAACAACAACAACAACAACAACAACAACAACAACAACTCCGGTTTGGACTTTTGGAAAGTTCGGAGACCCACCAGCTGTGTGCAGGCCAGGATTTAGGCGGCTCACCTTTAGGTGAGACAGTGACACATCTGACACGTTCTTCACTTTTCTCAGAACGGAGACTCCAGATGAGCAGCTGGAACCAAAAAGGGGGCAGGGGGAGGTGATGTCACGGAAAGAGTCCAATCTGGTTATAGGCGAGAAGGGGGCTCCCAGAGGCAAAACAGAGCCAAATGGAGGGAGGGGGACTTTACTGTTTTGAACATAAACAAAAAACGGGGCTGCAGAGAACCTTACACCATCTTTGAGCATTTTTTTTTTTAAGATTTATTTATTTATTTTAGAAAGAGAGAGCAGGAGGAGGGGCAGAGGGAGAGGAACTCAAGCAGACTCCCCGCTAAGCGCGGAGTCGGTTGCGGTGCATGATCCCAGGACCCTGAGATCATGGCCGGAGCCGAAATCAAGAGCCAGACGCTCAACCGACTGAGCCACCCAGGCGGCCCCTTTCTGAGCATTTCTGAACTCATCATAGAACTCATCAGCTAACTACACTTGCATGAGCAAAGTCCCTTTTCTCACTAACTATAAAGAAAGAGACCTGTGCTTACAGAAGTTATAAAAGAAAAAAATCCTTATTAATAAAGCCCCAAGAGCACCAGTAAGATCAGGGCTGTGTGAGCAATAACACAATCATCACTGCTCAGACTCAGGGGTTACTACCAGCCACAGGGTCGAAATGAGCTGTGTAACCTACTCTCAACAGGGCCTGAAACCTAAATCAGATGGTGTCTGATGGCAACCGTACCCACAAGCCGCCAAAGGTCTCCCCTCCCACCAGCGGTCCCACGAGCCCCACCCCTGCCACCCTCCTCCCGGTCTCACCTCCTGTCTCTCCAGAACGCTCTCTCCACCCGAGCCCCAGTAGCCTCCAGCAGGCCAGGCCCCCTGCTTCTCTCTCTGTAGATCGCTCCGGCTGTTAAAATAACCTCACTTCCTCAATCCCTTAGCATCTTCGCTCCATAGTCACCCCCGCGGCGAGCCTTTCCCCTCCCCCCCAATTCGAAAGTTCAAACTCCCGACTCTTCCTGGCCCCTTCCTTGCTTCTTATTTCCCCACCGCAGTGATAACCTGCCAACATACCCCATGTTTTAACCACTGTTCACTGTCTGTCTCCCGCCTCCAGAATGCCAGTTACACACATGCAGATTCTTCTTTCTGGGTCTTGTTCACCTCTATAGCCCCGGAAGGTAGAAGTGGCCGGGCATAAAGGGAAGTGCTCAAAAAGTATGTGGTGAAGGTATGAGTGGTGACTTCGGAAAAGTGACAGACAACCTGCAAGGAGAAACACTGGTGTAAACTTCCAGAAAAATCTGTGTCAACGCTCAGTCCCATGTTCATGGGCCCAGTGCACACAGCTCCCCTGGCAACTCCCCAGGGAGAAAGAACAAGATCAAGGCAGGAAAGGGCAATGTCTGGTCTCCAGGCCACGGTATTTTTAAATACTACCAAAGTCAACTCCTCCCTAACCAGGCCCAACACAGGAAAAGTCCCACTAAAGTGGAATCTACCAAAGGAGTAAGTTCATCAAAAACTGCATCCTTAGTAACAAAAACACTGGCATAATACGGGATCAGAAGGAAAAAAATAGGAACTTGAAGTCAATGCTTTCATAGGTAGGAAGCCGCCAGGGAAGATCCCCATCATCATCATACCCCAGTTCTCTGAACACCAGAGCCCCCCGCCCCACGAGGAATCTTCCATGCTGTCCACCAGCTGCCGCCCAAGCAGAGGGGCTGCAAATGACTTAGAGAAGGAATCTCATCAAGAGACCTTTTACTGGATACCATGGAGGGAATTCACTGCTGTTTCCTCAATTTCAGCTTGTATGGTGTTGCCGTTGTTACATAGATGTTATTAGATGGAGTAGTTTAAGGTTCATAGCAAAACTGAGCAGAATATAGAGTTCTCGGGGGCCTCCTGCCCCTAGACCCGTACAGCGTCATCAATGATCAACATCCCCGCAAAGACTGGTCCATCTATTACCCTCGGTGAACCTACATTGACACATCATCAACCCCAAATCCAGAGTCTGCATCAGGGCTCACGCTTCACGGTGCACACTAGGCAGGTTTTAACAAATGTATAAGGACATATATCCCCCATTATAATGATCATACAGAGTAGCTGCATTGCCCTTAAAATCCCGTGTTCAGGATTTTAATCCTGTTCATCCCTGCCTCCCTCTGCCAAGTCCCTGGCAACTTCGGACATTTTCCTGGCTCCGTCGTTTTGCCTTTTCCAGAATGTCACAGTGCTTTAGATCGCCTCCCTTCAGGGGCTTCCATGGCTCTCACGGCTTGCGAGCTCATTGCTTTTGAGGGGTGGATAACATTCCATCGTCTAGATAACCACAGTTTACTTCTCCCTTAGCCTACCCAAGGGCGTCTCGGTTGTTCCGGGTTGGGGCAATTATGACGAAAGCCGCTGTAGACACCCGAGTGCGGGGTGTGGTGCACGTGTTTGTATGATTTCACCAGCATTTTAGGAATACAGAAACGATAGAGAGAGAGGAAAAACCTTCAGGAGGTAAAGACAAAACAGGCTCCATACTATTCTGGAAAGTCCTTCTTTCCAAGAACCTTATTGAGAAATGACATTGGCAAAGAAGTCTGGTTCTAGTTCCATACATACATGCATCCATTCCCTACACTATGGTTTTCTCAAGCACTTCGAATGGACTTATAAACTCGGAAATGTAAAGTGTTTTGAGTATTTTCGTTTGTCCCTATTCATGAAACCTGTCTGTGGGACTTCGTTGTCCACTCCATGACCCTTAACCCCTCTTTCTCAATGGCAGCCACTAGCCTGTCACTTCCCATGGAGAGCCATCTCCACGCCTGAATTCCACGAGCCTCTCCCTGAGCGCAGCAGCACAAAGCAGGTGCGAAACAAACTGCTGACTGGGAAATGTGTTTCGAACACTCGACCAAGTGTTCAGCCAAGATCATGACAAATTTTAAAACAAAGACTCATAAAAGTCCCTGCACAGGTATCAAAATTAATTGGGAAACTAAGCATCCATTCAACCGATCCTGCCAAAATCCACTTAGAATTACTAAAAACAAAAAAACGTAAGAAATGTGGGCATCTCAAGTCAGATAGATCCATGTCTTGGAAAAGGCGAATTCACCACATCAAAACACAGACTGCGAGTCGTCAGGCCAAAACTGGTCAAGGGACTACCAGCCATCTCTCAAGGGAAATGCGATGAAAGATGATATCCAAGAACTCAAACATGTTTTAAGATGCGATACACCAGAAGGAAGCATTTTCTCGATGATTTTTTTACATCAAAATTCATTGTCAACATTTCTAAAATCGAAATGCATTCCTAGTGTCAAAGACCCCACGTTGCCATCCTGCTCAGGACTGGGAATCCCCAACGATGCCATACCAGCTTTCAATTCGCAAATCCAATCACGAGGCATTTTAGCAGGCCTTCCATTTTCCATTTGTACATGTAGACATTTACACAATGTCTACTTCAGGCTGACATTTCGCAGATGAATTTCCCACATCCTGTATTTACCACATTCAAAGTATTGCTGGGCATTCCCACCCACTCCCATTTGTGAGTTAAAAAGAGAACCGGAGAAGGCCAGATGGATAAAGAGACAGGGGTCACCTGAACTAAGGGCTCTCACTTGCGGGATTGCAATCCGATTTCAAATTATAGAAATAAGAGGCCAGCGATCTGAGTTTAAATGCCAACTTGATGTGCTCTTGAGAAGATTGAAATATTTAACATTCAGATCTGCTTTTTGCTTTCTTTTAACTATACGGTCCCAATGAAAAAGCCATCCACATATAATGTATCCAATCACCGAGAAAAAACAAGTACACGCTCCTATGTTCCCTTCACCCGGCTAGCAACAAAATGGTGTGTTTTCTCATTTTGTTTAATTTCTCTGCTGCCGAAAATTACTTCCAGATTCTGTCTCTTCTTTAGTTTCCATTTTCGTCCTACATGAAACCCCCTTTTCCTGGAGTAAAAAGGAAAGAGAGAAAAGAAAACACAACCAGAGGGTGACACAATGTTTTAAGTAGAACACCAAAAATATAAAATGCAGCCACAGCATCTGGGTCTAAAAGAAACACATTTGAGTCTTGATACACAATACCCCGATCTCAGGCTCTCGCTGCCCTACAGAAAGAGATTTCCGTACATCCCAAGGACCCTGACTACGTCATTTTCTGCCCCAACAACTAGCTTTCCTAATGTCAGAGAGGAAGAGCACATCAAAAACCCTTGGGTCACTGGACGTCTAGCCTGGTGCTCTTCTCCGCTTCGCGTTTTATTAAATAAACATTGACTGGCAAATAATGAGGACCATTTTGCTTAAACACAAATGACTAGGCTTGCTTACCTCCCTCACCTAATTTGAAAAAAAAAAAAAAACACAGAGAACCATCCTTCACCAAAACAGAAAAATCGCTATGCCCTAGGCAAGAGACGGCTTCCAGCAGTATCAACCTCGACACCAGACCCACCCAGAAAAAAAACCTTCAAACCACCACCAAGGAACTGAGTAATAAAACTCCCACACTCATATTCATGCTATTTATATGATAATTAAAATCACCCTCCAAGGACCTAAGGAAGAGTTCGTTGGTTAGATCTTTTCATGACTAAACGGCCCAGCAGAGATCAGCACAAACTAGATTTCTCCAAACGTTGAAAAAAATAGCCGGAGGATAGCCACACTTGTGAGCACAGCACAACGGACAGACTTTGTGACTTTGTCGAATCACTCTGTTGCACACGTGTAAGTAATGTAACACTGTGTGTCAACTAGGCTTCAATGAAAAAAAAAAATTAAGAAATTAAATTTTAAAACTTAAAAAAATTAAGATAAAAAAAGTGAACAGAAATACATCCACACTGGATGTTTGCCCCTGGTTTCTTTTTTTTTTTTTATGTTTTTTAAGATTTATTTATTTATTGGTGAGAGGGGAGGGGCCGAGGGAGAGGGAGAGAGAGGATCCCAAGCAGACCCCCGCACTGAGCACGGAGCCCAACATGGAGCTCGATCTCAGGACCCAAGAGACCAGGACCTGAGCTGAAATCAGAGTCAGACATTCAACCAAGTGAGCCACCCGCGCACCCCTGTCTCTGGTTTCCTAAAAACAAAGAAATATTGTAACTGCGAGTTCTAGCAACACAGGAAAGTGAGAAATGGGAAGAGCCACGGAAGCAAGGGGTCACCGGGAGTGCCGACTGCCCAGGAGTCTACCTGGACTTGCCGTGAGGGGGCTGTGTCATCTCTACCTCTCTCTGTCTCCGTTTCCTGGGCTGTGAAAGAAACCGGGATAACAGCTCCCTGGGTTATTGGGAGGATTAAATGTGGTTAATACATGTTAAGCATTTAAAACCGTGCCAGACACAGCGTAAGCTCTTAATACGCAACAGAAATCAGTAATATCCTTAATTTTCCCGATCATTCCACCGCTCAACGGCTCATGTCCTGACCCTTCAAATGTACCAAACTTCGAGATGACAGCTCTCATGAGGCCCAGTAACCTTTCCACAGTGCACTGTAAGCTCCTTGAGGGAGGGTGAGCTGTGTGTCATACCTGAGTCCTCCATGGGCACCTCCAACAATGATACCCAGAGCCACCCAGTGAATGGCTTCTTGGGAGAAATGAATGAACAAACTAGCCGTCCTCCCCCTCCCCAGTCAACGCGAAGCCTAGAAACTAGATGTCACTGTGTTAACACTGAATAGAGTACCTTATTTTGGTTTGTTGGGACTTCTGTAAAAGCATCAGAAAAATAAATAGCAACAGTTATTCTTACCCAGAGGCTAGAATCGTTAAAGCTTTCAATCAACCCTTGTGGCTTTTGGCTTTTCCACGTTGACTGAACTCCATGCTTGCTTTGCATGTAGGCAACCATAATTACCTCCAGTGTTCCCTCTAAAGCTAAAACCACCAAAAAACCGCTTGATTGTCACATACGGTCAACTCTGGATTTTTCTTTCAGGCACGACTCAGCTGCCTCACACACTCCCTGTCTGGGTGTTCTTCATTACCATGCTTCCTGAAACTTCCATCAAAGCCTCAGTCCCCCGTGACACAGACTGATGCTGCCGGACCAGCCAACTGATAAGGGCCCCCACTGCTCTAGCTTGCCTCTCCGGGAACTGCAGGTACTTCCACCTCAGCCTCTAGCGAAGCTAACCCAGTCCTCTGGAATGAATTTTCTCTCTGACTCTGAAAGTAGATATCTGCAATCCCATCACTTTCTTCACCACCCCCCACCCCAGACCATTCACGTTCTCTCCTAAGAAAGCAGAGCTTCACGAAGCATTAGGAGCAGAGAGAAAAGGCTCTGCTCTGAGCCAAGTGGCTTCTTCCCAAGCTAAATGCACTTACGTAAGCCTGACTTCATTATTGCCCCAGCCTGCGGACGGACCAGGGCACCCAGCCTTCCTGGAGTTAAGCTTTTGTTTACCTGCTGTCAAGTAGGCATTTCCCAGGCAGCCTCTCTTCCCGTGGAGACTGGCTGCAACCACCCCTACCCCCCACCCAGGCAACCAAATGTGACATCAAAGGAGCCTCCCGAGTGACCATCTGTCCCTGCCATGCCAATGTTTATGCAATGTGGGCAGGAGTGGGACAGAACCAGCCAAAGGACCCAGGGCATCCTGCTGCATCCGACCTGAGCACCAACATCTCGAGCTGTATGCGCTACAGAACAAGACAGTGACAAGAAAGTCCTCAGTCCAGCTAAAGGGGCTCCTTCTTCTTAAAAAGAAGGATAAAACTATTTAGCTTTCTTGAGGGTGTCCAAAGAATGGGCTTAATAGGTTTCACCTGTGGAGAGGTGCGTGTGCATGCGTGCGTGCGTGCATGGGTAGGTATCTAAAAATAAAGTCAGATCCCTAATCTTGCAGTTTTTCAAATATGGACACCCCACTCACCAAAAGTCCCACCTAAACATGGTATTTCAGGCAATACTGACTTTAACAAATTCAAAAGCAGTTAAGTGCTAAGGGGAATTGGCTAAGGTAGAAAAGGAATAGGTTGGCAAAGAACCCAGAAGTCTCAGAATTCTAGAGTTAATATGACCATTAGAATCATCATCTAAACACCTGTTTACATCTTGGAAGAGTTGTGGGTTTAGCAGTCAAATAAAACACAGCTCAAATCCAGGGTCACCACAATGTGTGATTTTAGTGAAATCATGTGGGTTCCATCGACTGGACTTGGAGAGGAGAATGGCACATCCCAGGTGGCAGTGGGGATCAGTCACATACTCTGCTAGAGAACATGCAGCAGAATGCTAGGCACACAGGATGTGCTCAGTGTATGCATTTTCAGTTTTGGATCAACCCTCCTTCCTGGACCTTATGGTGGGGGCACACCCAGGAGGCAAAGTATGTCTGAGTTGGCCAAAGAGGGGAGGTCACCATGGACAGGTGCCCAGCCACCAGCAAAATTCAACACACTGACTCTGCTGGGGACATTTTTGTTATCTTTCAAATGGGTGGGGAGGCGGGGAGAGACTTGACATGTTTCACCTACTATTCACATGAAGCTTGTCAAACTGCATCTCAAGTATTAGAAGAAAACCCACATTATTCATCATATAAATCTACTTAAATTCCCCCGGGGCGGGGGGGGGGGGGGAGAATGGTTAGCCACCGTGCTTGAAGCCAAGAGATGAGACATCCACTCTGTGATTCAACTTGAACAGCTGTAGAGTGAAAATGCACACATGGGCTCACACAAAAATGGGCTAACAATTTTTAGATTTGTCCCTTTTTTTTTTTTCAATTTTTTTCTTTGACCACGTTATTTCCCTTCATTCACAGAACCTGGAAACAACCTTGGCATTTCTTTGGGCAGCTCTGACTAGGTTTCGATTAATCCCCAGAGAACCGAGTCACTGAACACTTACTCTGTGGTTTGGGGCACACAATCACAGCTCCCCAGGATTTACAATCAAACCAGGGGGAAGAGAAGATATACAGCAGCCCCTCCTCATTTGCAGGGGTACATTCCAAGATCCCCAGTGGATGCCTGAAACCTCGGACAGCACCAAGCCCTACCTACGCTGTTTTTTCCTATACATATGTACCTATGATAAACTTTACTTTATAAATTAGGCATAGTAAGAGATTAACAATAACTAATAAGAAAACAGAACAATTATAACACTATACTGTAATAAAAGGTATATGAATGTGGTCTCTCAAAAGATCCTACTGTGCTCTACTCATTCTTCTGCTTGTGCTGACGGAAGACCATAAACCGCTGACCTCATGAGATGAAGTGAGGTGAGTGATGTGGGCACTGTGACGTAGTATTAGGCTACTAGTGATCTTTTTTTTATTTGTTATTATTGTATTCAATTAGCCAACATATAGTACATCATTAGTTTTTGATGTAGTGTTCAACGATTCTTTAGTTGTGGTTAACACCCGGGGCTCATCACAACACGTGCCCTCCTTAATAGTCAACACCCAGCTCCCCCCTCCCTTCTGTAATCCTCAGTTTGTTTCCCCGAGTCCAGAGTCTCTCACGGTTTACTAGAGACCTTCTGACAATACGTTAGAAGGAGGATCCCCTGCTTGTGGACCACGGCTGACCATCAACCATGGGTAACTAAAACTGTAGAGGAGACTGCTGTCCAAGGCAACCTTGGACAAATACTACTGGTTCTGAGGGGGGAAAGGACGGTAGGCTAGAACACACTGGAAAGGGGGCAAGGAGGAAGTGGGCTGGAGTTGACACTGAAAGAGAGCTAGTAGGAGGTCATCTTAGGAGGGGAAATGAGTGGACAAATGCCCAGAAAGGGACTCAATAAGGCTGACTGGGGGAACAGCCTGCAGCAGTCAGCCGGGCAGTCACTCATTATGGCAGGTCATTCCAGAACACCCCACGACAGTCACTCTAATACTCGCTGAGGCAAACATACAGAAAAGGACAGGCAGCCCTAACTCGGAGAAACACAAGGGAGCGTTCTGGTTAAGAGCACAGACCCTGGGGGAGCCCGGGTGGCTCAGTCAGTTAAGCGTCTGCCTTCCGCTCAGGTCATGATCCCGGGGTCCTGGGATCGAGCCCCACATCAGGCTCCCTGCTCAGCAGGGAGTCTGCCTCTCCCTCTCCCTCTGCCCTTCCTCCCCACTCATGCTCGTTCGCTCGCTCTGTGTTTCTCTCTCAAATAAAATCTAAAAAAAAAAAAAAAAGAGCATAGACCCTGGAGCCCGGTAACCAGGGTCCAAATGCTAACTCCTCACTTTCTAACCCTGTTGCTTTAAACAAGTTACTTAAGCCAGTGATGAGAATTCGTTTACAGAGAACACCAATCCGGGGAGCAGGGGAAGGAAGCCACAGGGGGTCTCTGGAAAGAGGACAGAGGAAACCTCATAATTATCCTAAAATCCACGCAAACGCGCCCCCACAATGGTTAGTCCTGGCCAAGGACTGCCCTGGAGGAACAGGGGTTCCTTGCAGGGGAAGGAGGCTCAGGCCCCCTGGGCAGCCCTCTAGCACAGAAGGAGCTGCAGGGCAGTGAAAGCAGGAGGAAGGGGGGCAAATGCGCAGGAGAGGTAAGTGAGTCCCAGGGGACAGCCTGCGCTACCAGAGGCTCACTGCGGTTTTGCCATTATTGTACTGTTATCATTTCTGTCATTTTTTGCGTCCTGAAAAAGGCAACTAACCCGATTATGGTAATACCAGGTAATGTAAATACTGAGAGGGAGGTCTCCAGGCCGCACGCAGAGAAAGGAGGGGCCGAGGCTGTTGGTAGGGTTCCGGAGCAACAGGTGGGACCTGAACCACCAGTCTCAGCAAGCCCCGCACCGCAGGGCCTGCGCAGGGGCGCGGGCGGCGGCAGGGAAGCGCGCAGCCGCTAGACAACGCCGCATGGGGGCTGCTCAGAAAACTACAGATCGCACTACCCTATGATCCCGCAAGCCCACGGCCGGGTATTTTCCATGGGAAAGAAATGAAAGCCTATCTCAAAGAGCTATTAGCACCCCCGTGTTTGCTGCAGCGCAAGTCACAACCGCCAAAATGCAAACTCCACCTGCGCATACCGCGCCAGATGAATGGGGAGAAAACGCAGGGTAGCTGCACAACGGAGTATTAGTCAGCCTTTAAAAAGGAGGCCCTGTGGTATTGGGACAACATGGATGAAGAACCCTGAGAACATCCTGCTGCGTGAAATAAGCTAGTCACCGGGGCGCCTGGGGGGCTCAGTCGGTTAAGCGTCTGCCTTCGGCTCAGGTCATGATCCCGGGGTCCTGGGATGGAGCCCCGCATCGGGCTCCTTGCTCAGCGGGGAGCCTGCTTCTCCCTCTCCTTCTGCCCCTCCCCCTGCTCTCTCACTCACTTGCGCTCTCTCTCACAATCACATACATAAAATCTTTTTAAAAAAAGAAAGAAAGAAGCTAGTCACAGAAAGACAAAGGCCACAGGATTCCACGTGTATGAGGACTCTCCAACCGTCTAACTCACGGAAGCAGTAGGGTGCTTGCCAGGAGCCGGTCGGTGGGGCGATGGGAAGTGGCTAATCATCAGGGACGTTATTTCAGTTCCGTGGGATGACTACGTTCTGGAGAGCCACTACAGGAGAGTCTAGAGCGACTCACACTGGGGTTGTGCATTTAAAAATCTGATAAAAGGGTAGGTCTCAGGCTAAGTGCTCTTGGTACAGCAATGTCGGAAGAAAACACCTCGCGGGATGGTGCTTCAGGAAACATCTGTGATTCCTCCTCTCCACCAAGTCGGTAGTCAAGTATTTTGTTCAGATTCTGGAGAGGCCAGCCTCCTACCCAAACCTGAGGAAGGGTGAAAATAGGGCAGCATGCTACCTAATGACAAGGCTCTGGTGGGTTTGTTCATGAGAGGAAGGCAAACCTGAAAAGCATAATTGCAACTGTTTAGTTATAAAGGCCCTTTTGGTCTAAATCATTCCCTGCTGAGGAAGTAAATGAGGATTGACATGCCAGTGTCCCCACCTGGCAGGAGGGAAAGTGAAGTACACACAACCCTTCTTGCTGACTCACGCCCCACCGGGAGGTAGCATTACTTCTTTGCCCTGAGTGCCTGTAATGTTGCACGTTTACCAACTTGATCCTTCCAGCGGGAAGCTGCTTGGCTATCATACCATGAAGACCCCAATCTGAGCACAGCAGTGAGGCCTCCCTGCAACACTCCCCAAGAACCAAGCCTACCTCCCCGTTTAGACAAAGGTTCGCCCTGCCTGTTAAAAGTAACCTGATCTCAGGGCGCCTGGGTGGCTCAGTGGGGTTGGTTAAGTGTCTGCCTTCAGCTCAGGTCATGATCCCGGGGTCCTGGGATCCACCCTGCATCTGGCTCCCGGCTCAGGGGGAGGGAGCCTGCTTCCCCTCCCCTCCCCGCCCCCCACTCCTGTTCTCTCTCTCTCTCTCAAATAAATAAATAAAATCAAAAAAAAAAAAAAAAAAAAGGAACATGATCTCACATCC
Source organism: Eumetopias jubatus (assembly GCF_037043125.1). Classification (NCBI taxonomy): domain Eukaryota; kingdom Metazoa; phylum Chordata; class Mammalia; order Carnivora; family Otariidae; genus Eumetopias; species Eumetopias jubatus. The sequence continues at coordinate 14,163,600 of NW_028274807.1, read as the reverse complement.
AACAGCCCCAGAAAAAGCGCATTCTGATACCAAGCTTCCCCTGCTGCACTCCGAAACAATTCCTTCTTCTCCTTTCTGGGTATCACAAGGGCAGGCAAAAGAGATGCGCGGAAGACAAAGGTGGGAGGGTGGGTCATTACCCTGTGAAGTGTCTGAGACACTATAATATGAGAATCAGTGGGAATCTTCTTCCTCATGAGTCAAAGCACAAGGAATCAAGGCAACTCAGCGGTCATTCACAAGGGGCGGACCCAGCCCACGGTGACCCTGACATGGGATGCACCGCTTCACCCCCTTCCGCAAGCCCGGAGGCCTGGCTTGTCCATGGCATGACCCAACAACGGGTTCCCGGGAAATCTATTTCAAAGGCAAGTGAGCAAAGCCTGTTTCCAGGAAACGGCAGTCACAGATAATGAACTTCCTGTTGGCCCCAGACAGGACGATCTGAGCAGGGTCCTAAGACAATAAAGACTTTAAAAGTTTTTGAGTCCTCCCTTCCCAGCGTTGTGCAAATGCCCCACTTACCCCGTCCCACACAGAAGAGGCTTCTCTCAAGATCTCCAAACGTGCCATCCGGAGGGGCTGCTCACATCCTAGGTAAGAGACTAGGATTCAGAGTTTCACACCCCATGGTACCAACCCTCCTCTCCTCCTGGCTTTCGGGTCTAGAAAGGTGGGCCTCAGTCCACACTGGTTCTACCTACAAGAGCAGACACAGGAAAATAATGGGTTTTGTGCTCATTTTTTTACATACTTCTAGAGGCAGGATCATCCTCTGAAACATTACTGAGATGACACAGGAAAAGCACTGGGTGTGCTGTAGACACTCAATAAATTACTATTCAGTATTAGTATCTTAATAAGCAAAGAAGTATTTACCAGGCCCTTATTCAACCACGGCTTTGTAGAGAGCACTTTGGCCATGGTTATTCTTGCCCACAAAAATCTCTGAATTTACAGAAGTCGGAAATCTCAAACACTGAGGCGTACAATTCCAAGGTATCACATGAGGCTCTGTGCTTCACTACAAGACCTCACAAATCCCCCCCTAACTGTTAAACGAGTAAAACTTTCCAAAAGCCATGATCTCTCCCCCACTCCCCCGCCCAAATTTTACCAGTGAAGGCCAGGCTAATACCTGTTTTCAAGCAACAGAATCAAAATAAACTGGAGGAGTGGTGTTGCAAAACACTGACGAAGACTATACACCTTGTTCCCCACTCATAAAAACCCTAACCAGTATTAACAGCCGCAGAGTTACTCAGCACACCGGGTCAGAGCGGACGGGCCAGACCCAAGGCAGTTAGTTAGGCAACCTGCTGTCTTCAAAAATCACTTCCCAGATGATGCAGATTCCTACACAAAATGTAAACCAAGACTCACTCCTTGGGCAGAGCAGTGAATGATATGCGCAGAGCACTGCAAAGCCTTCCCCCAGCTGACAACCCCTTCCCTTCCCCCGTTCCACCCCTTGTGCTATTAGACACATAAAGAAACATTCGCTAATGATGCCATATATTCCCCAGGACCTTTTCAATTGACAGACCCCAGGGAGAACAAACAGCTTAAAGTTGGATGACTTCAATAATGCCATATTCCTCTGTGGAGGAATATTACCCAGCCAAACCTTCTCCGCCCCATACTTCTCATTTCCCTTCTTGGTTTTGAGGTCAGCCATGGCATTCAACAATCCACACTTCCCCCAAAGTACCAAGGAACTTTCGGTGCTGCAAAAACATTCTCAGAAAAATGCAATGGCGATCAAAAACAGATACGGTTATCATCAGCACCGCCTGCCTCCCAGTTGACATTCCCACCAACTGTGCACGGGGCTTCCCTTTTCTCACACAGCCTAACACTTGTTATTTCTTGTCTTTTGGGTAGTGAGATGGTGGGGTCCCATTGTAGTTTTGATTTGCATTTCCCCAATGAATAGTGTTGTTGAGCATCTTTTCTGGAGTAACGAGAGTTCTGGAATAACTAAATCTAACAAACTTTGCCTTCACAGAAATAACCCCACTAACTTACATCCCAGTCTCTGCCAAGTTTTGAGCTGCATACTCATTTCATTTCTAGAAAGGAAGGGAGAGGGGACAGAGGGAGGGAGGGAGGGAAGAAAGAAGGAAGGAAGGAAGGAAGGAAGGAAGGAAGGAAGGAAGGAAGGAAGGAAGGAAATAATAGAGCAGTAAGACCCTCAAGGAAGTGAGATAAACTGAAGAAAAAAATAATAATCCCAGGAAGACAAGGTAAAAATTGGAGTGGAAAAATATATAGCCAGTATACCACCAATCAACTTGGATAATAAGATGAAAATACTGAAAATATGGAAAGCGACCCTGATAACCCCCCCTAATGAAGAGAGAACAGATGGGAGAAGTGGCTTTGTTGTTTTTGTTTTTGTTTTTAAAGATTTTATTTATTTATTTGACAGACACAGACACAGCGAGAGAGGGAACACAAGCAGGGGGAGTGGGAGAGGGAGAAGCTGGCTTCCCGGGGAGCAGGGAGCCCGATGCGGGGCTCGATCCCAGGACCCTGGGGTCATGACTTGAGCCGAAGGCAGACGCTTAACGACTGAGCCCCCCAGGCGCCCCGGAGTGGCTCTGTTTTATTCTGCTGCAATAACCTTTCACATTTCTGGAAGGACAGCACTGAGAGAAGTTGTGAGGTTAGAAGTATAACCAGAAAGGGCAGGACGGGGAAACACGCAATGTGCGACAATGATAAGTGCCTGATTTGTTCCAATTCACATGTAGAAATCCCACAAGGGAGGGCGCCTGGGTGGCTCAGTCCGACTCCCGATTTCAGCTCAGATCATGATCTCAGGGTCTTGAGCCTGAACCCCAAGCTCAGAGCTCAACAGGGAGTCTGCTTGAGGATGCTCCCTCAGCTCTTACGCACACGCACACTCTCTCTAAATAATAAATAAATAAATCTTAAAAAAAAAATAAGAAATTTCACCAACAGCCCCTTATGTAGTTTTCATTATTTCTACCTCACAGGAGGGGACATGTAAGCGCAGAGGGGTTAGGCAATTTTAGGGCTAAAAGTGGCAAGAGCAAGAATTCAGATCCAGGGGCACCTGGCTGGCTCAGTGTGTAGAGCATGCTGCAGCTCTTAGATCTCAGGGTCATGAGTTCGAGCCCCACCCTGGATGTAGAGATTACTTAAAAGAAACTCTAAAAATAGCAAAAAGAATTCAGATCCAGCTCCTTCTGACTCTAAAGTTCTTGTCCTTAAACTGTCACAAACTCAGATTTTCTGAGAAATCGTTAAAATGCCAAGACTCATGCATTACATAGGAACAAAAACGAAACTTTCTTCTTCAGTCATTACAGCAAATTTGTTCTGCTCTAGTACAAAGTAAATCTGTATTGTCAAGTAAGTTGAAAGCACCTACAATTCACATTAAATTACCAGTAAATCTTATGTAAATTCTAGCTGGCTGTTTCCAAAACAATTTCACAGGGTGTGCCCCAGTGAAGATAAAAAAACCAACTTAAAACAATTTGATCCACTGTGTCGGATACTCAAGAAAACAAGGTATGTTTTAGTAAAACCGAGAAACATTATTTCAAAGACACATAAAATAAATACATAATGTCTGCCTTCTTACAGCTAGAAGACTCAGTTACCTAGTTTTAAAGGCTCTTAAAATCTTTTTTGACAGTGTTCCACAGCACAGGACTTTTAAAATGCATGTAAACTTAAGAAAGGAGGCAGTGTTTTTGTTTCATTTAAAATACAAAAACCAAAGTTCGTTCTTCCAAATGCCAATAAAATTGTTAATAGCAATTAGCAAGACTGATCAAGAAGAAGAAAAGCACAAATAACCAATGCTAAGAATAAAAAAGGAAACATTTCGGGGCGCTTGGGTGGCTCAGTCAGTTAAGCGTCTGACTCGTGATCTCGGCTCAGGACATGATCTCAGGGTCGTGAGATCTAGGCCATGTTGGGTGTTGAGCCTGCTTAAGCTTCTCTCTCCCTCTCTGCCCCCGCCCACCCTAAAAAAAAAAGAAAAGAAAAGAAAGGAAAAGGAAAAGGAAACGTTTCTAGTCTTTTAAAATATTATAAAAGGATATTTTGTGCAACTTTACGCCAATAAATTTTAAAATTTACATGAAATAGGAAACTTCCTATAAAAAAACTACTTAAACAAGATAATTTTAATGACCCTATTTCTGTTAAACAAATTGAATCTGTAACTTCGAAAAAAAATCAGAGTCAAACCAGGATATTCATGGGAAAGTAAGGAGACCTTAAGAAAAAAATAATGATACAGAAACTGTAATATTCTCTCACACCTACCTGAGACTACCTAATTCATATAGCAGAATTCATCCAATTTTCAACGTCTGCATGAAACAGTCCCATGTGACGATGTCTATATACCTTCATGAATAATATAGTCCCTTTCTCTGGCTAAGGATTATTGTTCCATAAAACTCCATGTGAGCAAGGATCTATTAGTCAGTTTCACCAGCACTATCACAAGATCCAGTTTGGTTGTCTTTCCTGTTGAGTGAGTTGCTACAGCCCTTCTTGGGGGTGGGGGAAGCGGACCACACACTTTATGTCAGCATCAAGTTCACATCTGCATGCCATGTTCTGTCTTGATCCTCAAGGAGCCAGAACACAGGACTCTGGCCATTGTAACAGCCTGGACCATGCAACAGCCTGAACCTGTTGTTCTTCCCTGGGACGCGTCTGCTTTGGCTTAAAAGTCATTTCATTTTACTTCTGTCTCACTAACCTCGGGGAAGCTGGAAGGTGAAAGCAAACTAAGTAAAACTATGGCCACAGCACCTTGTCCCCTGACCCCAAAGTTCAAGTGGAAGGTGCACTGAGAAAGCTAGGCTGTGCCATTCTGGTATCAGGAAGACAATAAAAACCAGCTCTTCACACCCTCCTAATTGCACCCACCCCAGATCTGGGAGAAACACCTATAAAATGACACGGTAACAGCCGCACATTTCTTTACCTCCGTGAAGGTGCCCTAAAAATAAGACAATTCCCTAAAAATTCATATGAAGGCTTAGCTTACAACACACACACACACACACACACACACACACACACAGCTCCCACTGCTCTGTACTAACCTGTTGACTGGATAGAAAAGAGGTGAAACACGTAAATTAGCCCCAAAGCCTCCATCGGACCCCCACTGCGGTGAGCAAATACCACAAAGCTCTAAAAGGGGTTTCAAATAAAAGCTAAAAATTGTCTGCAAGAATGTCTTTACCTTTGGCCAAGTTCATCGTTTGCTGGAACATATATGAAGCGTCACTTGCAACGATCCTAACCGGGGTGCCGGCCTCCACCCAACAAACTTCCTCTCCCCACTCCACCCAAATCTGACTTAGGCAATTGACCCGGAGATAAAGCAGCTGCCACCGAAAAATGTGCTAATTTCAAAAAAGTTCCAGATACACCAATAACACCTCAATAGCTAGGACGTCTTGCAGTGAACTGAATCAGACACAAAATTAATGAGAAACCCAAGACTTCTGATGCCTCCCTATAGAATTCCCAACCTGACCCAGGAGGCTGTCCGAGCGCCTCAGCTTCAGAACATTCCCTCGGAAATTGAACCCCAAGCTTTTCAGGGGCTTCATCTTCAACAGCAGTGACCTGTGATTACAGACCGCGCAGCCGGACCGCGGGGACCATGGGGACACCTCTGGTGGGTAACCTGATCGGGCAGCCTCCCTCCCGCCCTACCCCTTAGGATCCCTGGATACGGAAGGCAAAGGGGCAAAGGTGAAGGGCTCGCAACGCCCCAACCCTTCACCCTGGAGCCAGAACGCACACGGGCGGCGCCCCCGGGGTGCCCCAGCCCAGCGTGGAGACGCGGCTCATCGATTCCGCGGGGCTCCGGGCGCGCAGGTCCCCCTCCCGCCGGCCACTCCTCGGCCACAGCCACCTGGGCTGCGTGCCCTCAACCACCCAACACAAAGAAAGGCGGCGGTAGAAAGAATGGGCTTGAAATGAACGCTCACCGCTGCTCAGCAAGGCGCACATGCTTCCCCGTCTTGCCTCACATCTCCCAACTTCCAGTAACAGAAATGAGGAAGCAGCCTCCTTCCCCGGCTCCGTGCAGAGGGAGTGGGCGTAACTTGCGAAGTTTCGTGCAGCGAGGAATCTGGTCATTTGGGTGTGCTGGAGAGGGTTTGTCGCTCCTCCCCACCCACCGTCACCTCCCTCGTCTCCACCTCCTTCCCCAATTTAATTCTCCCCTTGGCGTTTCCAAGACCAAGAACTCTGGCCGCGGGCCGCTCAGAGAGTCCCAGCTCTGGGCTCCTCACAACCTTGGGGAAAACTTATTCCTAACAGACCTGAACCATCTCACAGATGAACCTGGTCGCCCTGCAGAAAGCTTAAGTGCCTGTCACTTTTTTTTTTTTTTTTTTTTTTGGTGGCAGTACAGGGCAAGAAGGCAGGGCCTCTTTTTTTTTTTTTAATTTAAAAAGCTAGAAATCTTAAATAAGTGCACAGTACCCCCTCTGCACAGGTAGGAATGTGGGCGGGTTAGCCAGTAGAAACCTAATTCCTCAACGTCTACTTAAAAAGAGTGGGGGACGGAAAAACAAAAAGCTGTGTTACAAAACTTGCCACAAAATAGTTCAGACATGCAAAAATATATTTGAAAATCAGATAGTGAACCCTCAAGTATCCATTATGCAGCAAAAAAATTAAAATTACCAACATAGTTGGAGCCATCTGTAAACTCCCCCCTGAAATATGTCCTCCTCTTCCTCCCCCTAGAAAAACAGCTGCCATAAACTTGATTTTCCATGAGCAATATTCGTACCACAGTTTCTGAGATTCTAAAGGACGCAAGCTAACTTCAGAGTCCACCCAAAAGCAATCCAATGATCATCCCTTCGCTAGACCTGACCTTGGTTCCGAAACAGAAGTTTCGTTAAATAACACTAAAAAAATGACCACACACGTTAAATGAAGCGTCAGGTGGCTGGTTAAAGAAAATGAAGGAAATCACAACATAAGAAAATCGGAGATCTGGAATGACAAGTGGAGGCCATATCTGTAACAGTTGAAGCGTTCATGGATGAAATTGATAGATTAATAGAGCATTATCATTTTACAAGGTTAATAGCTGTGTCAAAGCCAAGGATACTGACCCACACTGCAAGGACTTTCCTCAAAGACCCAGGCTACAGAAACAGAAACACAACATTCATTAAAGAAGTCCTAATTACTCAACCGCCTACCAGAGTTGTAGGCTGGGAGCAACATTCAGAAAAGGGAACTTTCAAGATAATAAATGATAAAACACAAAATAGTGGAAACCATGATACATTCACAACTGACTCATATATATATTCTCATACATATATGAACATGAAGAAGGAGATGCCTAGCTCATCTTTATATTCCTAGTACCTTGCATAGAGGCCGGCATGAGTAGAAAATTCATAGCTATTTGTTAAAAGAAGAATGCAAATGAACAAAAGAATGTCCATGGAGAATTCTGAAGGAGCAGAATGAAGAGACGGGATACACGAAATCAGCAGTGGTCTTTAACAGGAAGTAACTCTGCCCAGTGGGAACATTCAACAATAGTGAAGACATTTTTGGTCGTCACAACTTGGGGAAGCTCTCGGCATCGAGCAGGCAGAAGACACAGATGCTGCATGGGAAAGCCTCCTAAAACAAAGAATGATCCAGCCCCCAAATGCCAGTACTGCTGGCTAACGAGAAGCCCTGGGAGACAGGCTTCACAATCGACAGTCACTGAATTTTTTCATTCCATATATAAGCATCAACATCAGGAAGAGACTCTCTGGGGTCTTATAAGGACATAGAAGAGCATTTCTCCTCCTCTTCCACTGTGCAGCATCTGATGGCTGGACCACCTGCGTGGGATCAGAGCTAGTGGGCACTGGAGGCAGAAGCAGGAAAGCATTCAGGGGTTGGAGGCACAGCCTCAAGCCTATGCACTCATGAAGCTAAGGACCTGTGTCAAATTTAGATGGAAATAATGAAGAAGGGGGTGGGGAGGAAGTTGACGTAAGGTGAGGGTATCAGCTTTAGAATCACAGATAGCACGTCTGGGGGGAGGAGACAGGGTAGGGGTTGTGAACGGACAAAGCAAGGCTTATCGCAGCTACCAGACTCATTTCTCCATTGACAGTCTTGAGCTGGAGACACTCCACTGAGAACAGGAAGGATGTTTAACCTCATTACGGCTTATCGAAAAGAAAGTTACAAATCACTTACAGGAAAAAAGATGCAAACCCCACCGTGTCTACCTGGTAGGGTAAAGGACCTACAAAGTGAAAACATCTTCTCTACAGGTTTTCTGGCCTCATCATTACCTAAGAAGTGTTTCTTTGAGCTCTAGAATGCCGGGACAAGTCTTGTTCCTGTTGCTTACTGTTTCTCAGAACGGGGCACGGGACAGTGGGTTTGCTCCCCTTGAACTCCCTCGGAGCCAAGGATGGTCGGTATGTGATAAATGCACGTGGATGCAACGGAATCTGTCTTCACCTCATTGCCCATCTCTCAGGCCAGTAAATAAAGACTCTCCTATAGCAGCTTCTGGAGGAATCCGCAGGGCACCCTGAGTTCAAGAGCCTGAACAAACTGTAAGCACATAGAAAACCTGTTGGTTTCATTCAGTGGCTGACAGATTGCAAAACACCTGGTACAGGTGAGACCAAGAGGTCCTCAGGCAGTGGCCACCAGCCTCACAGGGGAACTGCTCTTGGCATCAAGGAATGAAGGACGCCAGGCTGGGAATCCCCTCTGCACGCCCCTGTACAAATGGGCAGGAAGGAGGACGCCCTATCCCTCGTTATGTCACCAGCTTCTTTACCTGCAGCTCTAAATGCCATTAGTCTTGCTTCTTAAAAGCCATACGAATTCAGGAAAAGAAAATGTGAGCACAGTTATGAGTCCCACCAAAAGAAGTAACTTAATCAGGAATGTTCAGTGTTTCTGTTCCAAAGAAATGCAACCAGTAGAGGGAGCCCAGCTGACTTTTGTGCTTAACCATTTTCCAAGATCAGGCTAAATAAAGCAGGGGACAGTGTTAAATGACACGAGTTACAAAAATAATCAGACGTTACCACAGATAAAAAGATTTATGCAAAAATATTTTGGAAAAACTCGAAGCCATGACACCCTTATAAGGTATTTGTCCTGGTCATGGATATTTACACAAGAGCTAGCTACAGAGATAGAAGCCCATATAATGAATAAATAAATATATGTTGGAAAACCTTTGGTATGTGGAGGAAAACTCAGAAAGGGTCAGACAGCTTCTCTTTCCCTTTGTCAGTTGAACTGATGCTCAGAAACAAAAAACTATGGAGAGTTTATTTTCCCCAAAGATTTTTTTTTTTTTAAGATTTTATTTATTTATTTGACAGAGAGAGACACAGCAAGAGAGGGAACACAAGCAGGGGGAGCGGGGGAGGGAGAAGCAGGCTCCCCGCTGAGCAGGGAGCCCGATGCGGGGCTCGATCCCAGGATCCTGAAATCATGACCTGAGCCAAAGGCAGACGCTTAACGACTGAGCCACCCAGGCGCCCCTTCCCCAAAGATTTTAATTCAGGCTTTATCTTGCTGTTTTATAAGTTTGACCTACAACAGCTGACTTGTAAAATTCCTTTCAAATTGTGTTCTCAACAACACCAATGCCTTCCTTAAGCAAGACTCTTCTGGATTTCTGTCCAAGGGTCTTCAGAGCCAACTGGATCAAAGATCAGGACGGCTTAACAGAGAAAGGGTTGCCAAGGTCCAAGATTTTGACAACAACTCCTGCAAAGGAGCTTGCCTCTCGCCACCTTTCCCAGCTCACATAGACAGCTGAGGTGGGTTCCCAGGCGCGAGGCAAACAAGTACCCACATCAACCCTGCCGTCACCTATGTCACCTCACAAGAGCAAACAGCAGCAAAGCTAGAGAAAAAGAGCATTCTCCTCCTCAAGTTAGGTGAAGCCCAACAGGGGTGTTGATGATCTGTGTCCAAAGAGATGACCCCCCACACACACAGCATCACTGCAGATCCAAATCCAGATCCCGTTAGTCATACGGTATCGCTATAGAAATTCAAAAGCTTTTTTATGAAGACATTTTGCGGTTGGCTACCGAACTGATTGCCAGAATCAATTGTTCACATTTGAAACGGACCAAAAGTCTAAATATGGATCCATCCCACCCACCCTTTTGCTTGGTGATCTGAGGCTCACCAAGAACGCTGACATGTGTGAAAACCCTTGACTCACCCCTGGACGAAGCCTTCCTTCTCTCCGAGAGAAAAAGCGAGGCTCGACCTTTCAGACGATGTCTTCAAGTGCAGATCCCCATTCAATTTGATTTGACGCAAAAATGTTTTAAAACTTAAAATTAAACCTCGCACCAAGCAAACTTAGTGACTTTGAACAGAGTTTTCTCCATCTGAAAACTGAACGCCTAACAAAAGAAGCAGAAGTAATCCTGAAGAATATAAAGTCTGTCAAAAAGAGGCCAAGAAACTTCTTATAGCCTTTAAATACCATCCGGATCCAGAATACCCTGCAGGGACTGAATGTGTGGCAAGTCCCTTATAATCCAGAGGCTTCGGTTTCCTCAACTATTTAAGTGATAACAGCCCACTTAATATTCCCTCGCTTCCTAGTTCTATCTTCCAATCATGTGTTCCCACGATTTTAAAACTCCCATTGCTTTCAGTGCCCCAAATGACAAGTGCTCACACAACAACGTTTTACGGAACACACCAGAGTCAAGAGTTTCAGGACTCACTGGTGGCTCTCATACTTATAACTGAAGCCATGCTTGGAACTGGAAGGGAAAGGGGGAAAAGGCAGGAAGTGCAACCTGAGGATAAAGGTAACAAAGAAGCCAAAGGAAAAGTCCATGAACCCTTCACACACTGACTCGCAATCAACCATATGGGGCCAGATGCTGTCCTGCCCACACACACAGTGAGGCGGCTGGTGCCAAGGGCCCTGTGAGCCTTGCACAAGACGTACATGTGGTTCGTGGGGGCGAGAGCATCTGGGTTTTTCCTGGTGTGGGCTCTTTTAGACACCTCTCTGCTCAGCAGCAATAAACAATAATAATTATTATTGGCACTAAAAGCGCGGTCGTGCTGAACAACTAATGTAAGAAGACAGGAAGTCAAGCTCTAATTTCAGTCCTGCCTTCTCTCCAAAGAATGTGTGGAGTCAGGATAGCCTTACGGTCCTCAATATAGCCCCCAGGGAGCGTCTCCCACTGGGGCTCAGGGAGCAGTCCCACTGAGGAGGCCTCCTTTGGTCAAGGGAGAAGCAAGGATGTGAAATAAGGCCTTGTCCGAGTCCCCGCTCCACCAACCACCAGAGGAATAACTTAGAGCAAGCCACCTGGCTTCCCTTTCAGTAAAATGGGAAGTTGAAATCAATGCCTACTGACAATCCATGGGGTTACATGGGTTAACGGGCTTCATATAGGGCACATACCCAACACTTTCCCTAAATGGTAAAGGGCCCCCAATTGTACAAACACAATTTTCAGTCAGGAAATAAGCAACCAACCATGTTAGTGTTTTATATGTTTTCAAGCTTTTCACGTTGATATTGCTATTTTGGTCATGGAGAGAAATATAGTCCAGATACCAGTTATGTACCAGATTGGAGCATGGGGGGCCTTCTAAGACTCAGGGGTCATAGACCTGTTGAGCCCTTCCTCAAGTCCCTATTGTGGGGAAGCAGCAAGCCCCCTCATGAGGATCACCACAGTGAGACACACAGGCCCTTGGCACTCACCAAGGACAACCAACATATTAGTTACTCGTTTTTGTTATTGAGGGTTTTGATTTTTATTTTATATTAAAACACTGGAAACTACCATTCCACAACTTACAGACCAAAACATACTGGAGGAGGGGTAGGTGGGAACAAGGTAAAGCGACAGTAAGGGACACACCTAGCACCTGGGAGCAACAGTGAAGTGACAAGGACCACACCCACAGATGTGTTTCTAACACCTGACACCTTACACAGTTCTCTACTAGTAACAGGCATAGATTCAATGAAAACTAAATGACTTCTAATGTCAGAGGAGACATGCAAATGAGAATTCACTTGTGTTTCCTTTCTAAGAACATAGACATTAGATTTTATGGACTCTAGGAGCACTTGGTGCCATTTTCCCTAATGTAAACAAAAATCCAATATGCAAAGAGTATTTTCTTTTTCTTTTCTTTTTTTCTTTTTTGTATGAGAGGTAGATTTTTGTGATTCATCAGTAGCATATAACACCCAGTGCTCATTTCATCAAGTCCCCTCCTTAATGCCCATCACCCAGCTACCCCATCCCCTACCCACCTCCCCTCCAGCAGCCCTCCGTTTGTTTCCTATGATTAAGAGTCTCCTATGGCTTGTCTCCCTCTCTGATTTCATCTTATTTTTCCCTCCCTTCCCCTATGTTCATCTGTTTTGTTTCTTACACCTATGAGTGAAATCATATATTTGTCTTTCTCTGACTTATTTTGCTTAGCATAATACCCTCTAGCTCCATCCACGTGGTTGCAAATAGCAGGGTTTCATTCTTTTTGATGGCCGAGTAATATTCCAGTGTGTGTGTGTGTGTGTGTGTGTGTGTGTGTGTGTGTGTGTGTGTGTACACACAACATCTTCTTTATCCATTCATGTGTCAGTGGACATCTGGGCTCTTCCATAGTTTGGCTATTATGGACATTTCTACTATAAACATTGGGGTGTATGTGTCCCTTTGAATCATTGTTTGTACATTTTAGATAAATACCTAATAGTGCAATTGCTGGGTCATAGGGTAGCTCTACTTTTAACTCTTTGAGGAACCTCCTTACTGTCTTCCAGAGGGGTCGCACCAGTTTGCATTCCCACCAACAACGTAAGAGGGGATGGGGAAGATATTTGCAAATGTCTTATCAGATAAAGGGCTAGTATCCAAAATCTATAAAGAACTTACCAAACTCAACATCCAAAAAACCCAAAAAATCCAGTCAAGAAATGCACAAAAGACATGATAGACATTTCTCCAAAGAAGACATACAAATGACCAACAGACACATGAAAAAATGTTCAACCTCACTCATCATCAGGGAAATACAAATCAAAACCACAATGAGATACCACCTCACACTAGTCAGAACAGCTAAAATTAACAAGTCAGGAAACAACAGATGTTTGGTGAGGATGCAGAGAAAAGAAGAGTATTTTCAACCGGAAAATACAATAAGCCCATATCTCAAAATATTAAGTGACCTGGGGTAGGCAACAGACACATGAAGAGTTGCAGACCCACATACATAAGAGTAAGAAGGGGTTCTGATTAATCCCTCACCCATCTGAGGTCAGAAGGGTTAAGGGACTCACTCAGGCTCACATAACAAAATAATGGTAGATTCAGTCTAGAACCCAGATCTACTGAAACAAATCTGCTGTATGTCCTGCCAACTCAATTATTCCTTCCTGGGGGAAAAAAATCCATAAAATAAACATTAAACGCAGTATATGCATATATAATTTTGGGCCCCAACACAGTACAAAAGGCACATATAAATTAAAAACTGATACAAATTGAGCCCATCGGAAACTAATAAGCAAACCATAATAACTAGGTGCGTGAAAAATGTCTTGGCTCAGCCCCAGATGAGCAAACAAGAGGCTCAGAGACCCGGACAGAAGGATGCAGTCAAGCCAGGACGGCTGAAGGCAGTCTGATTCACCAGCAGCCAGCATCCTCCCAAACAAATTACGAGGCCGGGCAAGACTGTGGGTAAGCCTGGGGGTGATGTGCGACAGAGTCATACATTCCCGAGGGGTCATGTTGGCACCCTGGCCAAAGAGAAGACTCCTCCAATTTCTCCCCAAGAAACGAAAACACGTCTCTACAGATGCTGCAAAATGGCATCTTTTCACTTGCATGTGAATATGAACCGCATCCCCGCACACAATTGGCCAAGTGTCCATAACCGAGGCATCTATCAACAGATGAACAGGTGGACAAAATGGGACCCACGGACAAATACTCAGCCAATAAGAAGAACGAAGTTCAGAAAAAGGCTACAAATGGATGAACCTTGAAAACAGTACACCAAATGATGACGTCAGACACAAAAGAACGACTGCATGATTCCACTTCTATGAAGTATCTAGAAGAGGCCGACTCAGAGAGACCGAAAGGAAACTAGAGGTTACCAAATGCTGGGGGGCAAGGGGGATGGGAAGTCACCATTTAATGGTTACAGCGCTGCCGTGAGAGTGATGAGTATGGGACACAGATAGCAGTGATCTTTGTCCAACACAGTGCACGTCATTAACGACACTGAACCGAGACTTAAAAGTGGTCAAAATGGCAAATTTTATCGCATGTAGATTTTTACCATAGCTTTTTTGAAAGATTCAAAACAACACCGCATTTGCAGCCTGTTGGCTCAGGACCTCGTAGCTTTTCAAAATACTGCTGCTAAAAACAAAAGTAATCAAAACTTTAATCTAAGCACATTAGCCAGCTTTAAAATGTTCCTGTTCTCCCTGTCACATTACCGTGATCTTAATCACATACCTAAAAGAGCGATTTTCTCTGATTGTAAGAGATAAAATGGGATTGTCTAACCTATGAAATTAAATAATTTCCAATTATAAAGGTAAAACAAGGCGCACCTCTTCCCAGGCAAAGCTTTCACAGTATGCCAGGTGTCACACCTGTACGCAGCATCCTCACTGTACATCGGCTTCCCCCCAATCTGTTCCCATCCCCAATTTCAAAGCAGATCAAGAAACCTGAAGGGTTGGATGTAAATTCAGCACCATTAAGAGTGAGAGAAATGCACTAAACTCAAGTTACCATGAAATGGCACACATTTTAACAACCACCTTTTACACACTTAACGGACCTGAACTGGCCAGGAATTCGTTTTCTAGTCATAAGCCCATCACCTAATCCTTGTAAAACCTCAGTGTCTCATCTGTAAAGTGGGTTATAATAGTATTTCACTAGTGACACTACTCAAGGATGAATCACATTTCCTGAGCACTTCATGCAAATCACAGGGCTGAGGGCTGCTCATCCATTTTTGTGCCTGGTCCCCATGACAACTCAACAAAGTATGATAACTAGATCCGTTTTACAGATAAAGAAACCGAGGCACCGAAAGGTTACTCGAACTGCCCAAAGCCACCTGACAGGTGGGAGTCAGGTCTGAAATTCCAACCTGGTCTCTTCTGAGGCTGGGACCACAGCCTTCCCTCATTTCATTGCTACATGTGGCCTACAGTCTTGGCAGCTTGTATGTGATTTTATTATTATCATCACCTTTAAAAGTCACAGGTTCTGGGCTCACAGAGTCAGAGAACTGGACCTGATTCCCACAGCCTGCACCTGCTTCTGGGGTACCTCACCCCCTCTCAAGGCCAAATGTAGCAGGCAAGCAACATATTTCAGGGTTTGTCATGAAGACCATGGCAGGTAATCATCCCTCCATCTGAGAAAGAAGATGAACAAGGTATCTAAGATGAGCAAGTTAAATTGGGCAACAGTCAAAGAATATGCATAATGTATGTGTAGGAATCTCGTAAATATATTCACTGGGCCCTTTTGCAGAACCAAGTTCCTCTGCAATAGGCAAGTTCAAGGTCTGGACTGAGATAATTAACCATTAGGTGGATATTTTATACTCAACTATTTACAGTGGTGGTTCACAATCAAAAGAAATACATAATGAACAGTATTTTGCTCACGCTCTCCCAGACTTCCCAGTAAAACATGGCAGGTGACTCACAGGATGACACACTGCTCTTGGCGAGGTACCAAGAGTTATACATGCCGACCAGTCGGTGAGGTGTAGGCCCTCCCAAGCAGGCTGACAAACTTCACTGGATCCTCTGAAACACCCAGGCTCAGCCTTCCACTCCCAGCCGTCTGGTTTCTGAGAAAAGGGAGTCCTCAACAATGGGTCGCAACGATGCCAACCCACCAAACAGAATCCTTGCTGAGGCCTGGCCATGACCAAGACAACCCATCTCTGACTTTCACTTTTCTTGCTCCAACAAATTCACACACCTTTCTTAGACTTGGGCTTATGATTCAGTCTTGTGGTTCCTGCCAAAGCCCCGTATCCTAAGAGCCTTTGTTCTCTTCTCTGGCCACAGATCAACTCAGCCCATTGAGGAACAGCTGTAAACCCTTGCCCACAAAACTTTCCATTGGGCAAAAATTACTCAGGTTGTCTGGGTCTGAGGTCAGCAAGCTCCTGCAGGAACACCCCTCAGACAGCCCATCCCACCTCCCCAAAAGAGTCAAATATAGCTGTTAATGAACTGCCCATTTCCACAGTCTCATTCACACATACTGACCCACACACATAGATCCTACTGGCTCATTCAATCTCATTAACCAAAAACAGTATTCTTGGCCTTTGGCATTAGCATGGGTTTTGGTTTTCATAAGGACTTGGTGCGCCAACTTGTGCTATTTGCTTCCATGGGAACTTATCTTTATTCTGAATATACACATGACCTTAGACTTGAGGTCTTTGTTCACTGTCCCCTTCTCAGTGAGGTCCTCTTAGCTGCTCCCACCACCGCTGCAGCACCACCACCTCTTTCTCTTGATACATTTCCTTTCTCACTTCCCTACGTTATTTTTTTCGCTTTAAAACACACACTGATCATTTTCCTATTTTACCATTTGGCTTATTTACTGTTTTTCTCCCTCACTAGAATCTAAGCCCCACATGGGCAAGGATTTTTTTTTTTTTTTAAGATTTTATTTATTCATTTGACAGAGAGAGAGCGAGAGAGAGAGAACGAGATCAGGAACACAAGCAGGGGGAGTGGAAGAGGGAGAAGCAGGCTTCCTGCGGAGCAGGGAGCCCGATATGGGACTCAATCCCAGGACCCTGGGATCATGACCTGAGCCGAAGGCAGACGCTTAACGACTGAGCCACCCAGGCGCCCTGGGCAAGGATTTTGATCCATTCTTCTTCCAACTCTATCTTGAGTGCCTAGAAGAGAGCTTAGCACATGGTAGACCCACAACAAATATTTGTTGACTTAGACTGAATACACCCTCGTGATGATAACCAAGACCAGGAAGCATGATCAAAAACCAAGCGAGCCTGAGCTCGCTCCTGAAACCACAGAAATAAAGTCCTCTGAACCCCAAACAACAAGAAGAGAAATAGGGAACAAGGAGGGAAATACACATTTATTCCACTAATACACAAGTACTTGGGCTTTTCGACCTCTCCTATGAATTTACAAGAGCCAGCAATGCTAAATCTCAGAAATAGCATTTTGTTAACCAAAAGGGGGAAAGACCAGTCCTCTCTCCATACAGTCAACACCATGCATCCCACTCTCAGCTCACCACCTCCTACTTATCCAGACCAACCCCCTCAGACCTCAAGCCCACCAACCCCCTCCACCTTCCGGTGGCCCTCACAACCATGCTGCCTCACGTTCTTCCCTGGTCTATCACTGAGTTCTCTTCCTTAACTTCCTGGCCCCTCTACCACTTGGTCACATCTATTTGGCAAAGATACCCACCCAGTTAGATCCAACAAACTGCCTGGTTGGCTCCTGCACCCAGACAGTTGAACAGTTCACTGGTCTTATCTTAAACTCACGACCACTAATGTCAAGTCTGCCCTAAATGAAACTGGCGATCTCATACCAAAGTTCCCAGTCCATTATTCACCCTTCGTGAAGTTCCTATCTACTCTTCTCATCCCAAATGCCCAATAATCTCTCCTCATCTTTTTTCTCAGCTGATGATCTCTTGTCCCACCTCTCTGAGAAGACTGAAGCAATCGGATAGGACTACCACAACCTCCAAGCCTCTGTGTATTCACCAACAAGCATATACTGTACCCATACACGCTACCTCCTGCCTGTGACCACAGATAACTATCCACACCGCATCTAAAATCCATCCCTCCTCGTGGGACTAGACCCTAGGCACCCCCTCCCTGCACTCGAGGACAATATTCCAGCAACTCCCCTCTCTCTCCCCTACAGCATCAAATCCCCTTGCTCTCCTGGAGCATCCCCAGCAGTAGAAAGAGATGCCTTTTTTCCTCTAAATCCAAATCACCTCTCAACACCCCCACGGTTGCCACTATACTGTGAGCCATGATCTTCTCTCTCCTGGGCTAGAGCAAAACTCCTTAACAAGGCTCCCGGTTTACGGTCTGATCTCACCCCAGAAGCCAGCCCTCCCTTTGATGTGCAAATCAGATCACACTCCCCTCTGCTCAAATCAAGGGGTAAAAGCCAAACTCCCTGGAGGGACCTACAAAGCCTCACCTCCTGCTCCTTCTCCCCTAGCTCAAGCCACTTCAGCCACACTTGGCCTCTCTGATGTTCCCTGAACTTTCCAGACACACTCCCTCTTTCGGGAACATTCCAGATATACAATTAGCTAATTCCTTTATCTTTAAGTCCCCATTCAAATGGTACCTTCTCATGACTGTACCCCTAACTGGCCCTAGTTCCCCCCAAAACTGCCCCTCTCCCCAAAGCAGCTCTACCTTTCCTCTTTTTCTTTCTTTAAAGATTTTATTTATTTATTTGACAGAGAGAGACACAGCGAGAGAGGGAACACAAGCAGGGGGAGTGGGAGAGGGAGAAGCAGGCTTCCCGCTGAGCAGGGAGCCCGATGCGGGGCTTGATCCCACGACCCCGGGATCATGACCTGAGCTGAAGGCAGCCGCTTAACGACTGAGCCACCCAAGCGCCCCACTTTTCCTTTTTTTGATAGCACTTACCACCTTCTAGCATATTATAGCATTAAGTTAACTAATTAAAATGAAGGGCTATTAATAATTAAATAATTGTTTATTGGTAATGGTAATTCACAAAGACAAGGATCTTTGTCTCTTTTGTTCACTGAAGTATCCCAACTACCTAGGACAGACAATACCTAGCACACAGCAGGACCTAAAAGACCACCGAATGAATAAAATAGCATTTCCTTTTCAGACCCGTTGGCAGAATGAAGCATGGAAGGACAAAAATATGAAAAACAGAGAAGGAGAAAGTAGAAGACAGTGAGAAAGAAACATGAAGGAAAAAAAGAGAATCAGGCAGAAGAGACACAGCATGGCAATTTCCCCAAATGCACAAAAGACACCAATCCAGTTTCCAGAAGTCCTACAAACCCCAAACAGAAAAAATAAGAAGATACTTACACCTAGACATGTCATAGCAGAACTGGAAAAGCCAAAGAGAAGAACTGTAGAAGCAGCAAGAGGAAGACTAATGGCCTACGAAGACGCATCCCCTGGGCTGTCAGCTGACTTCCCAACAGAAACAAAAGGAGCCAGAAGAGGAGGAGCTGTTATCTCCTAAGTGTTCAAGGAAAATAACTGCCAACCCAGAATTCCATATTGAGTAGAAATAAAGACCACCTGGAACACAGATAAAATAATAACATCTTAGGAGATTTTAAGTGATATAAAAGAAAAAAAAGACATGCCATAACAATAACCTATATACCAGGCAGGCATAAAAGGAGTTAAAATACTATAATGCCCTGTATTATCTGGGAAGGAAAAAGTACCAATTTATATAAGGCTTTGTAATCTAAGGTAACAGTGGGTAATCTTGGACCAAAAAAGAGATTTTAGCGGCACCTGGCTGGCTCAGCCAGAGGAATGTGTGACTCTTGATCTAGGGCTTGTGAGTTCGAGCCCCACATTGGGTGTAGACAGATGACTTAAAAATAAAATCTTTCAAAAAAAGAAGAAGAGATTTTATTTAAATAGGGCAGACATAAAGGCAAATAACTAATCTGACTACATTCAGACTGAAAATGTATTTATTTATTTATTTTAAAAATAATAATTTATTTAAAAAATAAATAAGAATGAAAGACAAGCCACACTGGGAGGCCATATTTGCAACACACACAACCAACAAAGGCATATTACCCAGAATACGTTAAACACACACACACACACACACACACACACACACACACACACAAAATCAATAAGACCAACTACCAAACAGAAAATGACAAGTGATTTGAAGAGGCAGGCCACAAGAAAGGATATTCCAAATGGCCAATAAACCTATGAAAAGGAGCTTAACACTATTGATTTTCAGGAAAATGTAAATTAAAAGCAAGAAACCCACTGATTACCAGAATAACTAGAATTCAGATGAGTGATGATGAGGTTTCCCTGAGGACCTGAACCAACAGGAACTCCCTTCCATTCCCAGGGAGAGTGTAACTGGATCAACTACCTTACCCATTAAAGATGAAGAATCAGCAATTCCACTCCTAGAGATACCTCATGAAACGCATGCACATGCGGTCCGGGGAAGATATCCCAAGACATTCTTTGCAGCCTCATGCACAATTGCCAAGCACTCGAACCCACCCAACTGCTCATCAGCCACAGAATGGCTACTGTATCAGTTACGGTCTATTCACACAATAAAACTGTATAAAAACGATATGGATAAATCAGAGCTACACACAAAAGACATGAATCTCATCTCTTAAAAAGGTGAGGAAATGAAGCCAGACCTAGAACACTAAACAAAAAATGTTTCCGTTCATGTAAGTTTCAAAAACAAGGAAAACTAAACAACAGCGCTTAGAGATACACATTGGAGTCATAAAACTGTGAAGAAAAGCAAAAACACAATTCCATAAACGTCAAGCCCAGTTGTTACCCTTAGGCGGTGGGAAGAGACTGTGACTGGGGATGGAAAGAGAGGTCTTCTGGGGGGCTGACAATGTCTCACTTCTTGAGCTGGTGATGACCGTGCTGCCCATTAGGCCGTAAAAGTTCAGTGTACTATTGTGGATGGGTTGGCGTATTTCACCAGTTAAGAAAAGTGAATAAAAGCACATGAAAACCATCTTAAGGAAAAATAGTTCCCACCAAATATTAACTCCCCCTTCCCAAATAAGAAAGCCTCTTAATTTAGACTCTAGGTATAAAATCCCATATAAATAGCACTCTAGTAAATCTCTGTAAAATTCAACGAGTAAGAGAGTTAATGACATATAAGATCAAATACTTGTTCTAAAGGAGATACTTAATTCATGAAGACATTCTCCTCCAACCCTTAACTAATAGTAGATCATATGGTTAAAGATTCAGGTGACTCTTCTTTAAGGAATATTGTCAGAGAGATCATTGATTAGATGGATAGGTAGGTAGACAGGTAGGTAGGTAGAGAGATAAAGTATGTATATATTTATGCACTTACATACCCAGACGTTTATATACACGTGTATGTGGCCTGCATAAGAATAGACCCCTTGCTGTGACGTTATTTAAAAATGGAAGCAGCATTTAAGGGTGGGCTCAATGCACCCACCCTCTTCCCCACTTCTTTGGTGTCACTGGACTGGACGAGCTTTGGGATCTGATGCTTACAACCCAGGGGCACCAGAAAGGAAATGGGAAAGGTGTGGAGGTTGTCCCCACATTGAGCCCAAAGATTCAAGCCATCCACCCAATGCCATCTTTCTCCTCATGATGAATCATGGACCCATTACCTATGAATATGCTCTATTTTTATGTTTAAAGAAATGCCCATCTATCCCCTCTTGGGGCAGCGAGCACCCATCCGTCTTACCTGCACTCTGAGGCAGTGAATTGCTTTATTTTCTGATTAGTATGCACCCTCCATAGCAGGATAATCAAGCTCTCGGATGTCTTTTTTGCCTAAGACTGGTGGTGGGGACCTGTCCTTTCCTCCTTTAGTTGTGACTGCTTCTCTCTGAAGAGCATCGCCATGCTTTCTTCTCCACCACCCCCAGCCACAAAGATGAGCATGATCCAGGCAAGGGAAATCACCAAACCTCAAGACCCTGGACGTAGTGATTGGTCAGAGGCGGTAAATGATCTATCATAGCCAATCAGAGAACTTTTAAACCTGAGAGTGTCAGCCTCAAGCTGTTGGCAGCATGTCTCCGCCAGGCTCAAGCCAGACTGAGAACTAATCTGATAGAGGAAAAAACAAAGATGAAAACCAGGAGAAGCCTGACGTGCTGACTTGTCTAGGTCCAACTGTCCCCTATATGCAGCTTGATCCTGTTCCTTCCAGGGATCAATTCATTTCCACTCTGGCCTTAAATCAACTGGGGTTTCTAACCCTTGCAACACAAGGTCTACACTAATAGGGCTGGGGGTTTTTTTCTGGGCTTTGTTTTGTTTGTTTGTTTGTTTGTTTCTGAATGGTCTTGCTGTTGACGTTGCTATTTTGCTGGGTAAAAAGCAAAGAGATGCCCCTGGGAACCACAGCACACCTCCCGATTCCATGTTTGTGAAAAAATACTTTGTGAGCCACTAAGCTTCCCACCTTTTTATTTCTTTTAAAACTGTACTTGATGTGCCTTCTCCCTGCCTACTTCTTTATATATTTCTTTATTTCACCCTTGTTTCCCCTCTTCTAAAATGCTGAACGACCCCATGGTGAATGTCTTAGATTGTTCTCTCTTCTGGGAGAATGCGGATCACCCCCAAAGTAAGAAGGGACCAGAGAGCAGCGGCTGTAGACGCTTTTGCAGTATCCAGATCACGATTTTAGAATCCTTCCAAAAGAAAGCTCTCTGGTTTTGAGGAAACTCCAGGTTTGGGGCAACCAAAGGAAGTGCCTCTGAAACCACACAACATGCAATGCAACCACAGAAAGAAAGAAAAAAAGCCTCTTCCTGTGTATTTTCTGAAGCATTTTTCTTAAAGAGAGATCAGTGGTGTTCAATTTCAAGAAAGCAACGTTATGAGAAAATGCGTCCAGCACGACAGCTTCATGACACGTGCAACATCCACGGCCACAGAAATCCTTCCACTGACTTCACACGTCTCTCCTTTAACTTGATAAGGAAGACCATCATTTCAGCATTTTACACAAAGGTAAAGATGCATTCCTAGTTATACCAACCAACCACTCTCTTAAGTCCATGGTGATCCTCCCAGTACTGCCAGCTCCTAGAGACAAGATTAGAGGCCCCACCAAGGCACTGTTTTATATTTCCATGCGCCACAAAAAATTAAAAGTATCCCAGGTGGAGTGAATTTGTTAAGCAAAGTGCCATTTGAAAATAAAAGTGCTTGTGGAGAGTTCTCTCACAGCTTGATGAATGGGGCTCTGGTCCTCTCGATCTGAAATTGTGATTAAATGAGAAGTGTTTCAAAGGTTTCTGCTGAATACTCATCTGGTGGGCCTTGTAACCTGCCCCTGGAGGGGTGCTGGGGAGTGGAGGAAGCTGTTTTGAGAGTGAGAGAGTGGAACTGAGAAGATAATGGAGCATCAGCCATGGATGGAGAGGGAAGTACAGCTCAACCTACGGGCATTGTTGGTAGGAGTTCTGTATTCTCTCTAAACAAATCTGGAGCAGCTGACACCATCATGGCCAAAAACCAGAGATGGATGGATGAATGGATGGACAAATGGTTGGATGGATGGATGGATGGATGGATGGATGGATGGAGATATGGACGGACAGGTGGTTGGATGAATGGATGGATTGAGAAGAGAATGGTGACGGTCACAACTCAGTGGGTGTATGTTGACGGAGGGGACAGGAAGGAGGACGGGCAGAACACACCATAACTAAGTAACAGCATAGTGCAGAGTGAACAGATTTTTCGGTGAAGAGCCAGATAGTAAATATGTTAGGTATTGTGGGTATTATGGGCTGAAATGGGTCCTCCAAAATTCATATGTTGAAGTCCTAACTCCGAGTACCTCAGAATACGACCGTATATGGAGATGGGGTCTTTAAAGAAGTAATTAAGTTAAAATGAGCTCATCATATGGGTGAGCCCTAAATCCAATATGGCCGGTGTCCTTATCAAAAGAGAAGACTTGGACACAGACACTTAGAGAGGGAAGAACACGTGTGGACAGAGGAAGAAGATGGCCATCTGCCAGCTAAGAAGCAGCCTCAGAAGGAATCAACATCTTCATCTCAAACTTCCAACTTCCAGAATTGTGCGAAGATAAATTTATATTGTTTAAACCACCCTGTCTGTTGTCCTCTGTTATAGCAGTGGAGTAGATTCACACAGTGGACACTAGTCGCTCTGGGGATCATCAACTGAGCCATTGTAACATAAAGGTGACATGGACGATATGGAAGCAAACAATATGGCCTTGTTCCAATAACCCTTTATTCTTGGACACTGGCATTTGAATTTCATATAACTTTCACATGTTATCATTTATTATACCTCTTATGATGTTTTTCCCCAACCATTTAAAAAATGTCAACTACAAGGGGCTCACAAAAACTGGAAGCAAGCAGAATTTGATCATCAGACTGTAGCTTGAGGTTCCTGGATCCATTCTCCAAGCACTCAACTCAGGACAGTGACCAGAAAAGAATCTCTCCAGTAGATTCCAACAGAGCAGACATTCCTCTACTCTGTGTTCTCTATATACTTATCCTTCTGCCTTGATCACACACCATTCTCCATGTATGTGATTGCGAGTCTGTTTCATGCACTGGGCTGTGAGCACCTTAGGGGCAGGCTCGATGTCTCACATGTTCCTTTGTATCTAGCACTTCTCATAGTACCTGGAACGTAACAGGTACTCGATACCTATTCCCTGAATCGAGTCATAATCCCTGACACCACAGGATTCTGCTGTCCAAGCATGACACGTCCAAGCAATCCAGGAACAGAAACCCCAGCTACCAAGCCTCCCACTGTCTGATATCACAGCCATGAATATTATTCCCTTGGGATGCTTGACAAAGATCACAGAAAGCAAACTGCACCCATTATCCTGAAGCTGGATTTTGCCCTTTGTCAAAAGCAACTCTTAGTTTATCACACTAAACAAAGCAGAAAATACTTTATATTCTTGCCATGGCCTCCTGGATGTTACTTAATTTATGCATGTCCCAAATGAAAGGAAGCATGCTTCTCCATTAGCGAGGACCAAAAAAAACACATCACCCTTGACTCCCGAGTCTGGAGATCAATGTGCAAGGAACACATTCTAGCATTTTCCTTCCTCTCTCACCCACCCATCCATGTGGAGGGAAGCTCAATGTCATGTTCCAAATGAGCATTTTGTAGCTATACCCGGCACACAGTCTTCGTCTACAATATCGGCATGTTTCTCAGGAAGGCAGCGTCCATAACAGGATGTTGTTGAGGACTACTTTAAATACGTCATCGGGAATCTTAAATAGAAGTGTGTCAGGGATCAAATCTGTGTACGAAAGGAATACAAGAACCACAGGAAATGATGCCTGACTATTCAGATTTGAATAGACCCTAAAGTAAAGCTCCGGAGATGTCATCGGAGACAGGCAGGCAGGTAGCCAGGTAAGCAAGAAAGAAAGGAAGGACAGAAGAGCAGGAGGGAGGAGGGAGGAGGGAGGGGAGGGAGGACACCAAGGGTACAACTCAGGCTGCTTCGGCCCTTCCCCCCCGCCGCCCTGACCCATCCTGGCCCTTAGAGAGGTACTAGACAGTACTCTGGGGTTACAGATACTCAAGTATGAAGAGCAAATGGGGCCCAAAACTTAGACACCACTTTTCTATTCAAGGTCCATCGGTCACTGCTAGATTTGAATCAAATTGCACTAAGACTTAGTTTCCTAGTCAACATAATGGAACTAGAAGTTCCTGGCAGGCAGCCCAAAATCACATAATGGCATTTCTTAATTCATCAGTTATCCATTTTAAATAGTATGTGTATTCTTTTTCTTTGTGAAGGCATTTCCATAGCAACTAAACCTGAATACCTCGGTATTCAATCCAAGCCTACCCGCCCAATGAATTTGGCAAGAATGGTCTCTTCTTACTAAAGGCACAGTGTGGTTGCGAGGAGCCAGGAAAACCTGACAGGTCTCACGCATTCTTCTTAGGCTAACAGACAACCAAGACACATCCGCTTGCCTCCCCACAAAGGCGGCGACCTCCCATCACTCATCACATCACAGCCATAGATCAGCTCACCGTTCATGTTATTTACACATTTATCCTTGTGTGCTGGTACTTTTGGCACCCTCATGGGCCACTGTATGACAATATTTTACTTCAAAGGGCATCTTCACATGACTCATATTATCAATATAACTTTACTGGTCATTTGACTTCTCTAAACCGCTGCAGGGACCACAAATAGGATGCCCAAGGAACAAAATCAGACGCTGAGTCCCAGTGAATTGATGTGTGAGATCCACAAAGAGCCGACCTATATATACATTTCTACAGCAGGATCACCTTGGTCTACTGCATGCAAAGATTCCTATTAAAATAATTAATACTGAGGGGCGCCTGGGTGGCTCAGTCGTTAAGCGTCTGCCTTCGGCTCAGGTCATGATCCCAGGGTCCAGGGATCGAGCCTCGCATCAGGCTCCCTGCTCCGCGGGAGGCCTGCTTCTCCCTCTCCCTCTGCCTGCCACTCCCCCTGCCTGTGTTCCCTCTCTCACTGTCTCTCTCTCTCTCTGTGTCAAATAAATAAATAAATAAAATCTTTAAAAATAATAATAATAATTAATGTTGAAACACTTTACTCGAATTCAAACTTAATGGTGTCCCTTTAAAGGGACCTGACGGCAAGTTGACAAAAGAAATTCACCAGTTTTTTAACTTCCTGAAAGATTTTAAGGGAAAACATTTAAGACTGATATTAGTAACTCTCTACTTTGTTTCCTAGGCTCCATTCTTTAAAGACCGTTAACATTTCAAAATAATTGATCCTAAGCGTTCCAAATAACCTTTCCTAAAATTCCAGGTGAATTGTTTCTGCAATGGGTTACTGTTTGGAGTCCCACAAATTCTTCATTTGAGCTGAGCCACACACACACCACGTTTAATTAGGGTGCCACAGTGGGCCTCGATTTCAAGTCCAAAATATCCCAATCCAGAATGATTTGGTAGGCTTTCCTGTTTGCTGCCAGGAGTTTGAAAAGCTAAAAATAGCAACCAGGTTTTTACATCACGAGGCAGCACACACCACTTCGGGAAAGCATCCAAGCTTCAAAAAGATCCATGAACAGATCCCCAAAGCCAGCTATAGGCTGACAACATCTTAGATCTGGTTATCCCCACTCTACTTTTATCTGCAAAGGCAAAAGGACATTAGGCACACATTTAACAGTATCATATTATCAGGAGAAAATCTTTGTAAAACAGAGACTTATACACTGTGCAGTTTTAGGAGGAGGAAAAAAAAAAAAAGATGCTGAAATTCAAGTGTCTAGACTCCCGTACGCTATAAAACTAAAGATAGTGAGTCTATAAAGTTTGAACAAATCCATAGAGATTCAATCAGCAAAATCCAGAATATGGGAAACTTTACAGGTCAGAGACTTAAGGCTCTTCAACAAATAAAGTAAAAGGGAAAAAAAGAGAGGATAATGGGGAACCTATTGATGATGTAACACTTAAAGAAACATATCTATCAGTTGCAACATGTGAGTGTTCTTTGGATCAAGACTCAAAAAGATAAGCTGTTAAAAAAACTGTAAGACAAGAGGGTAAATTTGAAAACTGACTGGGTATTTTATAATATTAAGGAGTTACGGTCAATTTTTTTTTATGTTCTTACCTTTTCATGACATATACTGATATATTTATAGTTGAGATAATAGAGTGTCTGGGATTTGCATCAAAACAATCTAGGGTTGGGGCGCCTGGGTGGCTCAGTTGGTTGGGCGACTGCCTTCGGCTCGGGTCGTGATCCCACGGTCTTGGGATCGAGTCCCATATCGGGCTCCCTGCTCAGCAGGGAGTCTGCTTCTCCCTCTGACCCTCTTCCCTTTCATGCTCTCTATCTCTCATTCTGTCTCTCAAATAAATAAATAAAATCTTTAAAAAAAAAAACAATCTAGGGTGTGTGTGTGTGTGTGTGTGTGTGTGTGTGTGTGTGTGTGTGTGTTGGTTGTAGATAAAAGCAGATTGGCCATGGGCTGATAATCACTGAAGCAAGGGAATGGGTATATAAGAGTTTGAATGAAGGTTCACTATATTATTCTTGGCACTTGTAAATATTTGAAATTATCCATAATAAAAAGGTTCTTAAAAATTGGTATGTACAAGAAATACTGTGGTCTATATGCCCAGAAAAGGCCTCAGGGTGGCCTCAGGGTGGCCTCAGGGTGTGTGTGGCCTGCAGATGTATTTTGTTTGGATGGTGGGACTGCTTTAAAAAAATGTTGTGGTTTTTTTTTCCTTTTTGATCCAACACTTAAAAATAAGAAGATCTCACATAAAAATCAGGATTTCCAACTTCTCTTGAAAAGTAGAAAGGTCTGGCAATGCTGGACCATAGCAACAAGCCCCGGAGTATGGCCTGCCACCACCCTTTGCCTCCCTGGCACTCATTCACGGACATGGCCCCTCCTGGTCTGTGATCATCTGAGTTTGGCCCCCAGCGGACAGGGCTCCTCAGAGCAGTAAGCGAGTGCCAACACGAGAGCCAGAGTCTCCGGAATTAACATGTTCCACTATCAGCCCAAACCACTAGAGCTTTGTTTTCTGAACAGTAACCAAAAGTTCCTCAAGACAAGCACTTGGACAGTTTTAGTTTATATTACACAAAGCAGTGATTGGAAACACATGGAGAGTGAAGACGCTGCAAAAGAAAACTCTAGAGTTCTTGTAGCTGATTTGGCTTGGGACCTCTGGCCAGCTCTGCTGCCTTTCCTAATCACAGACAACAGGACTGACTTCTGTCCTACCCCAAACTCCCAGTGTGCAGACAGGAAGGAGCTGAGAGGTCTTTCAGTCCCTCGCCTGCCCCCTCATCTTACAGCTGAGGGTCAGGCCAATGGAAGTTGGGTAACTCGTCTACCCATTTTTCCAGGGTTCAAAAGAGGAAGGGATGGGGGTGAAAACGTAGCGTGAGACCTGCTCCAGATACTGGACAACAACCTGCTCCTGCGTGTTTTTCGTCCCTGTAAAATACCTTTCTAGTACAATGTTTCTCTGGAAAGATAGGCTTTGAACCTGGAATAGAACCTTGAAGCACCTGGGTTCTAACATTCCTATTGAACCGACCACTCTATGTGGAAAGACTGTTCGCAAGATCTCCAAACACCTGACCAACGTTCCTCACTTGTACACACAGTTGTCTTCTCATCATACAACAAAACAAATAAGGTCAGTCCTTCTAACTCCTCAGGTTCTCTGAAGACTTGGATCCTAGGTTCTCTATATAACAGCTCTCAGATTCATTCACTCCTTGGACCCAGCTCCACCAAGCTGAGTCAAAGGAAGTTCTCAGAGTCCTACAGTGACTGCCATATTCTCAAATCCAGCCCTCTGTGACCTTGGGTACTTCGCAAAGTGAACTGACCCAGATAACAACACTCTATTGTTGGCATTTAATTAATTCAGTGCAGACACGTCAAAAGAAGAGAAAACAACCCAGGGCAATATATGAGATATGACTGTGGCATACAAGTCGTACCCCCAACGCTCCAGTGGGGAGCTCCTGTCATCCTCTGGTGACACCTCACATGCTGGAGCACCTCCTTCGCTTTCTCATAACTTCCACGTACCTGAAGTTAGCAACACTTTTCTCCCGTCCAAGGTCTAGAAGGCACCACAGCAATTCCTGGCTGGGGTTCCTCAGCTTCCTCAGCATCTGGACATGAAAAAAGCCTTTAGGACCAATCATCAGTGGTTATACTACATTAGTCTGATAAAGGCACAGGTCAGGACTCCTCCTTCACTCCTCACCGTTGGGAGGTGACAAGGTTTGAAGTGAATCCCCAGTAGGAAACATGGAGGCTTTGAGGCTTTACAGGAACATCTCTGGCCAACCCCCGCTCAGCCAGAACCTGAGAACCATTGAGCGCTGCGGAAAACAGCCACGGGAACCCGGCTGGCAAGGGAGGACAAAAGTCTAAACGGGAACAGCTGCCACAGATGAAGGGGAAGGGCCTGCGAGGCGAGGTAGCTAGAGACACCACCACAAACCCAGATGACATGGTATACACCAACCTTTATTCTGTTCATACAATAATATTTCTTGGGCACCTAACATGGGACAGGTACTATGCCGAACACCGAGGATACAGTAAGGAGCAGAAGAGAACAAGGAGAAGACACACACAGAGAAGCAGGATGGTGTTGGGATTCTGTTGCTGTTGTTTTGAAAGGGAGAAGCGGGGATGTGAAGAGTAACCTCATTCAGAGAGACGTTAGGTTTGAGGGGAAGTCTAACGGGCAGAAGAAACTTGGGATGATTCAAGAAAATGACCCGATGTAGATATTCCTCTACGTAAATGTGCTTACCACTCTCCTGTCTTTTAAAAATAAAAGCCCCGGGGCGCCTGGGTGGCTCAGTCAGTTAAGCGGCTGACTCCTGAGTTCCGCTGAGGTCATGATCTCAGGGTCGTGAGATCGAGCCCTGTATCGGGCTCTGCTCTGAGTGTGGAGTCCGCTTGGGATTCTCTCTCTCCCTCTGCCCCTCCCCCTGCTCACACGCATGAGCTTGCTCTCCCTAAAATAACTAAATAAATCTTTTTAAAAAAAATAAACAAATAAAATAAAATAAAAGCCCCTTCTTTGGTCCCACAACCCCTCTAGTTATTATTGCTCGTCCCCTGCCCCCTGAACATCACAGTCATAGAAGCAACAGCTCCTTCTAGATGCTTTTGCTCTTCTCACTAGTGCATAATCCCAGCCAAAAGCACCAGACACCACCCCAATGATCACTCTGAAAAGTCCACCTTCCTCAATATCTGCATGGCACCTGAAACCAATAGCCATGCCCTTCCTTCAGGGAAAGCCTCTTCATTGGAACTCTGTAGCAATTACTAGAAATTTCATGTGAGCTTCGCGCCCGATACAATCAGTGCTTGGCACATTGGAAGAACATCAACACTGGATATAGAATCCATTCCTCCAGAAATGCATAGTGAGTGGTCAGTCGGCACAGTTGGCTGTCACAAATCATATACTGGGTGCTGATAAGAAGATGGGAAATGAATGCTGCATAGACAATGAAAATTATGTCCACTACCAGGGTCTACGTTTTCTCTCCTATAGCTGGGACCACTTCTTCTCAAACTCCGCTTAGCTCCCTTTCTTTGTGCCACCTTGGACACCTGTGTACTGAATATTCCCTGTGCATGCCCACTGAGCCCTCTCCTTTTACTACACTGATACCTTCTAAGTACCTTCTGCAACGTCACATGCACACCCTATTCCTCACTCAGAACCAAGGAGTCTGATACACCCCTTAAACTGACTAGAATTCAGGGTAGAAAAAGGGATGGATCAAAATGGAGAATAGAGGGGCACCTGGCGGTCCGGCTGGTAGAGCCTGCAACTCTTGATCTCCAGGTCATGAGTTCATGCCCCATGTTGGGTGTAGATATTACTTAAATAAAAAAAAAACTTTTTTTAAAAAATGAGAGTAGGAAGCTAAGCAGTGGAGCCTACAAGGAAAGGAAAGGAAAGGAAAGGAAAGAGGAAAGGAAAGGGAAAGGGAAAGGGAAAGGGAAAGGGAAAGGGAAAGGGAAAGGGAAAGGAAAGGAAAGGAAAAAGGAAAGGAAAGGAAAGGAAAGGAAAGGAAAAAGGAAAGGAAAGGAAAGGAAAGGAAAGGAAAGGAAAGGAAAGGAAAGGAAAGGAAAGGAAAGGAAAGGAAAGGAAAGGAAAGGAAAAAGGAAAGGAAAGGAAAGGAAAAAGGAAAGGAAAGGAAAGGAAAGGAAAGGAAAGGAAAGGAAAGGAAAGGAAAGGAAAGGAAAGGAAAGGAAAGGAAAGGAAAGGAAAGGAAAAGGGAAAGGGAAAGGGAAAGGGAAAGGAAAGAAAGAAAGAAGGAAGGAAGGAAGGAAGGAGCGAGCCACATATTTGGGGTGCCTGGCTCGCTCAGTTGGAAGAGCATGTGATTCTTGATCTTGGGTCATGAGTTCAAGCCCCACCTGCGGTGTAGAGATTACTTATATAAATAAAACTTTTTTTTTTTAAATGGGAGAGTAGGGAACTAAGCAGTGTATCTAGGAAATTCTGATACAGGTTCTGCGTGTCCCACCCATCCCTCTGCCTCCGTCAAGAGAAGCCCATCCTGTCAAACACCACTGGGCAGGAAGGAAAACATCAAGTTCTCGGCAGAGGGAAATTTATCCCCAAAGTAACATGGGACAAGATTTGATTCCCAGAATTTATATATTCAACTTCTAGGACCAAAGCTACCACCAGCCAACTAATAATTTTGGAATGTATTTTTCAAGAAAAACAATTATTCATTATGCCTCTGGCCATTAAATTATTTTAAATGTATTTTATGCTCCCACCCATACTCCCTAAAAAAAAAAAAAAAGACTAAGATTCTATCTTAAACCATTAAAAATGAAGTTTAGCCTAGGTTTAACAGGTAAGGAGGAGCAGGGAGCAACTTAGCAAAAAATGGCAAAGAAAGGGCAAAGTTTCTGACCTTTAGAAAACCATGGTCCATACTTTATCATCAGTATAATAGATGCTTTCGTGTTTGACCCTGAATGAGAATTCTGTTTTCTATGCAAGCAGAGAAATGTGCCCACTTTTCAACTCTTAATTTTGGTTCTTTATTCTTTATATTCTTCACTACTAAATAATATTCGTTTTTTTAAAAAAATATTATTTATTTATTTATTTGACAGAGAGAGAGACACAGCGAGAGATGGAACACAAGCAGGGGGAGTGGGAGAGGGAGAAGCAGGCTTCCCGCTGAGCAGGGATCCCGATGCAGGGCTCGATCCCGGGACCCCAGGATCATGACCTGAGCCGAAGGCAGACACTTAACAACTGAGCCAGCCACCCAGGCGCCCCACTAAATAATATTCTAAGAAGCATATAATTTGGGGTTGAATTTAACATTTCAGAAAAACAAACTATCAGAAAGTCAATGTTTAATAAAAAAAGCGACTTCAGTCACCACCAACAGACTAAAAACCACTAACATACATGATCATCTGTATCTGGGAAATCGAGGTATTTGTGTGCAAAACTGTATCATTGGTGCATGTATCTGTACATACCTCCATATATTGCCCATCTGTATGTCCAAATGATAAAGAAGAAGAAAGAATGGGAAAAAATACCGAAGTCTGAGCATGACTTTTATTAGTAGGTAAACAGGCGATTATTTCCCCTTCCTCATATTTTTCTGCTTTTTCAAACTTGCTGCAGTGATCACTCATGCATAGTAAAGGAAAAATAAATGACTTTATCTTTTATCAGATATAAGAAGACTTCCATGTTTACAGTGGGTATTCATCTCCTTATGTCAAAAACAAAAACAACAAACCAAACCAAACCAAACGAAAAACACCAGACACTAAATATCTCAAGTTTCACACAACCTCTGGCACCAAAAGAACCCCTACAGTCAAAAAAGAAAAACTCCACTTCATTGGTAAAGTAAAGCTGTTTACCAAGAGTAAAAACAAAAGAAAGACCTTTTGTAACAACATGGCGATCTGCATCCTTCAAGTATCTTTCAGTTTTATAATGGAATTGTAATCATCTGTCTCATGAATCGCAATGTCGCATCCTTCCCTTTGTTGTCTTTCTTTTTTTAGCTCTCTTGTTCTCTATTTCCCTAATTGTGCTTCCCCCATAGAGCGAACACGCGCAGCACGCACGGATGTGCACGCTCACGCATGACACACACAGGTGCATGCTCACGCACAACTCCTGAGTCACGCGTCTGAGTCTCTGTCCCCGAGCCCCCGGAGCTCTTGGAGGGCATCACACTTCCTTGCCTAAAGTCCAGTGGATGCAGGGTAACCACGCCTCCTGCACGCTCACTTCTTCACTTTTGCACGGGAAAGGCCATACAGTGTTTAAAGCAAACTCCTGATTATGCACGCTAATGAAGGCAAACACCGGAGCAGATGCGCATTTGGCACAAGATTTCCCTGACTGCATTTTGCTTAGGCTACCGTCAAAATTAGTCAGTGTTCCCCCAACACGCACACAGCATAAGGAGCACGCAACAACTGGAAGGCTTTCTGGGCCGAAATAGAAAATAGACCTAAATAAGACAGAAAGGACATTTTCCAGATTTGCAACTCTGAGAGTTGTTCACGTAAAAGACAATCTATGCCCAAGCACGTACGTACGCCTCTCTCACACAGGTACCATCTGCAGACGACACACCAATATGGCCCAATTACAAAGCCTAAATGCTGACTAACGTCACGATCGAATGGTAGGCAGAGTACAGAGGAAATCTAGGGTACCTTCTATATCCATAGTACCCTGGATGAAGGGGTAAGTAATACAGCCCCAGCTAAGAAGCACAAAATTATAGGCAACTTCTGTTTCTAAGACTTAAACAGTCTTTTCTTAGATGAATTTAAAAGATGCCTCTCTGTAATTCCCATCTGCTAGAGAAACCAGACCAAATCTCTGCTTTCTGCACACTAGCCCTTCAAACAGCAGAAGGAAGCGGTCTTATCTTCCCTTTATTGTTCCAGCCGCCAGGTGAAGGTGCTACCCATGGGTAGGTTTCCTATTACCATTTTGGTTCTGCTCCTCTGATTATTCCACTTTCTCAAAGTCTTCCTTGAAATGGCAGTCAGGGAGCTAGATACAGTCCTCAAGTGCTGGCTGACTGGATGGACATCCAGTGGGACCAGGACACACTGCCTCCCTTAGCCCATGAATGGGTTCCCTTATTTCTACGGACCAACATCATCATGCCTTCTGACACGCATTGCTACAGGTACCTACCTTCCCCATTCTAGATGTACACAACACTCTCTTCTACTTTCTTGTTCTCCCCCAAACTCACATAGGACATTACATTCTGCTTTTTAAGTATTGTGTAACAGGTTTCTCTGCCTGCCATGCTGGGCCACTGAGGTTATTCAGAGTTTGTACCGAAAGCCCCACAGGTCTCCCATCCTGATGTGACATTCAAGTTCAGAAACTTTGGGCAGCCACATTTTGGGCAGTGTCAATTCAGGAACAAGAGAAAAATAATTTAAGGCTGCAGGAGATGGGGCACCTGGGTGGCTCAATCGGTTAAGTGTTCAACTCTTGATCTTAGCTTCAGGTCTTGATCTCAGGGTCATGAGTTCAAGCCCCATGCTGGGCTCCACGCTGGGCGTGAAGCTTACTTAAAAAAAAATAATAATAAAATAAAATAAAATAAAATCCTGCAGGGGAGAGAATGACACAGATTAACAAAGACAAGAGGAACCAAGCTGACCAGGGAATCCCGAATTGTGATGGCCTTCCCAACAGGCACAATTTCTAGACAGATACGTAACTATGAATGATGTCTAGGAGGCATTCTGTATCTTTATAAAAATTAACAGCAACCTCTTTTTATTAAAGATTTATTTATTTGAGAGAGAGAGAGAGAGAGAGAGCAGGAGCGGAAGAGGGAGAGAAAGAATCTCAAGCAGACTCCATGCTGAGTGGGGAGCCCGATGTGGAGCCCGGTCCCAGAACCCTGAGATAATGACCTGAGCCGAAATCAAGAGTCAGATTATTAACCGAATGAGCCACCCAGGTGCCCCAACAGCAACCTCTTTAAAACCCAAAAACAAACACATACACAAAAAAACTTATGTGATCTTGAGTCAGTTTCTGTTGTTTACAAACAGGAGTCCTAGAAACACAGAAACTGTATTCTCCTATAAAAAGTGAGCGTCCCACGTAAATCACCATTGCTAGCTATTCTTTAGGTATTGAGCAATTCGTGGGGTAAACTATACATCCTCCCAGTTTGGTACTGATTCATTAACACTCTTTTTGTGTGTTCCAACCAGCTTCAAATCAACCTACATGTATCTTATGCTTTTTCCAAGACATTTTAGCTTTTTAACCCTCAAGACTAATTTTTTTCAAGTTTTATTTATTTATTTGAGAGAGCACGAGCGGGGTGGGGGGGCGGGCGGGCAGAGGGAGCAGCAGACTCCCCGCTGAGCAGGGAGCCCACACAGGGCTCAATCCTGCGACTCTGGGATCATGACCTGAGCGGAAGGCAGTTGCTTAACCAACTGAGCCACCCAGGCGCCCCAACCCTCAAGACTTTTACTGCTTTACCCTCCTCTTCAGTTGGCTTCCCTTAATCCCCAAAGCCTGTCCTTCTCCCACATGTGTGTTCAGCCATACAATCCAGCCAACACATTACCTAATACATTAATGAAGTAATGAATAATTTTTGCTTCCAACACATTGTGCCGTGCCCTTAGCCAAAGATTCACAAAGGGTGGACTTTAGGCAAGTTACATCCGACTCCAGACTCGACTCCGGGTTGGTAAGAATTAAGGAGTTGAGAAAAATTTCACCACTGGCACAGGCGTGCCTTACTCCAGAAAGTGCACACAGACAAAATCTATACTTAAAAGTCAGTTTCACATGAAAAGATGCATGCTAACAGCAATAGCCATTCGGGAAACAAAAATCACGATCACAACTGGATACCACCTCACACCCGCTAGAATACTTGTCATCAAAGAGAGAGATAACGGGGGCACCTGGGGGGCTCAGTCGGTTGGACCTCTGCCTTCGGCTCAGGTCATGATCCCAGGGTCCTGGGATCGAGGCCCGCATCGGGCTCCCTGCTCAGCAGAGAGAGAGCCTGCTTTTCTCCCTCTGCCTGCCACTCCCCCTGCTTGTGTGCTCACTCTCTCTCTCTGTCTGTCAAATAAACAAATAAAATCTTAAAAAAAAAACAAAAACAAAAAGAGAGATAACAAGTGTTAGCCACGATGTGAAGAAACAGGAACCTTCACGTCACTGGCAGGAATGTAAAAAGGTACACCTGCTCTGGAAAACAGTCTGGTAGTTACTAGAAACAGTCAGCCTAGAGTCACCATACAACCCAGTGATTTCATTCCTAAGGAAATGAGAGCTCACGTCCACGCGAAAGCTTGCACATGGACGTATCATGGCAGTATTATTTGTAATAGCCAAGGGGTAGAAATAACCCAAATGTCCATCAACTGATGAATGGACAAATAACATACAGTATATCCATACAGTGTAATACTATTTGGCAACAAAAAGAAATAAAGTGTGGATAGATGCTACAACATAGACGAAACCTGAAAATATTATGCTAAGTGAAAGAAGTTAGTTACAAAAGACCCTATATTGTATAAGTCCATTTATATGAAAAAGTCCAGGACAGGCAATCTGGAGGCAAATTAGGTTGATGGTTGCCAGGGGCTGGGGATGGGGTAGGGATGGCGGGGCAGAAACAAGAAGACGAGGGTAATGGGTACAGAGTTTCATTTGTTCTAAAAGTGATTGTGAGGAAACTTGTAAAATTCTGTGAATATACTAAACACTACTGAAATGTTTACTTTCTTTTTTTTTTAAGATTTTATTTATTTATTTGACAGAGAGAGACACAGCGAGAGAGGGAACACAAGCAGGGGGAGTGGGAGAGGGAGAAGCAGGCTTCCCGCCGAGCCGGGAGCCCGATGCGGGGCTCGATCCCAGGACCCCGAGGTCATGACCTGAGCCGAAGGCAGACGCCCAACGACTGAGCCACTCAGGCGCCCCAAAATGTTTACTCTTTCAATGGATGAATTGTATGATATGTGAGTTATAGCTCACTAAACTTGTTTAAAAGAAAAAGTCCATCAGAATATGATCAATCCCATTGCCAAGTGTGGTATAAAGAAAAGAAATGTACTTGGTACGCTAGTCTTTCTAGTTCATTAACATGTCGGTCAAAATCCTAAATTGGACATACACACAACTTTCATAGAGCAGTCTGTATGTTTAATTCAATACAACCTGCATTATATCAGACTGATTAGGAACAGGGGTTTTGGGATCAGGACTAGGTTTGAATCCCAACCCCACCACTCACAAGTTAAATGACCTTGAATGACCCTGCTACACTTTTCCAAGCTTCAGTTTCTTTATATGTAATAGAGGAAAATAGCAGTGCCACTGCCAGTGGGTTGTTGTGACAAATGAACAAAATAACTTCTATAAACTGCTAAGTACCTGGCACAGACCAGCACTCTAATACTAACTTTATGAATATATAAACATATACAGACATAAAACTAACAACAAAACCAACAAGCACTTACGTGCAATGAACAAGCTTTTTGAAAGGACACAGATAATGTAGTCCCCTTCTTGGATTATAATGCCAAGCAGATCAGTAAAACACTATGAGATTTGCGCAGGAGAAGACACTTAAACTAGGTCAACCAGAAATTCCTGAATCAGAAATTGAAAAGGGGAAAAAAATGGAACAAAATCATAAGCACATCTTACATGCAATGTTTTGCTACCTCATACACAAACACCAGAGACCCATGACATGGCTGGAGGTCTCAGCACTCGCCAGCACATTGTATATCTGTATGAAGAACCACAAAAAATTATGAAAACCACTGCCTAAAATCACAGGTGACACAAAGCATGTCTATGGAGGCTCACACCTTGGTTAGTACCAAACTAAGGGCACAAGTAAATGAACAGCAGAGAGATTAACTGTATACTTTGACCATGTCACAATAGCAAAGCAAATACATAAAATCTCCAATCTCAACATTTCTGGCCACTAGCTATCAGACCCCTCTGTATCTCATTAAAGACATAGAATAAATTATCACAGAGCCTGACAACTTCCTGGTAACTCTATGGTCTGTTTCTTCCCAAAGATTGAATAATTCCAAGGACACTGTTCTCTGAAGGATAGCCAATAAGAAGAATGTAGCACACTAAATGAAACAGACTTGAAGTTTCCATGCTCTTTCTTTTTAAACTGTGTAAACAGTTTTTTTTTTTAAAAAGGACTGTCAGTCAATTGGTGATATTTAAGATGGGATACTAAAAGTCAAAGTCTTTTACACATGGCTTCAGTAGTAAATTCTACTAAACATGTAAAGAATTAATGCCAATCCATCTCAAACTCTTCCAAAAACTGAAGAGGAGAAAACACTTCCAAACTCAGTTTATGAGGCCAGAATTATCCTGATACAAAAGTCAGACAGAAACACCACAAGAAAAGAAAATTAAAGGCCAATGTCCCTGATGAAAGAGAAGTAATAATCCTCCACAAAATGCTAGCAAACCAAATTCAATAGCACATTAAAAGGATCACTAAACATAAGCAGGTTAGGATTTATCCTTGGGATGTTAAGGATGGTTCAACATATGGAAATCAATAAATGTGATACACCACTTTAACAGAATGAAGGGGGGGGAATACAATGACCTCAACAGATGCAGAAAAAGCATTTGACAAAATCTGACATCATTTCATGATAAAAACTCTCAATAATTTAAGAAGAGAAGAATACATGACAAGCCCACAGCCCACATCATTCTCAATTGTGAAAAGCAGAAAACTTTTCCTCTAAGACCAAAAACAAGGAAAGGATGCCCATTTCTATTCAACAAATTACTGGAAGTCCTAGCCAGAGCAATTAGTTAAGAAAAAGAAATAAAAGGTATCCAAAAGTACCCAAATCAGAAAGGAAGAGGTTAAATTGTCTATGTTCTTATATATATAGGAAACCTTAATGATTCCACCAAAAAACTGTTCAAACTACAAAGCAAATTCAATAAAGTTATGGTACATAAAATCAATGCACAAAAATCAGTTGTATTGGGTGCCTGGGTGGCTCAGTTGGTTAAGCGACTGCCTTCGGCTCAGGTCACGATCCTGGAGTCCCAGGATCGAGTCCCGCATCGGGCTCCCTGCTCAGCAGGGAGTCTGCTTCTCCCTCTGACCTTCTTCCCTCTCATGCTCTCTCTCTCCCATTCTCTCTCTCTCTCTCTCAATAAATAAATAAAATAAAAATCTTAAAAAAAAAAATCAGTTGTATTTCCATACCCTAACAACGAACTATCCAAAAAAGAAATTTAAAAAAAATCTCATTTGCAATAGCATCAAAAAGAATAAAATACTTATGAATAAACTTAACCAGCGATGGAAAAGATCTATACACTGAAAACTATAAAACACTGATGACAGAAACTGAAGACACTAATAAATGTAAAGATATCCCATGGTCATGGATTGGTAGAATTAATATTATTAAAATATTCCATACTACCCAAAGTAATCTACAGAGTTAATGCAATCCCTTTCAAAATCCTAATGGCATTTTTCACAGAACTAGAAAAGAAACCTAAAATTCATACAGAACCACAAAGGACCCTGAATAGCCACAGCAATCTTAAGCAAGAACAAAACTGGAGGCACCACACTTGCTGATTTCAAAATATACTGCAAAGCTACAGTGATCAAAACATTATGATATGGGAATAAAAACAGACATATAAACCAGTGGGACAGATGACAGAGCCCAGAAATAAACCTACATATATATGGTCAATTAATTTATGACAAAGGAGCCAAGGATATACAATGGGGAAAGGACAGTCTTTCAATAAGTGGTGTTGAGAAAACTGGACAGCTACATGCAAAAGAATGAATCTGAACCCTTATCTCACCATATATTAAAATCAACTCAAAATGAATTAAAGACTTGGGGCACCTGGGTGGCTTAGTCGGGTGAGCATCTGACTCTTGATTTCAACTCAGATCATGACCTCAGGGTCGTGAGATCGAGCCCCACATTGGGCTCTGCACTCAGTGCAGGGTCGCACTTAATGCAGAGTCCACTTGAGATTCTCTGCCTTTCTCTACCTACCCCCTCCCCCCACTCATGCATGTGCACGCACTCTCTCTCTCTGTATCTCTAATAAATTTTTTTTTAAAAACGAATTAAAGACTTAAATGTAAAACCTGAAACTATAAAGCTAATAAGAGAAAACACAGGAGAAAACCTTCTTGACACTGGTCTGTGCAATGATTTTTTTTTTGGATCTGACACAGGTGACAAATGAAGAAAGAAAGAAACAGGTTAAACTACTTCAAACTAAAAAGTTTCTGCACAGCAAAGAAAACAACTGACTGAGTGAAAAGACAAACTATGGAATGGGAGAGAATATTTGCAAACCAAACATCTAATAAGAGGTTAATATCCAAAATACATAAGGAACTCAAACAACTCAATAGCAAAAAAAAAAAGATAACCCAATTTAAAAACAGGCAAAGGACCCGAATAGATATTTCTCCTGAATAGATAT
Source organism: Eumetopias jubatus (assembly GCF_037043125.1). Lineage (NCBI taxonomy): Eukaryota > Metazoa > Chordata > Mammalia > Carnivora > Otariidae > Eumetopias > Eumetopias jubatus. The sequence continues at coordinate 14,122,593 of NW_028274807.1, read as the reverse complement.
TTCTAGGGTCAACAGGTATATGAAAAGGTGCTCAACATCACCCATCATCAGAGAAATGCAAATCAAAACCACAGTGAGATATCACCTCACACCTGTTAGAATGGGTAGTATCAAAAAGACAAGAGGTAACAAGTGTTGGCAAAGATGTGGAGAAAAAAGTACCCTGTACACTGTTGGTGGGAATTTGCATAGCCACTATGAAAACAATGCGGAGGTTTCTCAAAAATTAAAAATAGAACTACCATATGAACCAGAATTCCAATTCTGGGGATGTATCCAAAGGAAATGAAATCTGGATCTTAAAGAGATATCTTACTCCCACGTTCACTGTAGCATTATTCAAAATGGGCAAGACATAGAACAACTTGGGGCACCTGGGTGGCTCAGTCAGTTAAGCGTCCAACTCTTGATCTCAGCTCTGGTCTTGATCTCAGAGTCGTGAGTTCAGGCCCCATGCTGGGCTCCGCACTGGGCATGAAGTCTACTTAAAAAAAAAAAAAAAAGATATAGAACAACTTAAGTGTCCATCAACAGATGAATGGATAAAGAAAATGTGGTCTATATCTATACCTACATACAAACATAGATACTGACATAAACACAGATATAGTGAAATATTATTCAGCCCTGAAGAAAAGGAAAGCTTGCCATTTGCAACAATAAGGATGAACCTGAAGGGCATTATATGCTAAATGTATTAAGCCACACACAGAAAGACAAATACTGCATGATCTCACTTACATGGAATCTTAAAAGGTCAAACTCAGAAAAGCAGAGAGTAGAATGATGGTTACCGGGGGTGGGGGGGGGGGGTAGAGAAAATAGGGAGACATTAGTCTGAGAACAAAGTTTCAGCTATGCAATATGACTAAGATCTAGAGATCTAATGGTATCATATAGCATGATGACTAGTTAATAGTTCTGTATTATATACCTGAAATTTGCTAAGAGAGAAGATCTTTGGTATTCTTAGACCAAAAAACAGTAATAACTATGTGAGGTAATTCACGTTAATTAGCTTGATATGGTAATCATTTCACAATGTATATGTACATCAAAACATCATGCTGAATGCCTTAAACATATACAATTCTTATTTATCAATTTTAGCTCAATGAAGCTGGGGAAAATAAAACACAAAGTCAAAATGTCTGCTATGAAAACACAGCAAATAAACTAAAAAATAAAAGCATATGATTCAAAATTATGTAAAATAGCTACCCATGCAACATTTTTGGTTTAAGAATTTTCTTCTGTATCTTCAATATGGAAAATTAATCATTTTCACCTTGGTGAACTATTACAGTATACTGCATGTTTAAAGCCTATTTCTCATATTCTATGCTCATGGATTGGAAGAACAAATATTATTAAAACATCTACACTACCCAAAGCAATATACACATTTAATGCAATCCCTATCAAAATACCAACAGCATGTTTCACAGAACTAGAACAAACAACCCTGAAACTCATATGGAAACACAAAAGATCTTAATAGCCAAACCAATCTTGGAAAAGTAAAACAAAGCTGGAGGCATCACAATTCTAGATACCAAGCTATATTGCAAAGCTATAATAGAAACAGTATGGTTCTGGCACAAAAACAGACACGTAGATCAATAGAACAGAATAGAAAATCCAGAAGTAAACCCACAGTTATATGGTCAATTAATCTTTGACAAAGCAGGAAAGAATATCCGGTGGGAAAAAGACAGTCTCTTCAACAAATGGCGCTGGGAAAACTGGACCGCAACACGCAGAAGAATGAAACTTACACCATACACAAAAATAAATTCAAAATGGATTAAAGACCTAAACATGAGAGCTAAAACCATAGAAATCCTAGATGTAGTAACATTTTTCTAGATTTGTCCCCAAAGGCAAGGGAAATAAAGCAAAACTAAACTATTGGGATGACATAAAAATAAACTTCTGCACAGTGAAGAAAACAATCAACAAAACTAAAAGGCAACCTACTGAATGGGAGAAGGTATTTGCAAATGACATCCAAAAAAGGGTCAGTATCCAAAATATATAAAGAACTTAACAAACTCAACACCCAGAAAACAAATAATCCAATTAAAAAATGGGTAGGAGACATGAACAGATATTTCTCCAAAGAAGACATACAAATCCCAACAGACACATGAAAAGATGCTCATTATCATTTATCATCAGGGAAATGCAAATCAAAACTACAACGAGATACCATCTCACATCTGTCAGAATGGCAAAAATCAAAAACCCAACAAAAAACAGGTTTTGGTAAGGATACAGAGAAAAACGAACCCTCATGCACGGAATGCAAACTGGTGCAGCCACTCTGGAAAACAGCATGGAGTTTCCTCAAAAAGTTAAAAACAGAACTGCCCTGTGATCCAGCAATCACATTACTGGGTATTTACCCAAAGAATACAAAAACAATAATTCAAAGGGATACATGCACCCCTATGTTTATAGCAGCATTATTTATAATAGCCAAGATATGGAAGCAGCCCAAGTGTCCATCAACTGATGAATGGATAAAGAAGATGTGGTAGGTATATACAGTGGAATATTATTCAGCCCATAAAAAAAGAATGAAATCTTGCCATTGACAACAACATGGATGGAGCTAGTGTATAATCCTAAGTGAACTAAGTCAGAGAAAGACAAATACCACATGATTTCACTCATATGTGGAATTTAAGAAACAAAACAAACAAGCAAAGGGGGGAAAGGGGGAGAGAGACAAGCCAAGAAACAGACTCTTTATTACAGAGAACAAAGTGATGGTTCCCAGAGGGGAGATGGGTGGGGGATGGGGGAAATAGGTGATGGGGATTAAGGAGTGCTCTTGTCTTATGAGTACTGGGTGATTAAAATAAAAACTTACAAAAAAGAACACACACACATAAATGAAAGTGTATTTCTCAGTATCATAAACACTTTAAAAAGTATAAAACATAATCACCATTTTTATAAACTTAGAATACTTAGCAGAATAAAATGATTTAATCCTGGCCCTCTTGGTCTAAAATACAGTGATTCCCTAAGTGCCAGGGGCCACTGAGCAGTATAAAGACTGTGCAGAATGATCTTTACTGAACACCTATTCTGTGCCTGACCCTGGGCTATCTCTAATTCACCAGGAACTCCAAAATTCGTAGGATGAATCCTTCCCAGAATCTCTTCACACATCCCACAGTTTTATCACTCTGCCTTATAAACAAGTTCCAAAAGTGCTTTCATAGACTCCCCAAACTGACTCTGCCCTTGTCTACACTGCATGCCTACCTAGTTCAGGCTAGTCCTCTCCCAGAGCAGTTCCAAGTATGCCTAGGGAAACAACAGTTCTTGTATCTGTATCAGATGGTATGTATCATGTTGTACGCATGTATCTACTTATAAACAGTATCTATACAATCTAATATACATTAGACACCGCCAAACTGTGTCCGTGTAAACAAGGAAAGCATGAGAAATATATAAGCAGGGCACATTACCTCATTTGGGGCACCAAACCACACAGCTTAATTTGCTGGTACTTTCCACTTTCCAGAATGAGGATATGGAATGGAAAATTAAACGATGTTTCCAAGGTTATGCGGCAAATCATGAGCACAATCTAAGCCAATGGACAGGTTTCCTGATCTGACAACTTCTCTGCTATCTGTTGGGACCTGCTGTTTCAAAATTATCACACCAGTTGAACACCTAAGGAGCCATACAAATTGCTAAAATCTAAGCAGAGCATGTGAAGACATTTGCTGGTAGATGGCCATATTCTTGTAACTCACTCTGGGCCGTGTACCCTGTTGTGTTCCCAGATGTTGTGTGTTCACAGCACGAGGCACACGGTCAGTCCGAGTTGAATGAATGAATCAAACAGGATACTCAAGCTAATACATCACATGTGAAGGGCCATCACACCATCAAATGAAAAAAGCGTCAAAGATCAAGAAGGAAGAGGCCTACATTTTTTTTTTAAATGTTCCAACTTCCTTAAATTACTCTAGATTTCATTTTGTACTTCAGGCCTGTACAGTTTGAGTTTGTTTTAAATTTAAAAATCAGAGTCCACAAAAAGTCACCAAATGTCCATCTCAACTGATCTGTGTAGTTGCCTATGTTCCCTGTGCCTTGATTTCTCTATCTGTAAAATGGGGATAACAACTGTCTCTGCATAACAGAGTTATGATGTTAAATTGAGTTAATTGAGCCCCCATTCACTCATATATCGAAGAAAGATAAGGGGAGGGAAGGGAGGAGGGCACAGACCCTCAGCAGCATCTAGCTCTGCTCCGCTAAGCCAGGGCTCAGCAAATGTTTGCTGCAAAGAGACAAGAGAGTAAATATTTTAGGCTTTCCAGGCCAGATGGTCTCTGCCACAGCTTTGCAACTCTGTCACTGTAACAGGAAAGCATCCATAGGCAGAACATAAATGCATGGGCGTGGCTACATGCCAATAAAACTTTATTCATGGACACTGAAACCTGAATTTCATATAGTTTTCTCATACCACAAAGTATTATTCTTATGATTTTTTTTCCAGCCATTTAAAAATGAAAAACCCATTCTTAGCACATGGGGCCAAAAAACAAACAAACAAAAAAAAAGGCAGTGACCAGACTGGGTCCTTGGGTTCGCGGTTGCTTGCCCGTGGGTTAAGCACCAGGCATATACACATTTACCCAATGACATTTTATATTCACCTGAACTGACCAGTTGGCTGGACTCTCAAAGTCCCCTGCCTTGGACACTGACATTTAATCTCTTATGGTCAACCTTCACAGAGAAAGAGATTTTAACCAATATTTGATGAACTATCTAACCTACTTAGTGAGAACAAGCTTCAATTTATCTATTTTAGCCCTGATATTCTTCTTTATAAATCAATTCCTAAGGTTCACATTTATAACTATAAATGTCAGGCCGCCACTGTGAGTTTTGGGTTCTTCATTCTGTGCTCTACCACGCATTATGTCCAACATGACGAATTTATTTCATTACATTCCATAATCAGGAATATTTTCAGCAGTGGGAAAAAACTCTGGAACATAACCCTTTTCTGTATGAGCTTCCTCATGTTAAACAGACTTTAAAAATCTTAGTAGACAAAAAAAAATTTTTTTAAGGTTTTTATTTATTTATTTGAGAGAGAGAGCAAGCAGGTGCAAGAGCACGAGAGCGGGGGCGGGGTGCAAGGGAGAGGCAGAAAAGCAGACTCTTGCTTCAGAAAGTCTTTGTGCTTTCTAAAAATTTTTTCTGGGGCTCCTGGTAGTTCACTCAGTTAAGCACCTGACTCTTGATTTTGGCTCAGGTCATGATCCCAAGGTCCTGGGATCGAGCCCTGAAATTAAGAGTCGGATGCTTAAATCCTCATTAAGGTTCTTGAAAAGTGAAAAGTGAAAATCTTTATTATGGTTGTTCTGGGGGGGTAAAAAAAAAACTTGTATAAATATACTGTATCTTTCCCTACTAGATCAAGCCTCGAGCTTTCTAAATGAACCTATGCTGGAATAAAAAATATTCCTCTATTGAAAACAATAACTTTTGGGGTACCTGGGTGGCACAGCCGGTTAAGTGTCCAAGTCTTAGGTTCAACTCAGGTCATGATCCCAGGGTTCTGGAATCCAGTCCTGCATCAGGCTCCTTGCTCAGCAGGAAGCCTGCTTCTCCCTCTGCTTGTGCGCTCTCTCTCTCTCTCTCTCTCAAATAAATAAATAAAATCTTTTTTAAAAAATTAAAAAATAAATAAAATAAAAACAACAACTTTTGAACTGCACACTGCTGAATTCCCATGTATTTAGACTGGATGATTCTCACCCTACTTTTGTTATGGTAAAAGTAACGGCTAACTTTTCCAAGATCAAAACCAAAGCTACAAGATTCCTAGTAGCAAATGACTCTGGATCCCCTTTTCCAGAATCATCCTCAGAAGAAGGGCTCCTGACCTGGGCACTCACATCAGAGGGCCTTCTCTGACCCTCCAGCAGCCATATGCACAGAGGCCTTCCCTACCCCTACCCTGGGGGCCGAGTGCCCACATGCATGCGCTTCCGTACGACCTCCTTAGCTCTATCCTCCCAAGGGCAGGGAGGGGACATGTGCACTCTTATGCCCAAGGGCAGCCATTGGTGGGGGTCATAAAGGGAGGTTGTTTATGTAAGTTGTAAGGTCCATGAAGCCTCATATGGTCCAAGATGGAGCCAAGAGTAGGAGGATAAAAATGGCCATGGGCTCAGGGCTGGCTGTCCCTCAATCCCCTATAATTCCTTGTGGTATTTCAAGGAGCCTATCATTCTACATCTGAATCCAGCTTTCTAGGTCATTAGGAAAGTTTATTTGTCAAGGTAGGAGAATAAAACATGGTTTATTTTACAATTTGTTAACTTCATTTTCAACTTTTTTTATATTTAGGCATAGGTTATATGAGCCTTCATTTGTACTTTTGCCCCAGACCTGCTTTGTTTCACCAAAAAGAGATAGTGGATAAATTACAGCTAAAAAAGAAAAAAAGAAAAAAAAAAAAAAGCGGGGGGGTGTCTGGGTGCCTCAGTTAGTTGAGCATCATCTCAGCTTAGGTTTTGATCTCAGGGTCGAGGGTTCGAGCCTCGTGCCGGGCTCCATGCTGGGCGTGGAGCCTACTTAAAAATAAAGAAAAAGAAAAAGAAATTGCTAGGCACATACTCTCATTCACAAAAATCATGAAAAAATATTTCGGAGTCGAGTTCGGTTTGGTTTACCTTGTTAAAAATGTACAATGAAAAGCAAAAAGATGTCCAGGTCAACTTAAGTCCACTTCTGGGTTTGCTTTTCAGGCGTTACTACTCCATGAGCACCCCCTCCCCAGCAACCCCCTCCCTCTCTCCACCCAGAAGGCGGCCAGACAAATAAATGCTCCCACAACCCAAAGCAGTCACATCGGGCATTATAAAACATGTGTGCATCTGAGCCACAGGATTCCACAGGAATGACAGGACTCCCCTCCGCTGGCAAGCACTAAGAGCCATCACTAAAGTAGTTCTGGATTTTTTTCAGTTCTGGACTTTTTTAAGGGAAGAATTTCTCCTTGGAGGTCAGTTGTTCAAGAGACTTCTAAGTTAGCTATTTTGTAAATCAAGCTGACACTGCGTGAATGTCGATTATCATAAAAAGTCACTTAAAAAGCACTTTTAATGGAAACAGAACCAGCATTTGGAACGCCCTAAATCTTTCCTGTCTTTACTAGCAACTGTTCTAATATGTAATAACCGTATGTTCTGCATTTTCCAGGACAGCTCCAATTTCATGTGTTTTATTATATTAAATTAATACAGAGACTCAGGCTGAATTTTTAAATTTTTCTTCTTTTTTAATATTTTCCAAATGTTACACAACTGAGCACGTGCTTTTTCATAATCAGAAAAAAATGAAACTTCATTAATATATGTAATAGACATGAATATAAATATATGTAATATCCATACCAAAATCTGCCTGTGAATGTTTACAACAGCTTTATTCATAATTGTCAAAACTTGGAAGCAACTAAGATGTCCTTCGGTAGGTGAATGAATAAATACACTAGGGTACATCACACAATGGAACATCATTCAGCAAAAATAGCAATGATATGGAAGAACCATAAGTGCATATTACTAAGTGAAAGAAGCCAACTTGAAAAGGCTACATACTATATGATTCCAACCACATGACATTCTGGAAAAGGCAAAACTAGAGAAACAGTAAAAAGATCAGTGGTTGCCAGGGGTTAGGGGGTAGGGAGGGATGAACAGGGGGCATAGAGAGGAATTTTTAAGACCATGAAACTACTCTGTGTGATGCTATAACGATGGATAACTCTTACTGTGCATATGTCAAAACTCACAGAATGTACAGCACGAGCCCTAATGTAAGCTATGGACTCTGAGTGATAATGATGAGTCAGTGTAGGCTCACAAATTCTAACAAATGTACCACTGTGGAAGGGGGGAGGGGTGAAGGGGAGGGGGTAGGAAAAGCTGGGGATTGGGGGGTGGGGGACTAAGGGGTACAGCTTTGTTGTGAACCTAAAACTACTCTTAAAAATAAAGTCTATCCAGGGTGCCTGGGTGGCTCAGTCAGTTAAGCATCTGCCTTCTGCTCAGATTATGATCAGAGTCCTGGGATCGAGCCCCACATCAGGGTCCCTGCTCGGCGGGGAGTCTGCTTCTCCCTCTGCCTCTGTTCTCTCTCTCTCTCTCCGTCATGAATAAATAAATAAAAATCTTAAAAAAAAAAAAAAACAGTCCATCCATTTATTCACACACACAGGCTTGCAGCAACACATGAGACTCAGGGCTCATGTTTATGATGACTTGGCTGCCGGCCCTGGGCAACCATCCCTCCACCTGCTCCCTGCAAGTCCCTAGTTTCTTCCTCTATGGTATGGAGCGATTCTAGTTCCTACGCACAAGCTCCAGGCTTTATTTCAAAACTAATGAGCCTGAGCTGTCAGGAAACGACCCTGCGTCTCAGGGGGTTACCTCCAGTGAAGTCACAAACGGCACAGAAAGCGCCACTCGCCTCCACAGAGAAGCCATCCACGGGGACAGGGAGCGCCCACTTCTGCAGAGGTGTGCGATGGCAAGGACCGCTTCTGCCACCACAGCAGCAGAGAAAACTGGACGCGAGGAGCCCCCGGAGGCCAAGGTAGTCTCAACGCCGTAAGTCACCTGCTTTGCCAAGGAGCCAAAGAGGACCATCCCTGGGTTTTCTATGCCAGGAGAACTTAGTGTGGCACCCAGCTGAGAAAACAGAAGCGGCTGCATATCTCTACATAAATGAATTTCCGCAGAGGACATGAGGGTAGTAAAAGGTGCTAGACGCGAGAATAAATATTGACTAAAACATCCATCTATCGGGGCGGCGGGGGACACACGTGTTCCCTTGGCTGGCAGCTGAGAATTTTTGTTACACGAATTGGAGGGGTTACCGAAAGGACGTGAGTTGCATGGAATTCATTAACAACTATCTGTGAAAGTATATCCTAATTAGGAAAACGACATGCTACATGACTCCATCAGCACGCCTGAGGAGAGGGCCTGAAGCGGGGGGGGGGGGGGGGGGGGGGGGGGTGCTTAGTGCACTGGAAGAAAATAAAGCAGCCTAGCACAATGAAAACAAATAGGCAGATCGTGCTCCTGCTAGATTTATCATTTCAACAGGAAATACAGCATTTTTGCCTCTTACTAGCTGTGAAATTGATTGGGATACAGGCTAATAGAGGTCCCAAGGGTGCTAAACTAAATTAGAGGAAGTCCTATAATTACAGCTAGCAGTTAATTATTATAGGATGGGAATTGTAATCAAAGGAACAGATACACTATTATTTTCCATCTTCTCTGCAAAACACGTTTAGCAAAGTCTCTGAAGAGGAGCAGAGCGGCTGGTTTTGAGGTCTGCCTTGTGTCGCTTCCCCATCTCATGCAAATCCTAGCCCGGGGAGAACCTCACACAAATCACATCCAAGCGAGAACCTCCTACAGGTGATCTGGCCCCAGTGCTACTCCTTCCTGCCTTTCCCACCCCTGAAGCCCCTTGCAGCTCTTCAGCACGTCCCTAGTTCTCTCTGCCGGGAATGTTCTTTCCCCCAGATCTCTACAAGGTTTGCTCCCTCCCTCTGTGCAGACAGATACCTGGCCACAGGATTCCCAGTCCTCCCACCCTTCCTTGAAGTCTAGCCTCTAATCCCATTCCGGCTTCTCCCTCTCCCTCTGCCTCCTGACACTTGTCTTCTACTATCTGTCTCCCTCTGGACTATCCGCTCCACGGGAGCAGCGACTCAGTCCATCTTGTTCCCACTGTTTCCTTTTGCTCCCAGAACCCAGCCTGGTCCTGACCTGGTCCTCAATAAATATCGTTAAATTGAAAGGGGAGGGGGGAAATCACCTTTTCTACCCTCCCACCTTTTGATGGTAGGAAAAAACAAAAGGAAAAGATGCTTCGATCATTGTGGTATCACTATATATGTGAATAACAATGTAGCCAAACTGATAAGAAAACCAAGGAGACAAAAGTCTGCCTATTTGACCAAAGATCTGAGAGGCAACTATCAAAATGGTAATGAAGGGAACTAAGATGGGGGAGGGGATCTTTTAGGTACTAGGCACTGTGTTTGGCTCTTAAAGAGATATTATCTCTTAAAGGACTAGCGTGACCATTTATAAATGTCATTGTGTAAATGACAAAAACAGAGGCAGAGAAGTTGGCTTGGCTAGAGCCACACATACTTTCCCAAATGCATACACAGGTCCCTCTGCACCAAAAAGCACTGTTAACTGTTCATGCTTCAGTCTCCTGGCTTCCCTCCTTCCTCTCCTCCACATCTCTCCTATTTTTTTTTCCTTTCTCTTGAAAAAATTTCAGAAAAGTAGAGATCCATATACAAACATCTTTATACCTGCCCCCCAAATTGAACACATTACATTTTGTTAGATTGGCTCCAGATCACCTTTTTTTTTTTCAACTAGAAATTTAAAAACTGCCAAGAAACCTCCTTCTCATTTTCTCTAAAAGGAACCAGAAGTCCTGTCACCTCATCTCTTACTCAAAGACAGGACGAAGGAAGCACTGGCAAGACATCCTGCTCCTTGTAAAGCTAGGGCTTTATAGAAATTAAAAGCATTCCTTAGCATCCATTTGGAATCATTAGTCCACTCTTTAGGACATTGTGTTAACTGCCTGAATACCTTCATCTCATACTGTGGATCTCAACGTGGTGTCTCTGATTTAAAACACTGCAATCACATTGACCAAAGCAGCTCGTGGTTTAACAGAGTGCCGGATAGTCCCTGGCAGGACAAAGACGTGATGAAACCTCGTTCAAATGACTATTTATGACTGTCCTCTCAGGCTTGGCCCAACACTGTATGTTCTAAGTCAGTGAGGGGGGGGGAGCCCTACCCGTCAAAGGCAGCTCTGTGTCAAACAAACCTCTCCATACAGAAAGAAACTCTTTCATTCCACTCCAGAAGTCAGAATGTGAAGATGCCGGGGCTGCTTTCTGGCAGGGAAAGTGAAAGGGCAGGAGGAGATCAGAGAGACAGATGCAACAGGTTTGACACTGGCCATTTTCTGAGAACAAAAGGACTGCAGACTTTTCCCTGCTAACTTAGAGAATGGATGCACCATAAAGTACCTGATAAATATCTCAGCAAGCTTCAGCCTGCCTCTCTGTGGATATGCACAAACTCTGAGCACCTCCCGCTGCAACCAAACACCATGCACCAATGGGCTTGCCTTCCCTTTGACCTCCCCGACTGCACCAGCAGAATGGGACCCAGGGTCACAGGAAGTACCTAATCTCTCCGAGCAAATGTCAATCTTCAGGGCAAAGAAAATGTCTTTGTTCTTGAGAACGACGGTTTAAATTGGGTTGAAATGACCACATAAATTCACTAGCTTGAACTCACAAAGGAAGCACCTGTTTTCAGAATGGCGTGGAAAATTTTTAAACAATCTTACTTTTTATGCCGTCCTCTTGAATGAATGGCTGTGGATGAGAAAGGGCCTGAGGGAGACCTGGCCGGGTTCCCACACAAGGGTCATGGTTTACATGACTGATGGAAATGAGCAGATTTTTAAAATAAACCACCACATAATTTTAACCCACTAAAAATGGAAACTAATACAACCCTTGGAAGTAGCCACATCTTTCCATTCGCCCTCGCATCCAAATATCTAAGCCTGTGACCAGAAGCAGGGACAGGGGTAGAAGTAGCATTGCTAAATTGCTAAATTCCTGCACCCGGCAGAACTTTACCATCCTCACAGCAACACTCATCGTTCCTGGGTCTGAAGATCACTCGGTGCTCCTTCAGTGAAGGAGAGAGATTACGACCAATTACAATAACAAGGGCATTGGCCATTTTAGAGAACTGCTTAGTGTGATGTAAAAATATGGAGTTGATCGCTTGCCCTGTGAAATTGGTGAAGAAAGAGAAATGTAAATACCACCATCTCTTGTCACCAAGCTCTGTCCCTTCTCAAACAATTAAAAACACTCTTTGCCAGAAATCAAAAAGAAATTACAAAGAATTGGTTGCCTTACTAATTAATACTAACAATGTATGACAGAGAGTAGTAACTTTCTATTATTATGGATCTTGTTTTAACATTTTAAATGTGACATCGATGACCCCACAGATACTTTCATATAATTTGTGTGTAAAGCAATGAAATTATTTTTTTATACCGACTTGGATGAATTCTTGAAAATTTTAACCAGCGTACCCTTAAATTCTTTGTACCATTTTAAAATGTAATCATTTGGATTTAGGGTATTTAACAATCTATAAATGCTAAACAAAGAATAAAGTTTAGGTCAACGAAGTTAAATAATTGTATACAATATATTATTGCTTCAAATCCCAAGGCAAAGAAAGGAAATTGCTTCCTTTGGCTGGTAGAATGATTTGTTTGGATCCACTGGGGGAAAATATATATTCCTTCCCATCTAAAAAAGCCTGTCCCCCAAAGTTTCTATTTCACAACAGCAAAGGTTGCAAAACATGAAATTTTTTAAAAAATGAAGGATTTTCTGTCTTGAGTTCTATGCTAACCCCCAAGAGATGAGTCAACCATAGCAACTATAAAGACATGTTACCTGAAATTGTCTAAATTTAAATTCAATATGACATTTAGAGTTATTAAAATCCATTAAGAATTTTAACTTTGAGGGCACCAGGATGGCTCAGTCGTTAAGCATCTGCCTTCGGCCCAGGTCATGATCCCAGGGCCCTGGGATAGAGCCCTGCATCGGGCTCCCGGCTTGGCGGGAAGCCTGCTTCTCCCTTTCCCACTCCCCCTGCTTGTGTTCCCTCTCTCGCTGTCTCACTCTCTGTGTCAAATAAATAAATAAAATCGTAAAAAAAAAAAAAAAAGAATTTTTCCTTTGATTTCATAAAAGCAAAATTAGTTACCCCCTGCAAAAGGAGGAATGTCTTTCCCTGGGTCATCAAAGCCAAGATATCAGCTCATAAAATGTCTCTGGTAAGTTTTATTTATTCTCTTAACTCAAATAAAGCTCATTTAATGTTTGCCTTGAAAAACAGAACTTTTTCAAAGAATGTTGACATTTGCATTGATTCTGACTGGCTCCTGATCATGTGCACATACGTGCACTCACATACTCTAATATTCACAAGACAAGGAAGCCCACCCACCTCCTATGATGTCTTATTTTTTTAAGACCTAATTTTTCATCGAGTTGGAAGGAAATACAAAGATACTCCTCTTTTTGATTTATAAGCTAGAGGGGTGGCAGAACATGCTGACACAGAAGCTCTAGGAAGACAAGATGGCTATGTATTTGGTTCGCTCCTGCATCCCAAATACCTAAAATGGGCCTTTGGATATTATCCCATTGACCCCTCTCAATAACATTCTGAGATGGATACTTTTCTTACTGCATTTTACAGGTAAGGAAACTGAGCTGCAAAAAACTAAAGTCACCAAGAAGACACAGCTTGTTAGTGGGAAAATGAAGCCTTCAGATCCTCCCCACCTCTCCTCTTCTGGACTTTCTGTCACTGTACCCCACCCCTGTCATCCAATGACTGTGGACACACAATAGAAGTTCTTGGTTGTAAAGCCGGAATCTCAGCATGATGAGTATGGATGTCTTAAGTCAAAGTTAAGAACTCAAAAGCTAAACAGGTTTATATAGAATGAAAAATTCAAATGCATTAATTTAATGCAGAGGCATGAGTTAAACCATTTTTTAAATTAAATACTGATTGGCGACACCATGTATTCAGTCATCCCCATTTTTATTAGTGTTCGGAACCAACTCTTCATTACTCACAAACAGACTAAAGAACTTCTGAACCTCTTCCTCACTCTACAGCTTAGACCTGAAATTCCAACTGGGGAAGACTGGAGGCCAAGACCGGGCCAAAGAGGAATGGGTCCTACTTTCCTAATGCAATCTAGAGCCAAATATAAACAATGGTGAATTATTCCTTGATTGGGATATGGCAGCAATGCCAATCATAGCCTCCCACCAGCTCCACCTTCTTGAGAGCCTGCCTAGACGAGTCTGGGACTACCTGACGTACAAATTGACCCCTTCATCCCAGCAACAGCTGGGGGAGACCAGGGGTGGATACATGACTCAACATGGGCCAGACTCCCACGTAAAATCTTGGAATTGAGATACTGAGAGACCAAGATAGCTCCCTAAAGGAAAGATCTTGTAGTACTGGACTAGAAGACTTTATACCAAGTCAAAGCCATTTGGCAAGCAGTGAATCTGAGAACCTGAGAAACCAGAGCTCAAGCAAGAAAGCTAGTCTGCGGGCAGAGGCCAGAGAATGGTAGAGCTTTGCGAGAAAAGCCAAAATGACAGATTAGATGGGCCCTCTGCAAAATGGGAGGATGGCCTCCCTTCCTGATTCTCCTGCTCTCATCCCCTCAGGGGCACATCCTTGGCTCCCCACAACTTTCCACCATCTTGCTTCAGTGGTGCCACTTTTATGGAGGTTTATTTGACAACTTCTTTCCGTTGCGTTGTAGCCAAATGATCCCAAAGCCCCAGCATCCCCTCCCTGTGACTGCCACATTAGAAAAAGTGACTGGAAAACTTACCTTCCTAAAGTTCTCATGGAAGACAAGGCCCCACAGCACCAATGACAGTTTGAAGAGCTCATAATCATAGATGACAGCCAACATCCTTAATACCCAGCCCCAAAAGGCAGTCAGGAGTCAGAAGAATTTTAAATCATTATCCCAGGTGTTAACAGTTAAGTGTAAAAGATGATTAACTTTTTGGAAAAATTCTATACCGCAGGGAAACAAACAAACAAACAAAACCTTTCTACTGCTCTTTCAAGGAGAAAATCTACCAAGCTCCGAGGCTGTTTTAATGCTGTTTCAGTAACACTAGAGAACAAGGCCAGCCTGTCTCGTGATAGCCCCAAATTACACAATAATCTATCATTAATTAAGCTGTACTGACTTCAAATACACATAAGATGCAAACAGATGCCCCGTTAAATACATAAAGTAAGTAAAGCCAGGATAAGGAATAGTCTGGAAACTGCCAGAGGCAGACGACCAGAGATTCCTTATGCTCTAAGCATCCTGCTCGATACTGGAAGAAAGGGAGAAAGAGAAAAGTCAAAAAATGAATTACTCCCTGCCCTCAAAGAATTCCTAGTCTAGCCGAGAAGATGGGGGCCCCCAAATGGCTTGAATCCAGGGCAGACAGTGACAGAGGCTAACTGAAAGTCTCAGCGACGCATGATAGGACCACACAGAGCCAGGAGCAATCAATCACGGTGAGCCAGGCAGCCAACATTTAGCCCATCTCATACAGGGCTGTCATTTTAAAAGTAAATCCACTCTAACGGTTACCATGAAAGGGCATTCAAGATCTTTGAGCCCCACCAGTCCATCCACACCTTTTATCTGATTAATCAAAATCTCTCCCTTTTCCAGGGATAACAACATCTGTTTATCATTCTCTGCAAGAGCTCTTCATATGACACATTGACCTTGAATTATCCTTTATCTCTCAAAAGACTCCTCCCTCTGAAAAGGCAACAAAAATGAAGATAATATCCCCAAAGAGTTCCAGGCCATAAATGAAAATAACCAGTTTGGTTGCTAGTCCATTAACTCAGCTGCTGGACTTCACATTCCACTCCCCTGTTAGCCGTGTTAAAAACACTTAGACGTTAAACTAAAAATCATGTGTCTGTAAAATATTTATGACAGCCTTAGTCAGAGGTTCTGCCCAACAAGAAACACTGGTCAAATTATATGTACTAAGGACTATCAAAAACATAAAACAGGTAACATGCAAAAACTAGGGAAAACACAGTGTGCTCTGTAGTTTTGTTAATTGCATCATGCCAATTATCAATTTCCTAGTTTTGACACACACTATTTACAGTCAAACAGGATGTCATTACTAGGTGATGGGTACACAAGCCCTCTCTGTATTCTTTCCTTCTCCTGAGTCTGTGATTATTTAAGTCAAAAGGAAAAGCCACTTAGCACATGTGTAGCTGGCTTTGCAGGGCTTGTCCACATCCAACAATTCCTTTTTCCTCCTAGATTCCACTTTGACACTGAGCCTCAAAACTTGCAGATACAATTCTGCAAGTATGTTAGCCCAATCCTGGGAAGGGCAGCCAGAAAGGGGCATTTCTGCCAGAGTTCATGTTCTCATCACAGAGTCCAAGAAAGTTAATTTCCACGATGGACCGATTCCCTACAGAACTCCCTGCTTTGCTCTGTCACGGATATCCGCCCCCCCCCAGCCTGCTCCCCCAACATACACAACGCAGATAAGGGGCGTTTAAACACGACATTAAGAAAAGCAAAACCCAACAGAATCTCTCACCTGCAAAATTCACCTGTCTTCCCAAGACTTAACATGAATGAACCTCAAGCAGTTGGCTAGAAAAGTCTAAAGAACGGAGCTCCTACATAATTCAAAACACAAGAAATACTCAAAAAGGCTGTCATCCTCACTCTTCTCGAAGACACACAAACATGCAAAGCCCCCTTGGGGATGGCTCCTTAGCAGTTACCTGTACAGCTCATTCTCCACCCCACCCCAGCCCACCTGTGCCGGGTAACATGAACTGAGATCCCTGTCTTCAGAGTTATAATCTTTAAAGAAAATGTTATCAGCCCTAATGTGGATACCTGTGAACTGTTTCCAAGACAAAAATCCAAGCATCTCTATAACATATTAAACTCATGAGAACTTTGGTACTGAATCTATGATGCAATGATCAAGAACCAAGAATCTCATGCTTCAGGGGTCAAATCCCTGTACCATCTACCTGGATGCACAGCCCACCATTTACCACCCAAATAACCTTCGGCAAGTCACTTAAACTTGCAGTGGCTCGGCTTCCAGTGGTGAAATGGGCGTAATAATAGGATCAGGATCCTGCCACACAAGATTCTCCTGAGAATTAAATAAGCGGATACACGGGGCACCCGGATGGCACAGTGTGTTGAGCATCCATCCAACCCTTGGTTCCAGCTCAGGTCCTGGTCTCGGGGTCATGGGATCCGCCCCTCATTGGCCCGCACTCAGGGCGGAGTCTGCTTGGGACTCTCTCGCGCGTGCCCTCTGCCCCCTCCCCCTCTCTCAAATAAATAAATCTTAAAAAAAAAAAAGTGAATACATGTCAAGGGTTCAGAACAATACCTGCCACATAGTGAGTACCCTAAAGTGTTGTCCATTATAATAATTATTATTAATGCAATAATTTTCTCTACTATTAATATTAGTGCAATAAACCGTTATTATTATGTTTGTTGTTGTTGTTATTGCAAGAAACTTTTATTGAGCACCCAGGTCCCAAAGTCTACAAATCCAAGGTAAAAGACGCATCACTATTATTCCGGAAGAATCCACAAATTACCAGATATGGGAAAGGAGCAGACCAAGTTGGTGTCCCCAGCCCAAAGAACCACTTCTTCAGCTTCTAAACTCAATGTTTAACATAGAACCTGTGAGTCACAGATGGTAAAGCTCTTAAGATTGAGAAATCTAAAAACCTGGACAAAACCCCAACAGGGCGAACCTGTGAAAGTCACAATGGTATGTCTGGCCCTACCCCTCCCTTGTTCACCTTTCACCTTAAAAATCAACAAAGTCCTAAAACAGTGCACTGTCTCTCACAAAGCCCAAGCAGTCAGGCAAGTTTTTCGAGTTCCGCAGATAATTCTATTAAAACGCCAACCACCCCGATAAGACCGAAACTACTAGCCACACCATTCTCTCCCCTGCTTGTCCCTCTTCTTCAGCAAACATATTCCCGCTCACTCACCATCACCAGCGAGATCCCTCGGATCAAGAGAGCGATTCCCATTAAGAAACGTGTTACAGGGAAGCACAGTTCAACCCATACAGGCGGAGCTCGCACAGAACAACTCTGAGAAGCAGGGATCCTTGTGGTTTCTGAAACGTTGCCAATCACATAAAGGAAGCCTGATGCGTGGTTTTCAAGCCGGTTTTATAAAAACGACTCCAAATCCTTAAGCGTGTGAAAGCCAAAACTGTAAATACTGTTAAAATCCCTGGAGTTTTTTAATATTATTTATTATGATTCCTCTTGGCACCCTAAAAGCACTTTATTAATTTATACCCCATCAATAGGGTTCACAGATGGCGGGATGGATACATGGAGATGTCAGAGAGCCTTGGCCAAAATCCCAACAACTTGTTAATAAATGTAGCTCTAAAGGACCCAGAGTGTTACTCAGCCCCAAGCCCTATTGTTACCACTGGTGCTGAGGCAGGACCAAATGTAGACCCGGGGTAAAACCGAAAGTCAATGGCCCGAGCCACCGGGAGTAGGCGCCAATTCCAAGGTCAAGGTTTTCGATATCCTCCTTTCCAAAGTAGTCAGTTGCACTCAAATTAATCCTTTCAAGGATTTTTAAGGACTCCATGTATGACCGACCCGCCTCATGTGAACAGAGAAATAATTAAGAGCTCTTCTGAAATTTGCACATTTGCATTTTAAAGGCTGCTGGCCAGTGTGACATACTTCCACCTTACAGAAAGTAAATCCTAACTCAGGGCACAGCCATCAGTGCTCTTAAAGACTGGCATTTATTTCAGATCGTTCCAGAGCATCCAGGGTATTTTCGAAGCATATAGTTACACCGTATATTATGTGTCTGTCTTGCACTCTTTTGTTTGCATTTTAGTTATTTTTATCCTTGCGGCCAAAATCCTACATCAATCTTTGTTACATTCAGAAAGTAAAAGAGAAAAAATCAGAGTCTGTCAGCTGAAACTTTAGGCCCACTGACATCAAATGTTCATCTTAATATTGAGAGGACAAACCCAGATGTAAAACAAGGGAGCTGCTCACCCCTTGAATTATCTTCTTTTATAAATAAAAGTTCAAGTGAGGGACTCCCTTTACTGAGTCAGCTAAAAGCACTCAAAATTACAAAGAGCCAAAACTCAGTTTTGAAACACTCTTCCTGTTTATAGTGAGTGAATAAATTCCCCAAATGCACAGGAATTAGATTTTAATGGAAGTCTCTACTATCATGTTGTTGCTCAAAAGCATTTTCTCAACTAGCTTAAGCCTTTCTAGAACTTAGAAATTATGACACAGTAATCAAACCAATGGGGACCAAATTCTTGTTCCTAATACACAGTTAGCTTTATATTCCATCTTATAATCATTTCTTAGCTCAGTTTCATTTTGCGGACACAAACAGGCTCACTTCACTGCTGACCTCTTTAAGATTTCATTTATTTGAGAGGGAGGGAGGGAGAGCGAGCAAGAAAGCGAGGGGATGTGGGGGAAGAAGCAGGCTCTCCACTGAGCAGGGAGCCCGACGCGGGGCTTGATCCCAGGACCCTGAGACCATGACCTGAGCCAAAGGCAGACACTTAACCGACTGGGCCACCCAGGCACCCCTGTTTCTCTCTTTTATTCAAGGCCAGTGGTTCCCCAAGTGTGGCTCCCAGAACTGCAGCAACATCACCTGGGAATTTGTTAAAAATGCAAATTTTTGAGCCCTAATGAAGACCTACTGTGTCAGAACCCCTAGGGGCAGGCGTTCTTCCAGGTGATTCCAGTGTGCGCTAAGGAGTGAGCACTACATTCTGCAGCCATGGAAACCCCACCATCTGTGTCACACAAATGTCCCCTGGGCTTCACCAGGCGGGTGGTCCTAAGGATGTCTCAAACACACTGCCTCCCACCCCACCCATGTCCATCACCCTCCTCCCCCAAGTGGCAGGAACTCAGACTTCCTCCTTTCTCCAGGTCTCTCTGGAAGTCTCAGAAGCGGGTTGTTTGTCACAGGCTGCCTGCATCTGTCCCAGGAACTCTCCCACATCTCTAGATGGACAGAGGGTCCACAGTCCCCGGTCACTCTGCACTGACTTCATGCTCCGAGGAAGCCAAGCACATTAGCCCTCCCTCCGCGGGCCCCATCGCTCCCCAAGCCCCACTCCCCTTGGGACCATTGCTCTCCGGGAAGCTTGGCTGCCCTGGCTCTGGGCTGCAGGAAACATCCATCTCCCACGGAGCCTCCCTCTTTGGTGGGGAAGCCCAGCTAGCTTCCTCTGAGTAAAAGCTATAAGCCTGGCCCCAGAAGCAACGAGGGCCAGGTGAAGGGGGAAGCGAAGGAGACGTTGTTTTTAGGCAGGATTTACAAAGGCTGGTGACTCCTATGAGAGAACAGGAGATCCAAATTTTCTCCAGCAGCTTGAGAAATGAAAGAAGCATCCTGTTCCTGGGATTTGACTGAAGCAGAGTCATTTCGGTCACAGAAGGCAGCACTGAAGGTGAGTGAGTGCGTGAGTGAGTGCGTGAGTGGGTGAGTGCGTGAGTGAGTGTGTGTGTGTGTGTGTGTACGCAACAGAGAAGTTACAGTGAGATCTCCATGCTACTGGCAGGCACATAAATGACCTGTGTTTCCTGTGTCAGGTAGCAACTAAAACAAGGTATACAAAGTGGGAAAGCCTCTGGAATGCAAACCACTAAGGACAGTCTCATCACTGGGAGAGATGTTACAAAGATCCACCGAAACGCTTCATAGACAGAAACAGAAACCAGGTAAGTGGTGCTCAAAGTAAGTGTGCTCCTGGCGTGTGGGGTGAGGCTGTCCTGCAGTTTGGGGGATATCTGGAACCTCTCAATACCTGTGATGGCTGCTGATAATACCCCCCCACACACACAATTCCAAGAGGGAAACAGCACCCCGCCAAAAATGCAACCCTTAAAATAATCCAAGAGCTAAGAGGAGAGGAACGAGGGGAAGCCATGGGTTGGGTTTACAGCAGCAAAGATGAAAAACTAGAGATTGTAAATAAAGGGGATGGACGTCAGAGATTTTACTGTTTGGATAAAGGGCAAAGGGTGAGAAACTTTCGGTAAGAAGCCAGAGAGGAAAGATTTCAAGCCTGGGCACTCATTCGTTCTGTCAACTCTGCCATTTGAAGTGTGAAAGCAGCCACTGGGATAAAGGAACGGGCCTGGCCATTTTCCAATAAAACTTTATTTACAAAAATTGGTGACAGAACAGATGTGGCCCATGGCCCGTGTTGGCCAACCCCTACCAAGTATGTGTGCGGCACAGGACGCGGCAGTACCAGAAAAGTGTTATCTCACCCGCTCTTTTCAAGAAACAAGATGATGATCGATAAACTAATGTTCCCTTCTCAGAGACTTCTGTGTCTGGATGGGAAGGTCCAGCTCACGCACTAATCTGTCTCCTCCTTGTGCATCATGTCGCAGACTACACCATTCTCCCCCAAAACCAAGCCCCCATCCTTCGGCCCCTGAGAAAGAGATATTATAAAAATGGATTATCATCCTGCTTCTTGGGAAAAAAAGCAAATGAAATGTATCGTCCAGAGCTGGCCAATCCCCTCCAATATTAACAGGTGTGTTTATACTTCATACCAGGTCTGGACGTCGGGGAAGGCCCAGGTGAAGAACATGCAAACAGACAAACCAAGCACCATCTCCCTCCACAGGGTTCCTGCCACTAACTGAGATGGAGCTTCAATCTCAAAGTCATGAGCGGCCCCCCTGCAACACCAGCTGGGGTTACGTCACCCGCACAAGTTCAACATCTGGAAATCCACAGAACGACCCCGGTGGATGGGAGCAGTGCTCAGGGAGCATTTTTCCAAGCTCATGGGGACTGCACACATGACATTGGGCAGATGGCAAGGGCCTACAAGAGTTATGATTTGGCTCAGCTCTGCACTTCATCTCCACATCAGTGGATCTCTCCAGAGCAAGAGTCCCGGGAGCCCATGGATTTGGCCACTCTGAAGCACCAGAGAGAAAATTCCAGAGCTGCAGAGAAAGAACTCTGACAAGCCTCAAAAATGTCAGGATTCATTTTCTTTGTAACATGAGGACACACGATCTCAGAGTCCCAAAGTCAAGGTTCCCTTCCTCCTACGGATTTCCTCAATAGCCAGGGGAGTCATTGAGTGCCCATAAGAAAAGCATTAGTCTACGGCAAATGGACACATGTCCTGCTCACATGGTTTTCATCAGACTTAAAAGAGAAACTGTCCTTTTTCTTCTCAAATCTAACAGTGAACATTCCCAAAGGACATGAAAAGCTCTCAGAATGAATCAACCACAAACGGGAAACGCGTCCTCACGGGGCCAGGTTGCGGATGGAGGTGGGAGAGACCGGCTCTTCCTCTGCGTCCAGGCTGCAATCCATAAAAGCATCCCAGGTCAGCCGAGGACCCTCCAGCGCCTCCTCCTTGTCCCGCATCCAACCTGATGACTTCCAGAACCACGAGGTAAAAAAAGTCTCCGTGTCGGGAAGGGATACCAACCAGAACCATATGAGCCTCTGAAGGACAGGTGTCTGCGCGGTTGGACCTGGACCATAGGAAAGAGAAATTCTCTCTTCTGTTGCCACCAGTGCAGATGGATGGGATCCGGGGATCATTTCCTCAGCAGGCAAAAACCCAGGGGAAGAGGAACTGAGAAAGGTCATGTCTAAACAAATCCATCAAGCCAACTAAGAGAGTCCCGGAATGTGTAGTTGGACACACACTGCCCACAAGAGGAGGAGAAAGCAATCACCACTTTGAAATAGCCAATTACTCTGAGGAGCCCTCCTGCCAAGGGGCCCCGAGAAAGCCCTCTGTGGTCAGGTGGCCAGGAAGCCACTAGAAAAGGTGCACCCCTGAGACATGGGGAATGTTCTGTGTGATCCTTCCAAAAGTGAGTGTCTCCTTCTACCTGGAAAACTAAAATGAAAGCCCAAAAAAGCACCCTGTATAAAATAAATGGGGGGAGAGAGAATTTTAGAGGGTCTTCTTACCCTGTAGGCTCCAAAGAAAGAGAGAATCCTTATAGAATTCTATATAAGACATATTTATAAAATGCTTAACACAAGGCTGGGAATTTTTAGTAAAGTGAGGTATTAAGATAATATTATCTTACTAACAACGCCAATAATAATATCCATGACTCTCACTGAAGCATGTGTTCCTTCCAGATATGAACACTAGGGTCTAATCTAAGCAAATCCACTGAGTTAGTCAACAAGTCACTTTCTAGAAACTATAGCTATCCAAAATATTCTAAGTCAGTAGGTCCACATGGAAAAACTTGAAGCCAGTGACCCTTCTCTCCCTCCCATTTCTAATCCAGAGGTGAGGGAGGCGGGTGATCACTTAGTGATGCTAGCAGCCAATGTCCCCAGTGCAACTCAAGTCAACACACTGCTTTTCTCAGGCACCAAGAGTTTTCTATCCTCCCTCCACACGGTGAGAAGGTAGGCTTGCTATGGCCTCCTCTGGTTTTAACTCCATTTCATCCGGCTAAGGTCCATTTCATCCGGCTAAGGAGGAGAATTTGGTCTCTTTTTTTTTTTTTTTTTTTAAAGTAATCTCTGCATCCAAAGTGGGGCTTGAACCCACAACCCCGAGTTCAAGAGTTTCACGCCCCACCAACTGAGCCAACCAGGCGCCCCGAGATTTTGGTCTTTTGAGCTCCTGAGTGGTTTGGGAGAAAAGTGGCCTCTCTGTTTGGAGCCACGAGCCGGAAGAATGCTTTCTTCATACAGTCTTCTCCACCTTTTTCCACCATGACTATTTCTTGGCCACTGCCCAGCTCAAGCTCATCTCTAACCGAGTCATGGAAACCAGCTCCTAACAAGCCATCCCATCACCTAGACTGCCCCCAGCCAGCTAGCCTTCCTGATGCTACCCTAGGGTCATAGACAGATCATGGATCTCATTCTCCCCTCCTGGCAGACTTCCGGTGGTTATCCAACTTCTGCTGGTAAAATTCAAGCTCCATGGTGCTTCCTTTAAAAAGGTCTCTGCAACGTGACCCCAACTGCACTTTCCCTTTTCCCTCCCACATGGCCCCTCACAAACCCTACACACCGGCCCCAGAGGACAGCTCTCCTCTTCCGCTATGGTGTCCTGCATTTTCACACTCCACCATCTCCTTTAGGCGGCTCATCCATCCCTGCACGCCTTCCCCACCCCCATGGAGTCCTGCCCCTGCCCAGTGCTTGCTAAAAGTCCACTTACACAGCAGGATGCGCTTCAAGTGCTGTCCAACCTGCGAAGTGATCTTTAATGCCTGGGCAAAAGTGATCTCCCTGCTCAGGGCTTTCACCCCACTTTGCTTATACTTGGATGCATATTCAAGTTTTGTATACCCTAAGTATTGATGATCATGTCTACCTTCTCCAGCAAATTATAAGCTCCCTGAAGACAGGAATCAGCCCCAAGAGCCCCAGTACCCAACTCCATTGCTTCACATGCAGTAAACAATAAACAAATACATATGGAAACTGGAAATGAGGACATTCGATTAAAATGCTGGGAAAGAGTGGGGGGTCCAAGTTGACCCCTGTCTCCTCCTCGGAAGCGGATCAGACCCAACTGAAAAGAGCCGCTTGGAGCCCAGTAGGGACTTTCATAACAATCCACCTGCCCCTGAAATTCAACAGAGCAGTTCTCATTCTGTCTGAAACCTAGGCCCCTAAACCAAGGAGTACTAACCTGTTGGTTTGCGAGACCCAATACTTCCCATCGAGCCGAGATAAACCTGGAGACTTACTTCGCACAAGTGTCTCACAACCCATTACTAATTAGAGAGTTAAATTCCACCATCAGACTTAACAGCCAGAGGGCCTCATGGCTGGAAATGCAGAGATCTTCTGATGCTACTTCTGTTCGGGGGACTATTGAAGGGCACCTTGTAGTGGCCTCTCAAGTGAATCAAATTTACATTTCATATGAGCCAAGCAAGGAGCCCACAAGTCACAGGAATGAAACACACGGTAGCTAGTAGGATTCTGCTAGAAGAAAACTCCTGCCATCATGCAGAGAACAGATGCGTACATTCCAGAACACCTGCAGGTCAGTTCACACCTACAGTTGCCATGGATGTGACCACCACTTGAGGCCACATTCTCTCTACCGGGTCAGGGATGTGGGGGACACATTCAGGGTGGTTTTCAAAAGGATGACTGGGGACAGTGTCACTGAAACAGAGACCCGATAAAGCCCAGACCGGGAGGAGTGGAGGGGCCCACCACGGGGCTCCCCAGAGAAGACTGCTCCAGGTGGAAGACAGCCAGCACAAAGGCTGTGGGGAGGGCGTTTGTCCCCGGACATCTGAGCAACAGGCGGGAGCCCAGTAAGCAAGGGGGGGAGGGGAAGAACAGAGGGCCACACCTGTCCACCTGGAAACCACTGCGAGTACCTTGGTCTTTATGCGGGGCGGCTGAAAAGCACTGGAAGGTTCTGAGCAGAGTGACACTGAGCTAAAAGGCGCCCTCTGGCTGCCGGCTTCAGACAGATGGTGAGAGGGCAAGACAAGCAGAGAGACCGATGGGGCGCCTGGGTGGCTCAGTCGTTAAGCGTCTGCCTTTGGCTCAGGTCATGATCCCCGGGTCCTGGGATCGAGCCCCAAGTCAGGCTCCCTGCTCAGCAGGGAGTCTGCTTCTCCCTCTCCCTCTGCCCCCCGCTTGCTTGCGCTCTGTCTTTCTCTCAAAATAATGAATGAATGAATGAATGAACGAACGAATGAATGAAGCAGAGGGACTGATGCAGTAGCCCAGGGCAGAAGGCTCTGGGGCTTCCAAATGCACCCAGAACAGCTGCCGTCTTGCGTCAGGTGTATGCACCAGCTACCAAAATGGATGTGGGGCCACCCCTGGGTGTCCCCCTCTCCGACCCCAGCAGCTCTGGACGGAAGCAAGGCCGCTGCGCCCAGTGAGGGAGAGCACAAGATTCCAGATGAAAGGCGAGCCCTCTGCAGCTTTCAGAACAACCACACAGAAGCTATGATCAGAAAGTTGAGCAGCAAGCTTAGCCCAGCTTTAAACAAGTCAGAGGAGTCACCCCAAATGAAAAGGAAACTGAGAAACAACCTTCTCCTGGGAGCCCTGCTGGAAATGCGGAGGAAAACACACCTCCAGAGAAGAAAGGCAGCCCGCTGATACCCATGGCTCAGGCCTCTGCACAGAACTTGGTCTCAAAGACAGCCCTTCAGAGCTAGCTGGGTGGCGAGGCCTCACGGAACTGTCCTTTCTCTAACTGCATCTGATGGGAAGAGAGGAGGGTGAAGGTTACACGCTCAGGTGGCTTTGAAGCCCGGCTCTGTCCCAGGCCCCCAGCCACCCACTGAGCAGTCTATCCTGGTAATCACAGGCTGAAGGTTCGAGCAAACCACTCTGCGCTCCTCCTTCCCCACACAGGGCCAGGCACGGCCGCGCTGGCCAGTCCCCACCACGTCCCAGACAGGAGCTTCTGTTCCGGAAAGAGCTCAGTTGTCCCACCGCGCATGAGACCTGGGCCATGTAACAGAACACCTCTAGCCTCCTCCCTCCTCCTCTGTGCAGTGGCAATGAAACTAGACCATGCAAGAAAACACACAGTACAAAAGATGCCACTCAACAGTGGCAATTCTCTTAACCTGTCTGTGAATGCATGAGAAATTTTATTTAAAGCAAAGTAAAATCATTGAAATATTCACTGGTACCAATAAGCAAAAGATGCGTGGTCATTAAACAGTCGTGATTAGAAGCAGGATGGTGACACATCTTGCATATATATATTTTAGAGGGAGAGAGAGAGCATGAGAGCATGCGGGGTTGGGGAGGGTCAGAGGGAGGAAGAGAGAGAGAATCTCAAGCAGGCTCCATGCCCAGCTCTCAATCTCAGGACCCTGAGATTACAACCTGAGCCGAAATCAGGAGTCAGATGCTTAACCGACTGAGCCACCCATGCGCCCCCCACCTTGCATACAGATGTACCATCTTAAACATGTATTCAAACAGAAAACCTACCTCCAGCTAAATGTCACCCTCCCCCAGATCTTGATCCTTCACAAATGGAGCTAAAGACAAAATAAAGGATACAAAGGTTTATACCTAAAGATATAATAAAAGATGCGAAGATGTATATGTAAGGAAGTTCATAAGCCCCACAACTAGTAAAACAAAAACTGGAAAACTGAATGCTGAACCAGAAGAATCTGGTTCAGCTAAATTAACCACATTACATCCTTCTAAGAAACTACTATGCAATTTAAGAAAGAATAACTTCAGGAAAAATATCTTCAGGAGAGCCTCAGCTACCTGAGAACCTGGCAAATGGATTAGAACTGGATTAGCAACTGGATTAAAAGCATACTCCCGATTTTGTCACATAAGACTATGTCATGGTACAGAAAGCAGGATTGGAAAGCAAGAAAACTCAGAGCCAACACAATGGCCCAGGATGGTCAGATCAGCCACTGTGCCTGTGGAAGGGACCCGTGGGCCAGAGCCTCCCACCTTCTTGACACCCCTTCTGCAAGCCAGTGAACGCAGGCTCCAAAAAAATCTCCAGAAATTGAGCATACAGAATCAGCTATTCCAGGGAAGCTGACTTAAGGGATATCCATGAAAGAATTTTCCAGCAACTCGTATGCAATCAACTGTTCTCCCTGAAGACTCTGAAGATAAATGAATTCAATATAGGTTCTCAGGAAAGCATGCAAGATTATCCAAAACAATGGACGAATTTAGAACTGAAATTTGGAATTGAAATGGCCACCTGACTTGTTGCTTTGTTGTTGTTAGTGTTACTGGTGGAGGTCCCTTTGATCAAGTATATGCTTCTTAAATCTTTAATCAACAAAGCAGAAGTGGCTTCAGAACCAAACCTTACAGGTAGTGGGTCAAATACTGCCCCCCTAAAATTCATGTCTACCCAGTTGTGTCCATGTAACTTCAGAAGGAGAACCTATTTGGAAATAGGGTCTTTGCAGATATAATTAAGTTAAGATGAATTCACAATGGATTAGGACAAGCCCTAAATCCAATGGCTGGTGCACTATAAGAAGAGAGGACACACAGAGAAGGTGGTCATGTGAAGACACAGGCAGAAACTGGGTGTTGCAACCACAAGACAAGGAATGCCAGAAATTACCAGGAGCCACCAGAAGCTAAAATCTTCCCTAGAGCCTTCAAAAGGAGTATGAACCTGCCAACACCTTGATTTTGGACTTCTGACCTCCAGAAATGTGAGAGAATAAACTTCTGTTGCTTTAAACCACCAAGTTGATGGTGATTTGTTACAGGAGCCCTAGAAAACAACTACAACCTACAAGCAAAAGTCCCAAAGACAAGACACACACAAAGAGCTAAACACACAAAGGACTGCCACAGAACAAATGTTTGTGTCCTCCCCTAAAACTCCTATGTTAAAAGCCCTCAAACCCAATATGATAGTATTTGGAGATGGGGCTTTAGGGAGGTGATTGGGGTCATGAGGGTGGAGCCCTCAGGAATGGGATCGGTGTTCTTATGAGACAAGAAAGAAAGCGATGATCTCTCTCTCTCTCTCTCTCTCTCTTTCTCTCTCTCTCTGCCATATGAGCATACAACAGAAGCTGTTCCTCTGCAAACCAGGAAGAAGGCTCTCACCAGGAGCTAAATCAGCCCACAGACCCTTAACATACTCTCCTGTGTTAGCTTGGGTCTACGTTACTTTACAACTTCATTTCAGACTCAGTGCTGGGCTGAGGGCTGGGGCATTATGAAGAAAAACTGAAAGATAAAAATAATTTTAAGATCTTACTAGCAGTTTCCTTGTCTCTCGGGGCAGTGGTTCCCAAGCATCAGGGTGTAGTAGCCTCACCTGGCAAGAGCATTAGAATGCAGATCACCAGGCCCCTGACCCCAGGCGCCGATGCAATAAATGGTGTATTTTTAACAAGTACCCCCACATTCTGACAAAGCTGGCTTCCCGATCACACTTAGAAGGACTCTGTTGGGCGTTCTACCTATAACAGGAACATCTTTTCCGGAGAAGCCCATCTATCTACCCCTCCAGGCTGGTCTCTCTCACTTCCCTCTCCTGCAACCTTAAAGCACATGATCCCTTTGTGCCCGAGTTCACCCCATCCATGAGTGCTCCAGGAATGTCGCACACGTCCACCTGCAGCCCCCACTCCCTGCACTCACTAGCCCATGCCTCCCTGCCTCAAGGAGCTCTCCCTGACCACTCACTGATCTCTTGCTCATTCAGTCACCTATCTCTCGTGAGCCCACTAAGCATGAAGGTTGTTGGTCCTGTGAGACAAGTTGCACAGAGCTGATATTCTTGTTGACAGAGACAAAACAAACATACACATGGTGGCTAGGAGCTGGACTGTGGCCTGACTGCCAGGCCTCGAATCCCGGGTCAAGCTGCGCAATCAGTGAGCCAGTCAATACTAAAAGGTCACCACTATGAAATACACGAGACCATTTCAGACTCTAACACTGTACTATGAGGAGAAATCATAGGGTACCAAGATAGAGTAACACGGTACTCTCTCATGGGATGGATATCATAGGATGGGAAGCGTGACTTAGGGTAGACCTTGAAGGAGCTGTGTCATGAGGCTTGGCCAGTCTCGAGACCCAACCCTGTCACTTCAGTTCCCAGATGACAACATCTCGGGGGGCAGACAGCCATTCTCCAGCACTTCTGCATGCAACTCGCCCCTTGGCACGGACTTGGGACATTCTCCTCATAAAGATTTGAGCAAGACAGTCCTTCAAGCAGCTCCTAGAACGTGGGGCTGAAAGATGGAGGCATGCCAACAAAGGAAGGACAAGCTGTGACCAAGCGCGGCCAGCCTCACGTGCCAGTGAGGCCTGCTGACGTTCGGGTTCTAAGCCTGCCAACCTGCGCTACCTCTCTGATTACACAGGGAGCTGTTTGAGGGCAGTAACTCATCTGTCTCTGAACGCACACGGACTGGAGCCTGGGGCATGCAACAAATGTCATGTTGGACGAATAAAAGAATCTGCAAATGGCCCTAGGCAGTGATGTATCAAAACACAGCACAATGGTCAGACTGCCTTAAGATGGGAGCTTAAGATGGACCTTGCATGCCACGACATTCCTGACCATTCTGGATCATTCCGTTGAAGCCTAGATCTCGCGTTATGTGATGAAATGGGCCCTAAGGCCATGAGGGACTTGTCCACAGTCTCCCACCTACTGACCAGGCAGTAGAACATGACAGTGACTGCCCATAAAGGAGAGCTCACAGCAGCCCTCTCCACCCAGAAGTCTGGGCCCAGGGAACACTCTATAGCCTGCAGCTGCTGGTACTGCAGCTCCTGATCGTTTACTGCTTGGGAAAGCCCTGATGCCCTCCACGTTGACACTTCCCGAGTCTCAGCCTTCTAGAAGGGACCCTATGGGATCTGCCACCCCCACTCCCACTCACAGTGAGGCAGGGCTAGGAGGGGAATGCACTGAGCAAGGGTCCTCAGAATCAAAGGCTGAAACCCTGAGGTCTACAGGATAAAGCTTCTAACCTTTGCTTTAAGTTACTTCACAAACGGGAAGCAGCCTACCTTCTGTGACCGTTCTCCATGCTTCAGCCACAAGACGCTCCTCGATGCTCCTTCCCCATGAACCCACTGAGTATCTTCACACTTGTGCTCGCAACCCCTACCTCAATGTTGCTTTCCCCCCATGCACATATTGGCTTCCGAAAGAAATTTTACTCATTTTCCGAACCGTAAACATCATCATCACTACCCCCTAAAGATTCCCTTGAGTGCTTCAGGGAGACCGGCCCATGGCCCAGCATCATGCCGACCAGCACTCGGCACAGATGGCTTTCTGCCCCTGCATCGGCGTGAGCTCCTCAAGGACACAGACTGAGTCTCACCCTTTACCGTGTCACCGCTGCCTACTGGTCACTTCTGATGGAAGGGATTTCCCACTATGAGATGTGTGGAGAGTTCTGTCGTTTTTTTTCATAAGATTTTATTCATTTTTTAATCATTTATTTATTTAGAGAGCATGCATGAGCGAAGGGAGGGGCAGAGGGAGAGGGAGAGAGAGAACCCCAAGCAGACTCCGCGCTGAGAGCAGAACCCCCAACACAGGGTTCGATCTCTCAAGCCTGAGACCATGACCTGAGCGGAAACCAAGAGGCGAACACTTAACCAACTGAGCCCCCCAGGCACCCCTGGACAGTGCTGTCTTAAAAGATGCAAACATTAATTCAGAGTAGCCTCCTTCACCTTCCCCATTACACATTTTCAAGGTATCCAAGTTTTCTCCGTTACAGAAGTCAGCCCCCGGTGATTAATATCTGTGTAATAATCCAGTTAATGCTCATCGTCCCCACAAGACCGAGAGCGCTGCACAGCCCGGGGAATGCATCTAGTATTCACTGCCGGATGTCTAGGCCCCAGCCCTGCATCTGGCTCATGGCATAAGGAGTGCCCAGATGGTGATAAACGAATCTCTCACATGTGAGATCAGATGAAATCCTAGAAAGTTACACAGAGACCTTGCAAACATTATGCTGAGTGAAAGAAGCTGATCACAAAAGATCACATGTTGTATCATCATATTAATAGGAAATGTCCAGAACAGGCAAATCCAGAGAGACAGAAAGTAGACAAGTGGTGGGCGGGGGGGGGGGGGGGGAATGGGGGAGGGAATGCTGATGGTACAGGTTTTTGGAAGGTGATAGAAATGTTTTGAAATTGACTGGGGTAATAATTCCACAACCCTGAAAACATACTAAAAATCCTTGGATCATACACTTTAAGTGGTGAATTGCACAGTAAGTGAATTATATCTCAATAAAACTGTTCAAAACAGTTTAAGAAGTTCTGTTGTTACAGATATTCAAAAACAATATGGGGGCGTGTGGCTGACTCAGTCAGTGGAGCATACAACTCTTGATCCTGGGGTCGTGAGTCCAAGCCCCACTTTGGGTGAAGAGATCACTTAAAAAAAAAGTGAAGTCTGCTCAAGAACAGTGAATGAGGGGCGCCTGGGTGGCTCAGTCGTTAAGCGTCTGCCTTCGGCTCAGGTCATGGTCCCAGGGTCCTGGGATTGAGCCCCGCATCAGGCTCCCCGCTCAGCGGGAAGCCTGCTTCTCCCTCTCCCACTCCCCCTGCTTGTGTTCCCTCTCCCTCTATGTCTCTCTGTGTCAAATAAATAAATAAAATCTTAAAAAAAAAACAAAACAGTGAATATCACTAGGAGAAACCATGAAAATCTTTAGAAGACATATATTTTTTTAATGAACAAATGCAGATTTTATTTTACTTAGTATCCAATAACTAGAATTTTAAAAAAGAATGCCTGAGGGCCTCCGGGGTGGCTCAGTCGGTTGAGCGTCCAACTCTTGATTTCGGCTCAGGTCATGATCTCAGGGTCATGAGATCGAGCCCCTCGTTGGGCTCCACACTCAGCACAGAGTCTGCGGGAGATTCTCTCCCTCTCCCTTTGCCCCTCTCCCCCAAATAAATAAATAAATCATTTTTTTAAAAAATACTTGAAAGCATCGGGTCTGCGTTTCTTATTTTTAAAGTACTGGAAACTGAGGTGCCTAAGTTCGGGGATTTGTCAGAGATCTCACGTCCGGTTTGTGGCAGCTTAACAGCCAAACTCGGGCACAGCAGCATGATGCACAACAACCAAAAGGTGGAGGCAGCCCAAATGTCCATGGACGGACGACTGGGTAAACAAAATGGGGTTCATACATACAACGGAATATTATTCAGCCTTAGAAAGGAAGGAAAGTCTGACACGTGCTATGACGTGGATGAACGTGGAGGACATCATGCTAAGTGAAATAAGCCAGACCCGAAAGGATGAATACTATGTGATTCCACTTACGTGAGGGACGCAGTGTAGGCAGGTCTACAGACACAGAAAGCAGAACGTGGTGGCCAGGGGTGGGGGGAGGGGAGAGTGGGGATTGCTGTCTTATGTGTTGGGAGTTTCTGTTTTGCAAGATGAAGCTCTGCAGGTTGGTTGCACAGCAAGGTAAATTGTTTCTACTGAACTGTACACTTAGAAAAGGTTGGGGGGTGCCTGGGTGGCTCAGTTGGTTAAGCAACGGCCTTCGGCTCAGGTCACAATCCTAGAGTCCCAGGATCGAGTCCCACATCGGGCTCCCTGCTCAGTGGGGAGTCTGCTTCTCCCTCTGACCCTCCTCCCTCTCGTGCTCTCTGTCTCTCATTCTCTCTCAAGTAAATAAATAAAATCTTTAAAAAAAAAAAAAAGAAAGAAAAGGTTGGGATGAATGTTATGTTTTGTGTATTTTCTAATTTACAAACAAGAGATCCAACCCCGAGCCCCCCCCACTCCCCCCGCCCCACCGATAACTCCTGTCCTGGCCACGCTCTCCAGCAGGATGCCCCGGTGAGGAGAGCAGGCTCTGCTCCGTCTGACATCACGAAAAGAGAAGTCAGAGGCACTGAAGCCACTGCTTCCAAGGCATTCCAAGAATTTTAACAAATCTCAGTATGCAGATCAATAAAATGGAGGCCACTCCAGAGATCTGGGTCTTCCTAGAGCAAAGGCTGGCCAGGAGGTAACCGGATGGCTGCAAAAGGTAACTGGCCATGGGTGCAGAGCAGGTCAGATAGTCTTCTCCAGGACAGAGCTCCCTACCCTGGACCAAGCATAGGCATCAACCTTGAGATCAATTCCTTGGGAAAAAGCAGATTCCAGTTCACCTGGGTGAGGCCCGAGACTCTGCCCTGCTAACAAGCGCCCTGATAATGCAGGTGTGATGCTGGTCCCAGGGACCCCTCTTTGACAGTTCAGGTGGCCAGGGTAGAGCGGAAAGGCCACCCCACCCTCCTTTCCCCACATGAGAAGCTACCCTCAAGGGCTTGGGGCTCCACGGAATCATTCTATTTTCGGGACAACTAAGCACACAGCCAAAGGCAATAAATCTCAGTTCACTGTGTGAGTTAGAAAACATACACATTTTAATTTTTTGATTTAAGAAAATGTTAAGTTTGATTTATGTTAAAACTGGGTCAGTAGGTTGCCTGCTTGATTGTGGGCAGCTGGGGAAGACACCAACTGTAGTCCATTCTTTAAAGGGAATATTAAATCAGGCTTAAAACTCAGAAGTTGGCAGAACGTGGTCTAACATTTGCTTCACAAACTCAACTCTCGGTAAGCCAAGAGCCACAACACAGAGCCCATGCATTCTGCATGACACGGAATCACAGACAACAGTGGTTTCCATGAAGGTTTGGTTGCACGCCAGTTCCTAGTGAAAATTAACGAGGAAGAAAAGTCATCCGAACAGTAATGACAAGAGGTTTGTAAGGGCCAGAGCCTGCAATCAACAGGACAGATGACACAGAGGGAAAGACAAACAATGAGAAACAAAAATCACATTATGTTTTGAGGGTTAGAAGTCACTGACAAAAATTAAAGCTATTCTTGTGCAGAGAAAACAAAACCTTTTAAAAAGAGAAAGCAAAATATCGGCTCCTTGCCATCAAAAAACTATCCCAAAACACTCTATAGAAACTAAGTGTGGCTACTTTGCAACTTTGCACCAAATGAGCTTCTAACGTTCACTACAAAGTTGCTAATCACCATTCCTCTATCTGTGTCAACTAATTAGCCCTTTCATTTTATTGCCACGATGATTATCAAGTCCCCCAAACAGGAGAGGGCGATTTACCTATTACTCACAAAATCTATTCAGTGATTCTGTCAAGGTTCAAAGCACACACCAGTCTTTGCTTGTTGCAATGTCAATTTAATTAAAAAGGGGGTGGGCCTTTACTTTAACGGACAGGAATAAACAATTCAAATGGAAACCTCAAGATGCTAAAGGGGAGAGAACGCACAGTGCTCACTACCAGCCCCGTGGCAGTAAGATGAGACTTTTCACGCTCCACCTGGTGGCATGACTAATACGACCTTCTCTGCATCAACTGGTAACACATAAAGACTCTTAAAAATATTTAGTCTTGGGGCTCCTGGATGGCTCAGTCGTTAAGCGTCTGCCTTCGGCTTGGGTCATGATCCCAAGGTCCTGGGATCGAGTCCCTCATCGGGCTCCCTGCTCCTCAGGGAACCTGCTTCTCCCTCTCCCACTCCCCCTGCTTGTGCTCATGCTCTCTGTCTCTCTGTCTCTCTCTCTCTGTGTGTGTGTGTGTTAAATAAATAAGTAAAATCTTAAAAAAAAAAATATTTAGTCTCTTTGGGCGCCTCGGTGGCTCAGTTGGTTAAGTGACTGTCTTCGGCTCAGGTCATGATCCTGGCGTCCCGGGATTGAGCCCCATGCCGGGCTCCCTGCTCAGCAGGGAGTCTACTTCTCCCTCTGACCCTCCCCCCTCTCATGTTCTCACTCTCTCTCTCTCTCTCTCTCTCTCTCATTCTCTCAAATAAATAAATAAAATCTTCTGAAAAAATTAAAAATTAAATATTTAGACTCTTTGATCCAGTAATTCCTCTTCTGCAGATCTATCCTAAGGAAATGATCCAAAATTTAGAAAAGGTGCCATATGGAATACTGACAGCCACCGAGGTATTTTGGAAAAATACAATAAGAATTACAGAGAAGCACCGAGGGATCTGTTCCATGTTGCTGTAGTTAACCAGGAGCTGCATTTCCCAGAATCCCCTCTCCTGGAGGGTCTCGGCTTAGGGCCAGCCATGAGAGGAGTGTGCCCAGGATCGGAAAGCACAGTAGAGAAGGAGACAAGGTCAGGGAGGTTCCAGCTCCTGCGGTAGGCGCATGGGGAGCTGCAAGGGCAAGGGCGTGGGGTCTTCTGCACATCACCCCAAGTCATCGAGGTGAGAGACAGACTGAGCTTCAGCACCACGGGGCTCTTCAGGCTCCAACTGCATTTCCTTCCTGACAACATGCCCAGTCAGGGGCAGAGACAACAGCCCTCCACAGACTTCTAACCCCAACAAGCACACAGGGTCAAATTCTCCTGGTTAAATCCCCCTTCCACATCCCTCACTGTGACGGTGAATCTTACATGTCAACCTGACTGGACCAAAGGATGCCTAGGGAATTGGGTGCATCCGTGAAGGTGCTCCTGGGAAAGATTAGCATTTGAGTCAGTAGACTGAGTTAAGAAGATTGCCCTCACTAATACACGTGGACATCATCCAATCCACTTAGGGCTTGAATAGAACAAAGAGGTGGAGGAAGGGCAAAGTCTCTCTGTTCGAGCTGGGATACCCATCGCCTGCCCTCAGACGCAGATGCCCCTGGTTCTCAGGCCTTTGGACTCAGACTAAATGATACCACTGGCTATCGTGATTCTTCAGCTTGCTGATGGCAGGCAGATAATGAGACTTCTTGGCTTCCATAATTGCATGATTATGGAGATATATACATACATATATTTATATATATATATATATATATATAATATATCCTATTGGCTCTATCTCTCTGGAGAACCCTGACTAATACACTCACCAAACCCAACGTGAGGCACAAAATGCATGAAAATGAGAGTTCAGTAAACCCCGGTACAGCCCTCCATGGAATGTTAAACACTTGTTAAAACAGATGTTTACAAAGTATTTAAGGACCATTCTTTCCATTAAATGGGGGAAAATATCAAACTAAAATTTAAATTTATTATTCATACTTTATAGAATAAACAAAAACCAAAGAGAAAAAAGACAACATTAAAGTACATCCGATAGGTAAACAGTAGTTTGATCTAGGTTGAATTAGGAATTAGCTTTTGTTTCTTTTAGTATTTTCTAATTTTCAATTTTTCTCTTTTTTTAAAGTTTTTTGTTTGTTTGAGAGAGAGAAAAATCAAGCATGAGCAGAGGGGAGGGGCAGAGGGAGAGGGAGAAGCAGGCTCCACACAGAGCAAGAAGCCCGACATGGGACTTGATCCCAGAACCCAGAGTTCATGACCTGAGCTGAAGACAGATGCTTAACCAACTGAGCCACCCAGGTGCCCCTGTATCTTCTTAGAATTAAAATTCTTTAGGATTATACAGAGAAGCAAAAGACCCCCCAAAAAACAAAATAATATTGAAGAAAAGTGGAGAACCGACACTACCCAACTTTAAGACTTTCTATAAAACGACAGTAATCATGACAGTGTGGTGAAAGAACAAATTGGCAAAAAAACAAACAAACACATCAAAGGAAAAGAACAGAGAGCCCAGAAACAGATCTGCATAAATAGAGTGAACTGATCCCTGACAAAGCATAAAGAAAATGCAGTGGAGAAAATTTGGTCTTTTTGACAAATGGTGCTGGGAACAACTAGACATCCACATGCAACAGGAAGAACCTAGACACAGACCTTGCCCAAAAATTAACTGAAAATGGATCACAGACCTAAACGTACAATGCAAAACTATAATGAAAACTAAAAAAATATGTAAAAGATCACATAGGAGAAAATCTCAATGACCTTGGATATGGCGATGACTTCTTAGATACACCAGAAGCACAATCCATGAAGGAAATAATAAGCTGGACTTCATTAAAATTAAAAATTTCTGTTCTGTGAAAACCAATCTCAGGAGAAAGAGAAGACAAGTCACAAACTGGGAGAAAATATTTGCAAAAGACACATCTGGTGAAGGACTGTTACCGAAAATATGCAAAGAACTCCTGAAACTCAACAATCAGAAAACAAACTCAGTTTTTACAAAGGGGCCAAAGACCTTACTAGACACCTCACAGGATGGGAAATAAACAAATGAAGAGATGTTACACGTCATATGTCACCAGGGAAATGCAAGTTAAAATAACAATGAGATACCACTCTCTCCTATTTGAATGGTCAAAGTCTGGAACACTGACAACACCAAATGTTGACAGGATGTGGAGCAACAGGAACTCTCATTCATTGTAGAGGGAATGAAAAACGGTACAGCCACTCTGGAGGATAGTTTGTCAGTTTCTTATAAAACCAAACACATTCTGGGGCCCCTAAATGGCTCAGTTGGTTGGGCGTCTGCCTTCGGCTCAGATCATGATCTCAGGGTCCTGGGATCGAGCCCCATGTCAGGCTCCCTGCTCAGCGTGGAGCCTGCTTCTCCCTCTCCCTCTGCTCCTCCCCCCTGCTCGCTCTCTCTCCTGCTCTCTCTCTCTCTCAAATAAATCTTTTTAAAAAAAAAATTCTTACTATACACAATCTAGCAATCACATGCCTAGGTACTTACCTGAAGGAGTTGAAAACTTATGTCTACACAAAAATCTGCACACAGCTGTTTACAGCAGCTTTATTCATAACTGCCAAAACTTAGAAGCAACTGAGATATCCTTCAGTCGGTGAATTGATAAACTATAGTATATCCAAATGATGGAATATTATTTAGGGCTAAAAAGATATGAGCTATCAAGCCACAAAATGATACGAGGAAAACGTAAACACATATTACTAAGTGGAAGAAGCCAATCTGAAAAGGCTACAGACTGTATGAATCCAACTATATGACATACCGGAGGCAAACTATGGAAATGGTGAAAAGATCAGTGTTGCCAGGAGCTTGGGGGAGGGAGGCAATGACAAAAAGGTGGAACACAGGATTTTTAGGGCAGTGAAACTATGATAATTAGAATG
This sequence comes from Eumetopias jubatus, assembly GCF_037043125.1. Taxonomy (NCBI): domain Eukaryota; kingdom Metazoa; phylum Chordata; class Mammalia; order Carnivora; family Otariidae; genus Eumetopias; species Eumetopias jubatus. Next base: position 14,084,247 of record NW_028274807.1, on the reverse strand, counting down.
GTAAATACATGTCATTATGAATCTGTCCAAACCCATAAAATATGCAAGACCAAGAGTGAACCCTGATGAAATGTTAATGTAGGTTCATCAGTCGTAACCAAGGTACCACTCTGGTTGTGAGTGTTGATAAAGGGGGAGGCAATGTAAGGGGTGGGGATGACAAGGGGTAAATGGGGAACTGGTACCTTCTACTCAACATTGCTGTGAAGCCACAACAGCTGTAGAAAATAATCTATGAAAAAAATTTTGTTAATTCTTTAAGAATTATAAATAAGAATTAAATTCTAAATTCTTGATTTTTTTCTTCCTTCAGTTAGGTTTTGAATATATCATAAGAACTGTTTTCTAATTTAAAGAAGGCCCTGTTTTTTGTGTATATCCAACAGAATTGCAAATCTGATTATTATTCCATTTCATTGCTAAAACAACCATCCTGCTATTTTCCGGCAAAAAAGTCAAACTTCTTGGCCCCTGATCCTGCCAGCTGACCTCATCCATGACCCTGACATAAGAATAACAGTAATAATGACATAATGACAATAATCATTGTGATCCCTTTGATTGTTCTACTCTTGCATGTGGTTCTCTTGGCCTAAAAACGCTCTTCTTCTCACCATTATCCATCTGAAGAAGAACCACTCACCAATTAAGGCTTCACTTGAACTTCCTTCATCTGAAGATCCACCTGACTCTCCAACGGCATCAACTTCCTCTTCCCAGGTACCCCTCAGTAGACTCGACTTGCGTTCAGCCTCTCTGGCCAGGCCGTATTGAATGAGTCCATCTCTCCAGCTGGAGGGCTTGTTAAAATTCACGTTGCTAGGCCCCACCCCCAGAGTGTCTGATTCAGGAGGTCTGGGGTGGGGCCCAAGAATGGGCATTTCTAACAAGTTCTCAGATGATGCTGATGCTGCTTGTCAGGGGACCACACTGTGAAAACAGCTGACACCCTTGAAGGGGGTGGGAGGGAACTGGGCTTTATTCATCGGAGCATCCCAAAGGCCCAAGAACAGTGCCTGGCACCTCGCAGGTGCTCAGAATTGGTTAAAGATACTTCTTATTTATTTTACTGTTTAAAATAATATGGCTAACATCACTAGGATGCAAGAGAACATGATGTGCAGAGTTATACAAAATCTTAGGACTATTTTCTTGTTCATACCTTTGTGAAATCTGGAGACCTCAATAAATACGAGGTGAACATGTCAAAAAATCCAAGATTCATTTTATTCAATAGTACCCACTCTTTGCGAAAAGCATTCCACATTTTACGTAACTGTTGTCCTTTCTCTGTTGCTCCAGGCAACAGGAAATGAAGCCCAAAATAGGAGATGGACAGAGAACACTTGGCTGTTCTTCTGCTCCCAACTTCTCAATGGTAAAAGCCTAGACCATTTTCCCAAATGCCCTGCTATATTTTGTCTTCTGTCCCTCCTCTCCTACCTGTACGATTATATGGCTGACTGGCAGTGCGAAATCCAGAAGCTGCACTCAGGTAATCTGACCTTCCGGCTTAGAAATTACCTTCCTGATAACAGTGACCATCACCTTCCCAGACATATCCTCAAGCTAGTTCGGAAGAGAGTTCCAGGCATCTAGGCAAGAGAGGAAGCAGTTCTCTTGTGAAGGCTGGGAAGATGCCCCAGCATGCATGATTTGAGAGAAGGGGCGCAGGGAGAAGGATTTTCCAGGGAAACAATGGAATCAAACACACAGAGGCATTAAAACATATGGCATGTCCCAGCAACACCAAGATGTCTGCCCTATAGCTGAAATGTACCGCGTGGTAAGAGCCAGGACTGGAAAGCAATTTGGGGTCAGACGGTGGAAGGTCTAAAATACCATGTCACAAACAGACTCTAATCTGGATGCGGGAACTCCCGTAATAGGGGGGTGACAGTGATCAGACCCACATGTTGGAGAAATGACTCTGGTGGCTGAACGAATGAGAAAAAAAGGCCTTGGGGAAGCTGTGCTCAGCTTTACTAATAATCAAAGAAATGCTGAGTGAAATTGCAAAGGAAACAGGAAACAAACCAAAATTCGTACAAGTATGTCTTTATCAACCCCTGAATAAAGACCTTTTATTTTCTCTTTTCCTTCTATCTCCACTCGTGTCAAAAACAACTTAAGCGAGGTAAGTAACTGAATACCAGACCTCTCCAGAGCAAAGGAGATAGGCAGGTGCTCCAAGGTACGAACCCGGCCTTGAACAGTTAAGAAAGACTTCACTAGGAGAAACAATGCCGTGTATAGCTAGCTGTCAGTATCCCCGGAGACTTGGCAGAAGAGCTCAATTTACCTTGTTCTTTATTTAAAAGCCAAAGTCTTCAGAAATGCACCTTACCTCCAAATTAACAACATTCGGGTGATTAAATGAGCACACTGGGTGTAAAGAGGACAAAAACCCACATCAGTTATGCCATTTGTGAGTACAATCTCGGAAAACAGATCAAGTAATTTCATTTATACTTCAACTGCAATTATGTTTTATGGTCCATATTTCTAGTCCAAAGATAGGGCAAGGCCTGCCAAACTTTGGAAACTCATGCTTTTCTTTTAGAACAATTTTCTCAAAACATACAAAGAAGAGGCAGATTTTTAAAAGGAACCGATCCCCTGATGGCCGAGAAGAGAGGTTTTAATTATGCTTTAAGGTAAGGTAATAATTGACTTACACTCCGACACATCTTAATGCCAAGCTCATACGCACGAAACAACTTAATTATCAGACTGTCAGGGAACGCGCTATTCCACATATGTGAACTTACCATGCAACTAAAGCTTAGTATTTCCCAATGTCCAAACTTTTTTTTTAACTTCTTAAAATCTAGTTTGAAAGAGAAAGAAAGCATGGTCAAATATATTACAGAACTTCCACATCCAGCCACGACAAAATAACGGGTCGGATGTATATAACCTCCAGAAATAATTGTTAAAAAAATGCTCAAAATAGGGGTGCTTGGGCACAATCCCCTTGGATTCATTTGTTCATTAGTGAATGAAACAAACATTATGACTTAAAGTCTCAGGCAACACGTATCTCCTTTTCTAAATTCATAACCGATTCCTGTTCAGGTCAACCTGAACAGACCAGTTAGACACCGGTTGGTTCCGAGAGGGTTAATTGTGCACTTCCGCACTAAGAGCGATAACCACGGCTCCATCCAGCATTGGGCCACTGGCCACTATTGAACCTGTTTGTAGAAGAACAGTGGAATCCAATGATCCATTCCACCACGGGCAGTGTCAGACTTCAAAGAGTCTTCACGTCTTCCAAGCCAACATCCAACTTCATTCAAGTTAGCCTTTGAAAGGCGCTTAGTCCTAGAGTTTAAGGCCACAAGATAATGCAACAGGTAAAAAAGGGGTTGCTTCTATGGCCCCCCAGGAAGGTAAAACTCTACAGATATGTGCCCATAAGGCCACGAGGTGCCTTGTCAATTAAAGCAAACAAGACTATAATGAATTCAGGGGAAATGATCCAGTTGTCATACAGAAAGGACCAGCGGGAAGTTAAGTTCCAGGTTACTCACACATCTCTGCTATACACAGTGCTAAAAATAAAGTTAACTGCCACTCACAGAGCAACTCACAAATCAGTGATCCATGTGACCAGGAAACTCCCATCCACAGTCCAGGAAACGATGCAAAAAGTGGACTGGGGTCTCTCAGCCCACCTTCACCTTGTAAACTCCTCGCCTGCCATCAAGACCCTTCTCACATGTCACCTCCTCCAGGAAGTCTTCCTTCATTCTGTAAGGAAGTTTGGCTATACTGTCCTCTGTTATCCCACAGAACCTTATTGCCATCCCTACACCAGCACTTGGTCCACAGTGGGGAAATCTTTCCATCCACGTATCCGTGCCTGGTGTGTCTAGCTCTGTAGCGGCCACACAACAGTCACTTGATAAACAAATGACCCTTGTCCCCTGTGATAAATTCATTCAAACATAGAAACTTCAGGGGCACCTGGGTGGCTCACTCGGTTAATAATCTGACTCTTGATTTCGGCTCAGGTCATGATCTCAGGGTCATGGGATTGAGTCCCGCATCAGGCTCCACGCTCAGCAAGGAGTCTGCTAGAGATTCTGTCCCTCTGCCTCTGCTCCTGCCCCCACTCACGTGCTCTCTCTCTCTAAAATAAATAAATCTTCAAAAAAATAAAATAAACATAGAAACTTCATCACTGCAGCTAACATTAAAATATTTACATTTTTCTCATCTCAAAAGTAACCTGTCTTCATTAAAAATCTGGAAAATACATCAAACTATAGGGAAAACAGTCTTCTACTATTGAAACTGGAAGCCTTCCAAGTCTATTTTTGGTATAAATATAGCCAAGTTAAGATCATATTATATACATTATTAACACATCCAAAAATGTCTCCATGTCATTAAAAAATTACTTAAATTATGTTACATGGATATTCTATCATTTACTTAACTATTTTGAGATAGAGAAACTAAAGGGACTTCATTTTATTCTATTCTATTTCATTTTTTATTTTCTTTTTTTTTTTGAAGGAACTCCATTTTAGAAAGACTCCATTTCTGCTATTCTCTGCTAGGCCCCATCTACTCATGTTCTATATTTCACCTTGCATCTGAGTCAACCAAAGAGGCTATGTCCCCACTCGAAGGAGAAGGCAAGAAAGTTAATCATTCTCTGAGCCTCATCAGAGGCCCCCATACACCTAATAACACATAAGAAGAACCAGGTCCAGAACATGTTGGGACATTAGCTTCAAACAAATCTTGGTTGCCACCGATGTCAGTACCCATTACCTTTGATAATTCATGGAATAACACCTGACACTCACCTTTGATCACACCCTCCCCTGGATGCCTGAAGGAACACGTACTCCGGACCCCTTTCCCAATAAACCCCTACCCCCAAGCGATGGGGAGATTCTCTCTCCTTTCCCGAGTCTCCCCAGACACTATGTCTGCCACACTCCATCACTTACACTTTTCAATAAACTCTGCCCTCACCTCCTCCTGGCTTGCATTTGATTTCTATCCTACATGAATGCAAGGACCCTCTTGACTGGTCCTGAGGGATCCCCTCTGGGTCCTCAGATCCAGCCTGCCTATCTCATTTTCTTCATGTTTGGACAGTTAGATGACTTCTAATAGCGTGGAATGGGCATTGTATGGATAGATCTTTGCCCAAATCTCAGATTGCTTTATTAATAAAAGATCTACCATTTGGAAGTGAAGACACAGGAGCTGATGAATGAGCAGCTACCCTCATCATCTAGTTCTTACAAACCCCCCCAAGCACCAGACAACAAAAAGACCCAAGAGGTGACCATGTCACCAAGCCAGACATACACACTGCGATCCTCTCTGTGAGCTGACATGCTCTGCTGTTTCTCAAACAGGGCACTGGGGAGAGTTCTGTGCAGACCTACCTTAAGCTAACATGTTAAGGCGTAAACTCTTTTTCTCCTTTTCTTCCAGATATCTCTCTTCCATGTCCTCCTCCTTACTCCCTACTAATTGTTCAGAAGCCCTCCAAAGGTCAAATCAGTGTTTCAGAACTTTGGCACCATTGGCTGGACAGAGCTGGATAATTCCTTGTCATGGGGAATGGAGCGGGGATTCAGTGCATGGCAGGATATTTGGCAGCATCCCGGGCCCCCACCCAGTAGGCACCAGTAGCAAGCTGTGACACCCCCAAGCTGTGACAACCAAACTAATTCCAGACCTTGCCAAATGTCTCCCAGAGGGCAACTTCAACTCCAGTTGAGAACCACTGATTAAATTAACCATTTAGTTATTTGATAATAAAGGCAGGGTATGGGCCAACCAGGAGTGAGAATTTGGTCTCAACTACTTTGCTGACTATGACTGAGTGATAATGTTCACCTGATGGTATGGCCAGGGGAAAGGGCTACAGTTGGTTGCTGATGTCTGCCATGGGTTGGGAATGGGTATTTGCCCCCTCCATTCATTTGCCAAAAACTGCTGGACAGGAGGTGCCGATTGGCACAATGTTTACAACCTGCCTGAGAAGAGATCCAGTGCCATTCGCCCCTGACTCCATGAGAAAAATAACAAAAAACCTGAAACGCATTCTATTCTTTAAAATGCATTTCACTGGGGCACCTGGGTGGCTCAGTTGTTAAGCGTCTGCCTTCGGCTCAGGTCATAATCCAGGGTCCTGGGATCAAGCCCCACATCAGGCTCCCTGCTCGGCAGGAAGCCTGCTTCTCCCTCTCCCACTCCCCCTGCTTGTGTTCCTGCTCTCACTGTGTGTCTCTCTCTGTCAAATAAAGAAATAAAATCTTTTAAAAATAAAATAAAATAAAATGCATTTCACTGCTAACATCCTATGAAATGATCCTGAAAAGAAACATAATTGACTAGTCATTAATTATAAGCCTCCTATACTATTTGAGCAAGCTGGGTGTTATCAAAGGCTGGTAAGAAATAGAGCTGACTCGGGGCGCCTGGGTGGCTCAGTCGGTTAAGCGGCTGCCTTCGGCTCAGGTCATGATCCCAGGGTCCTGGGATCGAGCCCCATGTCCAGCTCCCTGCTCAGCGGAGAGCCTGCTTCTCCCTCTGCCTGCCGCTCTGTCTACTTGTGCTCTCCCTCTATCTCTCTGTCAAATAAATAAATAAAATCTTTAAAAAAAAAAAAAGAAATAGAGCTGACTCTACCCACACAGCCTCAAAGAGCTGGCAGTACTGAATGCTAACCCCAAAACCATAATTTTCACGAAAGGAAATGGAACCACTTTTGTCTGCACCGTGTAATCTATGTGCGAAGAAAGAGAAAGAGAAGGCTCGCTCCAAAAGCCACTGATTGTACAAGAATATAAGAGCTAATGCAGAACAAGTCGAACTGAGAAAGAAGAAAAGTATGGGTTGCTTCTACTTCTGATTGTGAGCGGTGTCTCAATTCTCCACAATGTAACCTTGCACAGTTAGTAACCTCCCTGGGCCTCAGCCTCCGTTTCCCTCAGCTGGTAGAACAGAGATAAAATCGCACTAACAACTTCTAGTGTTGCTAGGACGAGCAAATAATAACCAAGACTATAGAGATGCCTAGGTGGTTCAGTGGCTCAGTCAGTTAATCATCTGCCTTCGGCTCAGGTCATGATCCCTGGGTCCTGGGATGGAGCCCCACATCGGGCTCCCTGCTCAGAGGGGAACCTGCTTCTCCCTCTCCCTCTGCCTGCCGCTACCCCTTCTTGTGCTCGCTTGCTCTCGCTCTCTCTCTCTCTCTCTCTCTGACAAATAAATAAATAAATAAATAAAATCTTAAAAAGAAAATAACCAAGACTACAGGCAGTAAGTAGTCTATCAATGTTAGCTGTCGGATGCCAGTACTATATTCAATCTAGAAAGCATCCATTAGCCTGTGTCATATTTGCCAGTAGCTTAGCAACGGATGGTATTGAGAAATTAGAAACCCAAAAGAGTCGCATTCAGAGCCTCTATATTCACGATCTCGTTTCCCCTTATGATTGCAATTTGCCTAAACCAAAGCTCATGCAGATCCAAATTATTTCTTCTCACTCCACCAGCTTTCCTTGCTGGAGTTTAGGAAAACTACACACTGTCACTACACACTGTCCCTCCCCAGCCCCGTGTCTGCCCCGACCTGATTCCTGACACGAAAATAAAATAAACTCGGCCCATTTAAAAATCACAACACAAATGACCACATGAATAGCAGATCCTGTCAGAGTTTTCACGGTCCCAGATCAGTAATTCTAAGCAGAAGAGGTTAAGAAAATCCTTCTGTCTTCAATGGGTTTAAGAGAGACAAAGGAAAGACAGAAGCCATCCACTGTAGTTCGCTGCTAAGAGAAACAAGCATACTTCCTGTGCTCCCCATTCTGGCCCCCGGGACCCCATTATGTAAGGAAGAACCGGAAGGTAACATCCTAGTATGTTCCCGAAGCAGAGGAGTGTCAACCAGACGATTATGGGCCATGGGGAAGAAGAGATGATAACCCTGACCAATTAACCAGCTGGTCAGAACAGGTCAACACATTTTTCCAAACTTAGAATATGGGCAGAAAAATCAACTGGGATTTCGTTTGCTAACTTCTCCCTTCACTTTGGAAGGACTCACTTTTTTTCTGTGTGAATAATCCCAGCATGACAGGATCACAGAACCCTGGGTCTAGAAGATACCTGGCAATCATGATGTACGCCGTCTCTCAAGGTGTGGCCCAAGAATTACATGGACACTTATTGAAAATGAAGATGGATGGCCTGGTGTTCAACAAACGTATTCCCTCTTCCTCCGGCCTACATCTCTCAGCCTCCTTTAAAGAGAAATGTGACCATGTGACTTGATTCTAGCCAATGATATGTGAGTGGGAAAAATGTGCCCTCCCTCATACAAGCCTCTGTGCTCTTTCCCTTCCCACGATTTGACTCACAGGACTATGGCAACCAGGGAAGGCACGTGTTGGAGATGACAGAGCCATGGTATAAAAGGAGACTGGGTCTTAGAATCGCATTTGGGAGAGAATGTTATGTGGATAAGAAAAAAACTTTCGTTGGGTTAAGCCACTGTAATTTTGGATTTTCTTTCAGAAAGTTAGCCTTCCCTAGCTCATCATGCATAGATAGGGTCCTGTCTGGAACCTATCAAGTAAGAATCCAGAGGCTGTTAAAGAACAAATTATTCTGACAGCTGTTGAAATGGTAAGGAAGACCGTATTTAAGGTTATCAATAGGAGTAGACTCTTAACTCTAGGGAACAAACTGAGGGTTGCTGAAGGGGAGGTGGGTGGGTGAGGGGGTGGCATAACCGGGCGATGGGCATCAAGGAGGGCACTTGACAAAATGAACACTGGGTGTTATAGGCAACTGATGGATCACTAAACCATACCCCTGAAATTAAAAATACACTACATATTAACTAACTTGAATATAAATAAAATCTAAAATAGCGGGGGGGGGGAAGTACCATTAGGAGTATTGCAATAAGGGAGAGGGGTCAAACTCCAATAACAACAAGGACAAGTGAGGATTTATAGCAAAGGATCAGGGTGAGAGGGTCGGTGGATAGAAAAATCAGTACAAGGAGACACATCAAGGGGGATTCCGGCTAAACTGGCTTAACGGGATTCTTGTTAAAGGCAGGCCCAGGATTAAAAGGTGGGGGATGAGGAATCTGATCAGATATCAAGGCTGGGGATAACTTAGCAGGATTCTTTGCAAAGACGGGGCTGCAGGACTAGGGGCCAAGGTCGAGGCCTTAGTCAAACAGAGAGCCCACTTAAAGAAAGCCGATAACAGTTTGGTCCAGAGGAGAGACTTTGTCAAGGCAGGGCCCTGGAATCCTGCATGTTAACAACCTCCTTGAGATGTGGGAAGGAAAATCAGCTGAAGGGCTAGAAATACCCTACTCCAGCAGGACACACAAGCAGACACGGAGAGAGCCAGGCCTGGAAGTCTCCACTGATCCATCAGGTTCGATGCAGTGTTTCAGTGAACGAATATACGAAGTACCAAGTTCAGCTATGTCTCTCCACATGGATGTTACCCAGGATTGAGAGCAACTTCTACCTACCTTAGAGCAATTTAAGCAGAAAGCATCCCTACCTAAAAAGTGGAAATCCTGGACTCTTACCCTTCATGTCAGAGCTTTACCTCTGAAGAACAAAGGAAAGAGAGGTATGGGAAGGAACGGGTTACACAAGAGCCCAGTGCGGGGCATGGCCAGGCCTGTCAGATTCCCCAACTGCCTGTAGTCATTGGGAGTAATTAGACCCTCCAGTAATGGGCAAGGAATATGAACAGACATTTCAGGGCCAGCTCCCCAGACGTTATAAAACAATGGCAAGTGGGGGGAGGCAACCTTTTCTCACAAGACACTCACCTTAGAGAGCCACATGCCCCCACAGTCCAAACACTTCAGAACTGGGCTCAGAGTCTATTGACCACTCTGCTATATATATATATCTCCTCACCGGGTTACTGCTCTGCCCTTTGAAAAAGGGGTTGATTTCTTTGAAATTGGCTTTTCACAAATTATCATGCAGAGTTAAGCATTACTATTCCTTCGATGCCCTCTACTGCTTCCAATCTCTTCCCCTGCCTTGCCAATTAGCCCGTTGAAGACCTAGTTGACCAGCAAGCCCTGCTTGACAGGTTTATTTATTTATTTTTAAAGTATGTATGTGTATATATATTTTTTTTAAGATTTTATTTATTTATTTGACAGAGAGAGAGACAGAGCACAAGCACAGGGAGCAACAGAGGGAAAGGAGAAGCAGACTCCCCACTGAGCAAGGAGCCCAGTGTGGGGTTCAATCCCAGGACCCTGAGATCACGACCTGAGCCAAATGCAGACGCTTAACCAACTGAGCCACCCTGGGTGACCCGCTTGACCAGTTTAAATACCCTCTTGTAAGAATTTCACCTGACCCACCACCACTGGAATAAAATCCCCAGACCTGAGACTCTTGGGGCCCAAGTTGTGACTCTCTTTCAGCTCTCAATGTATAATTTCTGATATTGGGACAAAAAAAAAAAAAATCCTATCGCATAGCCATCGTTTCTCCATCAAGCCCTGAATGATTACGGTTTTCTAAGTTTTCATTTACCAGTAGATTAACAGTATTCCTACCCCTCTTACAAATCCCTAAAAAACTAGGATTTGGAATTCACTGAAGGCCACATGAATCTGACCCATTATGTAATATAAAACATCAGACAGGGCTGGCTCCCATGCAAGTCATTTGCAACACATTTCAAGACACCTGACCTCATGCAGTGCTACCTCCCAAAAAGCCAAAGAGAAACGACAGTCTGAAAGCCGTTCATCCCTGGACCCTCCTCGGTCTCAAATTAAAATAGCCGGGAGGATAGAAACTGATGAGATTTCATTAAGTGAAAAAATTCAGGAAAATCAATCCTAACCCCTTTAGCTCCCAGCAACAGGACCTGTGTTGATGCGGACGTGTTAAAGACACGGCAGCAGAAATCACAACAGTGGTTGTCAAACGATTTTAATACAGTCTCCTAAGCGGAGGCACTACAATTAAGAACTTGCGTTGGCTCTTCTTGCTGTGCGAAAGCATGGAGCTGACAGCTACACCCACACAGGAAAACAGCAACTGAGAAATACAGCTTCCTGATTTAAAAGTAATAGATCCACAAAGGCAGGCTTCTACTCAATTCCCGACTGCATTAAATTCCAAAGGAGGAGTAAAATGTATCTACAATGCCACAGTGGTTTTAAAGCATAGGGGGTCACACGACGAATGAATTTCATGCTCATGCTCTGGGAATTTACAAGGAAAAAATTCGGGAGAGATGACTAATTGCTACAATATTAATTGCATATTTACATTCCCACAAGCGCCGAGGCGAAACTTGTCAGCTTGAGGAAAATGAGACTGGACCGTTTTTCAGAACCTCAGATAAATAATGATCCAATATCCGAATTAACTGGTGTCTACCATTAAATATTTAACAATAAAAAAATATATGTCAGCAACCCTTTCTAAGAATAAGAGAATACTTATTCAACTACTGCTTTTGCTATAGACAATTTTATGATCAGTAACAACTAGGTAACATTTCTGTGGGAAATATCACCTAGCATATGGAATGCATCAAATGTCACAGGCTAATTTGAGAAACAGTCTATGGTGATGAGTGGATCCTGACTTTGAGCAAACCACTTACACTCCAGGGCCTCAGTTTCTTAATCTGTAAAATAAAGAATCTAAATTCATTTGATCACTATGCTCCTGTTGGCTTTAACATTCTGTAATGCCACGACAAGCCTTACTGTGGTGAGTACAAGTGTGTTCTAGAGTGTTCTTTTACCACAGCTCTATTATATTACATTTTGATTTTGCTGAAAGAGGGGCAATACTTGCTCCAGAAGACTCTTCATGGCAGGTGCAAATTTTGTGGAAAATGGTCTAGTAAATCAAGGAAATGTTCAGCTTCCCCTTGCCTTTCTGGATATTGTCTACAACTCCAATTAATGGAGACTCAGGCCTGTAGCAGCTACACAGAATCCTGACTCTTGTCACACATGCTGCCCTCTCACTACCTCCTTGGCAGAGATTTTAAACACTCAAACTCCTGGCAATACCCAAAAGTATGTTCTCTTCCTAAGAGACCTACAATATCCCAAATCCTTATAAAAAAAATCCAAGAGTTGACACCACTACCCATTACTTCCTGAGTTGGCATATATCCATTGAATTTATCAATTGGCCCTACCCGACCGGGGAAACAAAGGCAGCCAGGGGGAGGAGGGCAACAAAGGAGAGACTGGAGGTTTGCTGGTTGCATTTTTGGTCTGAGGTTTGGGGAGGGTAGTTTCAGGAGGATTTTTTTGTTGCTATTTTTTTTTTAAACGAACTCTGCACAATTTCTGCAGCTAAAGATTATAAGCAACCTCTTGCAGATATCTGTCGAGGACTGGGATGTAAGTTCTGGCTATCCCATGCATCAGGACCCAGACGCCCACTCCAGGGGCAGAGGCGACACGCACCAAGCCATCTGTCCCCTGGCCCGGAGCTCACTGGGCCAGCAGTGGAGGCTTGCACACGGGCTTTCATGGCAGGACCTCCACACAACATGACCAAGTGCAAGATGATGGGTCCTACTAGGTGAAGCCCACGGAGCACCGAGGTATGAATGAGAAAAATGCGGAGAAGAAACATGGAGCATCCCCAACATACCAGTGGAGATATTCATTCACCACAGTCAGGACGTGGGACAACGAAGGCCTCCCGCGCCAGTGATGGGCCTCACCGAAGCATCTGGCCCACTTTCAGCCAGCCCACCAAAGCCCCTTCGATCCAGAATGTTATAGATGTGCTGCATATCTTTGATGAAAAATGCTAAAAACAGAAAAGTTGCAAGGCTTGCAGTCAAATTAAAGCAAAACAATAGAGTTCAAAAGGAAATATGTTACTCATTGTAAAAGCTGGTGCTTGAGGGGCGCCCTGGGTAGTAGTCGTTAAGCATCTGCCTTTGGCTCAGGTCATGATCCCAGAGTCCTGGGATCGAGCCCCGCATCGGGCTCCCTGCTCCGGGAAGCCTGCTTCTCCCTCTCCCACTCCCCCTGCTTGTGTTCCCTCTCTCGCTGTGTCTCGCTCTGTCAAATAAAGAAATAAAATCTTCAATAAACTAAAAAAAAAAAAAAAAAAAAGCTGGTGCTGGAAGAAAAGCAGATTGAATCAGAAGAAAATAGGATGGCCAAAGTTATTCTTGGGAAATTCTAGAGTGGGCCTGAGACCTGTGGCCTGATTTATTATTAAGAATTTCAGGTGAAGGGGCACCTGGGTGGCTCAGTCTGTTAAGCATCTACCTTCGGCTCAGGTCATGATCCCTGGGTCCTGGGATCGAGCCCCACGTCTGGCTCCCTGCTCAGCAGGGAGCCTACTTCTCCCTCTCCTCCCTGCTTGTTCTCTCTGTCACCATCTCTGTCTGTCTCTCTCGCAAATAGATATATTTTTTTAAAAACCTAAAAAACAAAAAAAAAGAATTTCAGGTGAAGATAATGATATCAGTACTACCCTGAACCTTCATAAGCCACAATAATTAGGGACATTGTGGATCCTAAGTAGGACAATAAGAAAGAAAAGCAAGCAGGAGGGGAAAAGAGAAGAGAAAATGATTGGTAAAGAGCAGAGAAGATGGAGTGAACAGAGAAAGAGGGAAGAAATGTTCCTAAAGTCACTGAAAAGGAACTGGACAAGGAGGAAGAATGTGAGGATGAGCTGTGTTAAAAACTGAGCTGTGGGGTCAGAGATAAAGGAGGGGCAACAGAAGTGGACAATGCAAGTAAAGAGACTGTGGCTCAGATGCTTCCCTGTAGAACCCGTGGGAAAAGCAGTCAGATGACTGTTGACCTGAGAAATGAGGAGATGGGCAGTGATCCAGCATGAGCACTGTATTAGTCAGCGTTCTCCGGAGATACAGAAAAAATAGCTTTTTAATTTTTAGAAATAAAAAAAATTGCGTGTAGATATATAGATATATACACATATATCTAGATACAGAGACACAGAGAGACTTATTAAGGAATTGGTTCACACAGTTATGAAAGCTGATAAAGCCAAGATCCACCATTGGCAAGCTAAAGACCCAAGAGAGCTGAGGGTATAGTTCCAGTCAAGGCCAAAGGCAGGAAAAAGACTGAAGTCGCACTTTGAAGGTAGTCAGACACAGTTGGAATTCCCCCTAATTTGGGAGAGGGTCCGTTTTTTTGTTCTATTCAGGTCTTTAACTGATTGGACAAGGCCCACCCATATTAGGTAGGCAATCTGTTTTACTCTGTCCCTCAATTCATAAACATCCTCAGAGGGGTGCCTGGGTGACTCAGACTGGTTAAGCATTCGACTCTTGGTTTCGGCTCAAGTCGTGACCTCGGGCTCTATGCTCAGTGCAGAGTCTACTTAAAAGAGTCTCTCTCCTTTTCCCCTCTGCTCCACACCCCATTCTCTCTCTCTCGCTCAAATAAATAAATCCTTAAGAAAAAAAAAATAAGTCCTCAGAGAAACACTCAGAAAAGTATTTGGATCAAATATCTGGGCACCAGGTGGCCCAGGCAAATGGATACATAAAATTGACCATCACAACACTGAAAGTATAACAGGCCCCAATATAAACACATGAGAAACACTGGTCACTACGAAAACATATATCCTGGTCAAGGTTAGAGGCTAGCGTCTAAGTTAGAAGCACGGCGTAGAGAAGCCCAAGGACAGAGGCCAACTATGGCGGTGTTTGGCAAACCTTCACGCCCAAGGCCAGCTCCGTGGGGGTACCACTTCCACATCACTCAGGACTCCACATTCAGAACTCTGGCAGCTCTCAGAAGGCACAGAAAACTAAGACAAGACAGGCTGGAAAATCCCTAAATTCTGGACATGAGTTTCTGGGGTCAGAGAGTCCAACTCTACCCAGTTGAGTCCCCCGGCCTCCACTCCTAAAGATCCCTATGACCAAGGTACTTGACCACTCCCTGCCTCGGTTTCCCCATTTGCAACAGCAAATGTGCTGATCGCATCTACCTCCGTGGATTGTTCTGGAGAGCAAATGAAGCAATGGATGGTCAGGATTTAATCCAACACCAGACACATAGTAGATGCTCCAAAAAAATAAATAAGTAGCTGCTATTTTGTTTTTCATTAACCACTAGGCTCCTCCACAAAGTTTCCACCCAGAAAAATACCAGTTGCTTCCACAGAGAAAACTGCCTGGCAGTGTCACAACTCCCTTTTCTGTCTTGGCATCAGGACAACATACGGACTCAAGCCTACATAAAGTACCAGGAGGGCTCCCTACAGATGGACCAAGAGCGAGCAGAAAGTACTCACACATGGGCGTAACTGGGATGAGGCAGAAACACCAATGTCCGGCAGGCTAGAAAGAAGGCAGGTGCCTGTGGTCTTGGTCGGGGGGGAGGTCTTCCTTGGGGCAACCTGTCCGGTAGCGGGCAGAAAGCGCTCACCCGCCGGCCTCGCCTCTCCCCTCAGAGCAGAATCTCAGGGATGTCGGGAGGAGATGCTCGTGAAGGCTGCAGCTGAGCCCGGCAGAGTATCACTGTCCTTCTCCCCACGGGCTGTCGGGACCCAGAGGCAGGACTCAGTTCCCTCCCCTAACCCAGACAACTCCATAGCCTCCCGAAAGAACTGGAATCCCCCCAATGATCTCCTTTTAAAGGGGTCCCTCCCAACATCGCTGTCATCCTCAAGAGGGCCTCTCTTCTACTCCAGAGAAGCAAGTCTAAGACACTTCTCCAGCAAGGTTCCCTGATGTTCTGCAGGAAGCAGGTCCCGTGTAACCACACAGCTCTCCTTCCCGTCCTGCCGTTAGGAAGTGCAGCTCTTTTTCAGGGGTGCCCTGCTTCCCACCCAGATCTAAGTGCCTTCAAGGCAGAATGTGTACTTTCTCTCTGCCTCTTGCTTCCCAGGCCTTCGCCAAGTGCAGAGCACCCAGCAGGCATCCCAAAGAGCAGCACTGACCCACAGAGGGGGCCCCGGGAACACGGAGGCCTCTCCCTCTTCGAGAGGCCATGGAAACAGTCCTTGGGGGCTTCAGACCTCATCAGAGAGCTCTTCATCAATCCAGAAGTCAATGAAGCTAAGAGGCTAAACTGAGAACTTGTGAGGAGAAGCGTGCATAAAAGATGGATAAGGCTGAGGCCCCGCAGGCTAGCACAGACCTCATCATCTGCATGATACCGCGCGGTGATTTGTAGTTAGAGGTGAGCACAAATCAGGCCTCGAGCGGCAGGCATGGCCAGTCAAGTGGGCCACAGGCCTTCTGCCACCGGCCATCAGTCATGCCTGCCTCTGTCTGGGACGCCCGGCCACAGACATGGCCAGCCTGAAGGGACGGGGGTGCAAGGCGACTCGGATTGCCAAAGAGCAGGCTGGCTTTCGTAAATCATATTCTTCTCATGAATTTTTTAATTCAAATAATTCACCCAACATTACTTTAATAAAAAAAAAAAAATAGTACCGTGTATAAGGAAGTTAGCCAAGTCTATACACGGTTGAATAATCCAATTCAAGTGACCTTGATGATTTCAACATGGGGGGCGGTGGGGAGTTGGTGAAAAGCACCAGGTGTAAGTGGAGTTCAGAGAAAAGAATGATCAAGGAGGCTTGGGAGGGGCGGGGGGGGGTGGCTTCTGAGGATTAACCTGAGGGGGCTGCCTGAGGACTCTTCTGGAGGGACAGACAAGCTCCGAACTATCTGGGCAGAAATGTGGGAATGAGGCAACTTGCTGGTTGGGAAAAGGTTGGACAATCTGGCTAACACCAGACTCTAGAGAAGCTCGACACGCGTGTGTGTGTGTGTGTGACAGAGACAGAGACAGAGAAACAGAGAGAGAGAGAGACAGAGACAGAGAGACAGAGGGATACAAAAGTCAGGGTTTAGGAAGACAGATTTCAAAGGGCATTTCAAGGAAAATTTAAGGACTCAGTAAGTGAACAGATAATAAAATGACAAAAACATGTCAACATGAACACTCACGATACAAATCTGGTGGCTGGAAGACTAGTGGTTATGCTAATAGATACCTGGGAGTTGGAAGAGGAGAAATGGTGAGTCTGGTTCCAAGCTGAAGTTTCCAGATCAGTGAGCTGCTCTATGGAGGGCACATCCTCACGGGACCCCTGGTGACCCTCGTTCTTGTACAACCCCCCGCCTCAACTGTGGGCAGGGCCTGTGAGTTGAATTTAACCATGGAATACAGCAAAGGTGATGGGACGTCATCCCCTGATTACCTCTCATTATAGAAGATTCTGTCTTAGCAGACAGGGCCTTAAAAAGCAAAGTGACAGGCTGTGAACGGCCTTTAGAGGGGGCCACGTGGCAGGAAGTGAGGATGACTGCTAGGAGGTGAGGGTGGCCTCCAGCGAAGAGCCAGTAAGAAGAATCCAGGGCCTTCGGTCCCACCACCACAAGGAAATGAATTCTGCCCACAATGTGAATGAGCTTGGAGGCCGTTTCTTCCCCGGGCCAGCCTCCAGATGAGAATGCGGCTGGCCAACACCTTGACTATGGCCTTAAGACCCTCTACACTGTGCCCAGACTCCTGACTCACGGAATGGTGAGATCGTAAGTGTGTGCTGTTTTAAGACCCTAAGTCTGTGGTTACTTGTTACACATCTCTCAGAAACTGGAGTAAGTAGACTAAAGTTCAGGACAGAGGTCAGGTATGGACCTGCATCCATAACACAGTAGGCGAGAGACCATGTGCTGGAAGCAAATGCCTGGGATTGAGCCCCAACATTTCCTAGCTGGGGGGCTGTGGGCAAGTTGTATTCTCTCTGTACCTCAATTTCTCCATTCATAAAATAGGAAAAATAATGGTACCCATTGCCAAGGTTGCTACTGATGATTACCTTATCAAGTAACTTCTTAGTGCTTAGAACAATACCTGCTCCAGAGTAAGCACTGTTGGGGGAGAGGGGCTGGCTTAGGTCCTCAAAGGCAGAATGTGCTGGGGCGCCTGGGTTAGCTCCGTGGGTTAAGCGTCTAACTTTGGCTCAGGTCATGATCTTGGGGTCCTGAGATCAAGCCCTGAGTCAGGCTCCAAGTTCGGCAGGGAGTCTGCTTCTCCCTCTCCCTCTGACCCTCCCCCTGCTCACGCTGTCTCTCGCTCAAATGAATAAATAAAACTTAAAAAAAAAAAGGGGCAGAATGTGCTAAGAAAGGCGAAGCAAAAGACAAAGCCATGAGCAAGGGAGGAACAAAGATGGGCCAAAGGCAAAGTTAAGAGTCAGAAAGAACGTGGCCAAGAGGGTAAACACAGTCACAATCCAAAGCCTCACTCATCGAGTCAGGAGAGAGTGTCGGTAGAAGGAGATCAAGAAGTATCAGGGAAAGGAGCAGCCATAGAATGAAGGAATTTCCACGGGTTAAAACAGAAATAGTCCAGGGCACCGGGGTAGCATAGTCGGTTGAGTATCCAACTCTCGATTTCGGCTCAGGTCATGATCTCAGGGTCGTGGGATCAAACCCCACGTCAGGCTCCACACTCAGCGTGGGGTCTGCTGGAGATTCTTTCCCTCTGCCCCTCCCCCCACTCGCGCATACACTCTCTCTAATAAATAAATAAAATCTTAAAAAAACAAAAACAAAAACAGAAATAGCCCAAAAGGGTGGGAGTGGGTGGGATTAACTGTCCTCCAAGACTGAATGGCCTGGCCCACCTTACCTGGCCTCACTCAAACACACTGGGGCGCTCCCCCTCACAGCCTCCTCACCGGCTCTTACCATCTACTCCCAGAATGCCCTTCCTTGATACCCACACTTCCGCCTGGTGTTTGCCCAGAAGCCCCTTCTCATCAGGGCGGTCCTGACCAACATATGCTATACGTTCATCTACACCATCTAGCCCTCCTACTGCCACTCGACAAGATTTAGCAGTTGTAATATCTACTGTTTTTCTGTCTCCCCTGCTAGGATGCAAGCTTCACAAAGACAGATTTCTGACTATATTTTCTGCTGATAAATTCCAAGGGTTTAGAATGGGGCATAGCTCACAAAAGGGCCTCAGAGACATGACAAGGAAAAGCAACATATAATTCGGAACTAGATCCTTTGGCTTATAAAAGGACATTACGAGAGCAGGCGCAACCTGCCTGGGGTCTGAGGATTCAGAGGTAGTCACGCGTCAGTGTTGATTTCCTGATGTCATCGTGGTTGTAGGAAAGATGACTAAGAATTCCAGGACGGCAGAGCATCGTCAGTAACGTACTCTCAAGAGGCTGGGAGGGGTGGTGGCGGTGGGCAGAGGAAAAAGCTCTCTTGGACTACACTCCCAACTTTCTGTGACTGCTTCAATTTTTTTTTTAGCATTGTTAAAAATAAAAAATTTAAAAAAGAAAAACCTTGTCTTGAAAGTAATAACGAAAAAAAAACCTAAAAAGATACTCATCGCTTTATTATAAACGGTTATTTCTGGAAAGGGCAACGAAACTGATGGGGAAACAAAGGAGAGGAACTTTCATTTTTACTCTGGGTGGTTTTTATAAAAAACAGGTATTCTTTACATAATCAGATATTGAGGGGGGAGTTGGTCCACAGAAATGACACGTACCCTGGACCCTAGTCCTCAATGAAAACCCCGGACCCCAAGCAAAGACGACACTCGCTCTCCTCTCCTTTCTTAGTCTTCCAGACGCTCTGTGTCTGCTCTGAGTCTTGCGTAAACTCTGTTCTCACCTCCCCTCAGCTCCCATTTGATTTCTATCCTGTGTAAAGCCAAGGACCCTCCTCGCTGGGCACTGTGGGACCCCCTCTGGGTCCTCGGACCCGGCCAGCCTGCGTCACCACCACCCCCCAGGGCCACTGCAGGCACAGCCAGGGCGAGACTTGGTGACGAGTGCTGTGGAGGCAGCCTCCCTGCCCACCTGGTGAGGACAAGCCTCCTCCAGCTCCTGTACCCTGGAGCTCGAGATAAAGGGACTTTACCAGTGAAACTGGCAGCATCTGCTGGCTTGGGAGATTCTCTTGGAGATAAGATGACAAAATTGACAAATGTCTCTTACTGTATTTACATTTTTTTGACTGTAAAGAACTTTGCAATTTACTGAAGTTGCTCAGCTTCCAATTTTTAAAAAAATGTTTACTATGGTCATTTTTAAGGTGGTTACATACTCCCCATGGACCCATAACCCAACTTCAACTATTCAATCCTGTTTCACTATAACCCTCCCATACTGGATTCTTTATGTTGGGGAAAATCTCAAACATCAAATTATGCCATCCATAAGTACTTAATATACTGCTAAAAGAGGACCTTTTCCTTAAACATCAACATAACACTTTTTATACCAAAAATTCCTCTCTGGTATGAATTATCCATTTAGTTTCTAAATGTCTGTGATGTTTTCTCTTTCTCTCTCTCTCTCTCTCTCTCTCTCTCACATACACACACACACACACACACACACACACACACACACACACACAGAGTGGGTCTGTTCAAATCAAAATCTAAACAGGATCCACACACTGCATTCAGCTGACTCTTGGGTTCCTTTATTCAGGACTTCCTCCTTCTTCCTCTTTTTCTTTCCTCTGCATTTCAGTGTCCCCTGTAGAGTTAAATGTCTCTGCCATGGAAGGTACTCCTCTGTCCCTCCCCTTCTCTGACTCCCCTAACCTCCTCCCTGATCATCTTTTTAAAAACTATTTTGTCAGTAAATCCCGGACATGCCTAGGACAGTGGTACTTGATGCTCAGGCTCCAGCAAGGATCCCGAGGAGGAAGAGGTAAGACCCCCATGCCCCCGCCCCCAGGAGCTCTGCTAATCACACCATCAACTGACATAGAAAGAAAAGTGCATGGAAATTCCCCAGAAACACCCATAAGGGCATCGCTCTGCAATTAGCCATGACTTGGGTGAAATCACTGTCCTTCTTGGGCCTTACTTCCCTCATCTTTAAACTTTGAAGATGAGGGGCGCCAGGGTGGCCCCGTCGGTTGAGCATGTGACTCTTGGTTTTGGCTCAGGTCATGATCTTGGGGCCCTGGGATCAAGCCCTGCATCGGGCTCTGTGCTCAGCGAGGAGTCCGCTAGAGATTATCTCTGTCTCCCTCTCCCTCTGCTCCTCCCAGAGGAGGAGGACAGTGACATTAACTGGGCATTTAGTGCCCAAAGATCCTTCAAAAGTCCTTCCAGCCAAGTCTGTGATTTTAAGTATCAAACTCACACAATGCGTCAGCAAAGAACACTCCCCCGCCTTTGTTGGGGGGATGGGGAGAGATTCCATAAATGGGACAATAACAACAAAGAAACTAAGATCACAGATGCGGGTTATAAACAAAACTTCAGTCATCAACATAATCTCAGTTTGAAGAGCATGTTACTGTTTCCAATCTGAGCCACACTAACGGATATACGATAAAGGATGGTACAAAAGATTAATGGTAGAATCTTGGGTATGTGGGTGTTTCTAGACCAGTGGTTCCTAATGGGGGAGATTTTTACTCCCCTTTCCCCAGGGATATTTGGCGACATCTGGCGACACTCTCGGTGTCACAGCTGGGGCAGTGTGCCCAGGAGGCTGCTATCTATCCCACAGGACACTGTGTACCACAAAGAAGCATCCAGCTCAAAGTGCCCAGGAGGCTGCTATCTATCCCACAGGACACTGTGTACCACAAAGAAGCATCCAGCTCAAAGTGCCAACAGCTCCGAGTTTGAGAAACCCCGAGGGAGAATCTTCTAGTTACCCAAGCGAAACTGTACCATGCCCGGGGTTTCAGGGGGAGGCTACTAAGTTCTAAAACCACAGGATACACACCCCGTGTTATAAGCTGCTACACTGCAGACCACTCCAATACATGAGGTTTGATCAAGAGACTGTCTTGGTTTGGTTTGGTTTGGTTATCAAGATAAATCAGAACACATATTTCTGAATCTGAACTCTTCCCTCAATGTAGTCATCTTGGGAAATTACTTGGAAGACATCACTCAACTGAAGGATTTACCGTGTGTAGTGGACTTATCTTGGAATGACAGCACCGGTGCCGTGGCAGCCTCATTGAGGCCATGAGTCACGAGTGGCCTTGGGACTCCGTGGCTCGAAAGGAAGTGACAGGCAATGAACAGGCCAGTGAGTAAGACAATTCCAGTGAGAATTCCAATGGCCCCCAGTACCATGATGAGACCAGAGCAGTGGGAGGGGCTTGGGGACATTGTGTGCTGAGGGGCGGCTACTTCATATTGGACACTCTGGGAGGCTTGTCTGGAGAGGGGACAAGAATGGAAGTAGAAATCAACTGAGGGGGGCCCCTGGGTGGCTCACTCAGTTGAACGTCTGCGTACAGCTCAGGTCATGATCCCAGGGTCCTGGGATGGAGTCCCATGTTGGGTTCCTTGCTCAGCGGGAAGCCTGCTTCTCCCTCTGCCTGCTGCCTGCTTGTGCGCTCTCTCCCACTCTCTGACAAATAAATAAATAAAATCTTTAAAAAAAGAAAAAAGAAAAGAAACCAACTGAGAGGCAATTGCATCAAGAATTTTACTGAAAGTCAAAGCTACCCAAAAAGAGAAAGACTTGCCACTGAGGAAGCTATTCCAAAAAACATGCCCCAGACTCTAAAAGCTATTTCCAAAGAAGAGGCCCCAGTGGTTGTCTCTTTCAAACAAGCGCTGGGCAGTGGGGCCTGCCCATCACGTGACCCCTTTCAAAAGATGTTTTGACTTCAGCCTCTTTACCTCACACAGGGCCAACGTCCCTCAGCAGGGGGCGCCGAAGAGCACCCACCACGACCACCACCTCTCTGAGAAGCCTAGACATGGCGCCTCATAGGCAAGGAATTCTAGCACCAAAGGAATAGCAAATAAAAGCTCAGATCTGCCTGGAATGTTCTCCGCCAGTACTTTTATTTACGTCCTTGAGGGTTCTGGTCTCCCAATCCTCAAGGAGTCAACTGCAGCCAAGGGTGGGCAGTAGAGAAAGTGAGGCTCAGGCTTTGAGTCTGGGAATCCATTACCTTCCCCCTCTTTTTCCTGGGGGTGTTTTCCTTAGACTCATTATTCTTGGCCACATCTGCCATAAGACCCACGGGGCCAGGATGCGGGTGGGTCTAGAAAATGAGGTGAAGGAGGCTTCTCAGCCCGTTTAAAGCATAAGGTCCAGGCCAACCCGACACACGGACAAAGAGGGTCTTCCCTCTCCACGCCCCCACCCCCCCGCCCCAGTCTACTCCAGGGAACTATCCTGTGGTCTGAGCAAAAACCAGTCTGTACTCAGGAGTCTGTCTTCTCCTCTCTCCCCTGGGGCAGTCGTGGGTGGCTGGCCGGTCAAGAGTTGGAGGACCTTCTGTCTTAGCCCTTAGTTTATCATCTCCCTCTCCCACAAAAAGCAACTAACAAGGCAGGAAGGAAGCAAAATGCTACAATCTATGCACAGATTCAGAAGCGCTATGGTAAGAACTAATTTAGACATCACCACATCCTAAGAGGTCCCCTGCCTGCCCAGACGTACGCTTCCTACTTCAAAGAAAGATTGTTAATTACACATTATGACACTAATTATATCCAAATGCATTATGAAACAGGATCTTTGCTAAGCAATTGTATTATTTTAATTCCTTTCTTCTATCATTTTTAATAATTGCTCTCTGGCTCTTATTACATTAAGATGCAATTAAGAAAGAAAAGTCCTTTATATTTTAAATCTACTGCATTTTTTTTTTTTTACATAAAGAATTCCACAGCCTTCCCCAATAAGGTAGCACACAGTATGGCCGAAAGACAAAAGGAACAACTTAGATAAAACTAGCTGAGACCCATTTAGAGGGAGAAAATGCGAGTCTACTTATTTTGAGAACCCTTGGCATTTACTGAAACGATGGAGAATTCTTGATCACACCAAGGGAAAACAAACCACACACTTGTACACTCATATGGAAGAGAAAGCTCTCTACCATCCAAGGAAGAGGGCATGGCAAATCAGGACTCAAATGTTAAACTCTGGGATTACTAAATGTTCAACACTAATATTCAGTACTAATATTAATTGAATACGAATATTCAACCACCTGCCCAGTAAAATGACACCAGTATTAAATGTGAACCTACCCATGCTGAATTATATCTCCTTTGAAGTATAAAAATAATGTCATCTAATCTGTAGAAGAATGAACAAAGAAGAATAAAATTTTGAACAATTTTAAGCCACAATTTGTGAGCCATAAAATTTCACATTCACACACACTAAGGCTGAGTGGCATTTCAGTGACTGGCCTTATTCATCCTTTACTTATTTTCTAGTCCATAGGTCAGTAAACTTTCTTTCTGTGAAGAATGAAATAGTAAACATTTCAGGTTTTGTTCAGGTAATTACTCAACTCTGCCCCCAACATAGCACTAACTCATGTTATTATTGGCCATGCAACCACGGACAATAATAACAAAGCGGTGTAGCTTTGTTCCAATAAAAATTTATTTACTGGGGCTCCCGGGTGGCTCAGTCAGTTAAGCAGCTGACTCTTGATTTCAGCTCTGGTCACAATCCCGAGATCATGACATCAAACCCCATGTTGGGCTCTGCTCTCAGTGAAGAGTCTGCTTGAGGATTCTCTCTCTCTCTCTCTCCCCCTCTGCCCCTCCCCCTGCTTGCACACACTCTCGCTCTAAAAAATAATAAATAAATAAATCTTAAAAAAAAAAAAGAAAAAGAATGGAGGCTTTAACATTTTATTTACAAAAACAGACCCATGGACTCATCATCAGAGAAAAATGCAAATCAAAACCACAATGAAATACCATCTCACACCCCGTCAGAATGGCGAAAATCAAAAACACAAGAAACAAGTATTGGTAAGGATGTACAAAAAAGGAACCCTCTTACGCTGTTGGTGGGAATGCAAACTGGTGCAGCCACTCTGGAAAACAGCATGGAGGTTCCTCAAAAAGCTAAAACCAGAACTATCCTATGATCCAGCAGCCACACTACTAGGTATTTACCCAAAAAATACAAAAACACTAATTCAAAAGGGATATATACAGCCCTATGTTTATAGCAGCATTATTTACAATAGTCAAGCTATGGAAGCAGCCCAAATGTCCATCAACTGAGGAATGGATAAAGAAGACTAGGGGTATATCATGGAATATTACTCAACCATAAGAAAGACTGAAATCTTTCCATTTGCGATGACATGGATAGAGGTAGAGAGTAAAATGCTAAGTGAAATAAGTCCGTCAGAGAAATATGATTTCACTGATATATAGAATTTAAGAAACAAAACAAACAAGCATAGGAAAAGAGAGAGAGAGAAACCAAGAAACAGACTCTTAACTATAGAGACAAACTGATGGTCACCAGAGGGGAGGTGGGTGGGAGATGGGGGAAATAGGTGATGGAGACTGAGGGGTGTACTTATCAGGATGAGCACTGAGTGATGTATGGAACTGCTGCATGCCTGTCTCTATACTGTACTATAGAAATCACTATACTGTATAATTGAAACTAATATAACACTGTATGTTAACAATACTGGAATTAAAATTTAAAACTTAATTAAAAAAAAAAAAAAAACAGGCCCAGGGGCTAAATTTGCCTCCTCTTGGTCTAGTGCTCAGGGTGCTGGGAAGGAGAAGTGAAACAGCATACTTCAAACGCTCCTGTAAGAAAGTGGCAGGAACAAGAGTGATCTGAAACTACCCACCAGGGCACGAAAGCCCAGAGTATTCTTCCCATCATACCAAGTACTTTTCCAAGACCAAAACCAAGTCTAGACACACGAGGTAGGAATTGGTCCTCAACAATCTTTGTTCTCAAGATACAAGGGTCTCTCGCTCAGAGAAGCAGCTTCTACTCTGTCATGGGGCTTGTCTTCTGAACTGGGCATCCAGTGGAGGTTCAGCACTGACCTCCTCCAACCCTGGCCATTTCTGTGGCTGGCTGTAGGCCAGGGCCAGGGACACGAGTTGTGGTCACAGAGTTAAAAGAGGTGACTTGTCCACCAGGGAAGGAACCCATCCAACAACTCATAAACCACTCAAGAATGAAGAACATCCATAGGCAAGCCCTCCCACAGCTGGCCTTGAACTTCTCCTACCTGCTGAATGGCCGGGAAGGGTCCCGGGAGCCTGGAGCGGCCAAGGTCCACCAATGTCACCTCTCAACCCCCTCAAGACATGTGGCTCTTCCCTCTCTGGACACCTCCTCCTCTCTCACACCTCACACCCCATCCATCAGCGAATCCTACCAGCTCTCCCTTCAAAATGTATCAGGAGTTTGGCTGCTTTTCACCAATTCCATCACCAGTATGCTAGTCAGAGCCACCTGCTAAGTTGGTCTTACCAATTCTGCCATTGATCCTGCCTCCCCCCAAACAGTATTCTCATGTTAAAAAATTAAGTGAGATCATGTCCATCCATGGTCCCCAAAATCCTTACAATGGCCTGCAAGGCCCTATGTAATCTGGATCCCCATACACACACCCCCATTGCCCATCGCCTCAATCACCCCTTAGTCCTCTCCCGCTCGCTCACACTGTAACAGGTGCAACAGTCTCCTTTAGTTCCTCAAACACGCCTGAACACACCTGAAACTCAGGACCTCTGCTCTTCTCCTGCCTCGGCCTGGAACGTTCTCTCCCACAAAGGCACCTGGCTTCCTCCCTCGCCTCCCTCCTGTCTTTGCTCAAATGTGTCCTCAGAGAGATCTTCCCTGATCATCCTATGAAAATCACAGGCCAACCCTCCAACCCCACCACCGGGATGCTCTACCACCCCTCCTCGCTTGGTTTCTCCCCAAAGCATGAATCAGCAGCGAACATGCTGTGCCTTAAGTCAGACTTCACACACACTAGAAGGTCAGCTCTGTGAGGCCAGGCATGTCCTCGAACTGAGACAGGCATGCAGCAGCTGGTAAAAAAGCATTTGTTGAACAAATTAATCCCCTTCTATTTATCAGCCCTGGAGTATCTCAGACGATTCCTTTTTTTTTTTTCCCCCTTCCATTCTTCATTTTTAGCATCTTTATTTTTTATCCTACTTTCATCTTCATTCAATCATGCTTATCGATTCTTGTTCCTTCCTTTTTCACTCCACATCTTGCCCTCCCTTCCTTGTTTTATCACCCAGAACCGTTTAAGTAGACTTCTACATCTAAAAACAGAGGCTTTTTTAAATTAGTTTCTACCAAATCCTGACTCCAGTATCAAATATGTAAAGAATCCAGGAGTTGGCAATAATGTCTCTTAAAAAACTCGCTGATCATCTTTGAAGGATAATATGGAATCGATTCATTATTCTGGTAAATAAAAGAATCAAGCCATTATTCTGCCTTTTATATACAAACGATACCTCGAGGTAATTTTTTTAAAAGACTGAAATAAAGTTCTTTATAAAAATGTTCCAGGGGCGCCTGGCTGGCTCAGTCATTAGGCGTCTGCCTTCGGCTCAGGTCATGATCTCAGGGTCCTGGGATCCAGCCCCGCATTGGGCTCCCTGCTCGGCAGGAAGCCTGTTTCTCCCTCTCCCACTCCCCCTGCTTGTGTTCCCTCTCTCGCTGTGTCTCTCTCTGTCAAATAAATAAATAAAATCTTTAAAAAAAAAAAAATGTTCCAGCTAATAAATACAGAAGAAATGACGGAATGAGATTATCACCTTTTTGTAAACACCTTAAAGATGATGTAGGCACCCAATGGAGGCCATCAGTGGCTACTGGGGCCCCTAATAAATACTGGATGATCAGATTCCTGGCACCTGCCACCTCAAAAAGACACAAAATCTGTCACCTGATGAAGTTACATTAATCACGCATGAAATACTGTTGCCCAAAAACAGGAACTTGAATCGAATAAAGCCTTTAGTTTATAGGACATTATGGAGACAATAAACACGTTTAATGACAACACAGGGATGCCGGCCACAGAGTCTACATTGTGGGCAATGCCACAGGACAAAAGGGCCAGCTTCTTGACCAAATATATTGCCAGAGAGAACAAGACAGGGACAGGAAACCTACATATTAAAAGAGACTTAAGAGACACTATCAACCGAATGCCGTGTGTGGACTTTAAGTCTTTTCATTTACTCTGAGCGACTTTTAACTAACTGTGAAAAAATATTTTATCAGACAATCAGGGAAATCTGAATGTGCATATTCAGTGATATTAAATGAATTATCATTCTTTTGTACGTGATAATAGTGTGTTGAGGTGTAACTAAAAGAACCCTATCTTTTCAGAGTCATAAGGAAATATTTAAAAACAAATCTGATTTTCTTTTTAAATCCACATCTTAAAATTCTTCTTCAAGCAAAGGACTTTGGTTGTTTTGATCCTATAGAAGTCACTGCTTTTCAAAGATACCCATAAATGAGGTGATGCAGAAAGAAGTAGTGAATATCAACAAACGCGAGGCATGGATTTAGGGCTGTATGATAAACATATAAATGAAAAAGCAAATAGACTGATATACCCTTGACGCACCTAGAAAGTCCCTCAAAGCATACAGGAGAGTATAAACTGCTCACCATGCGGAGGTCAGGCTTCTGATAATGTTAATATCTGGAACACAGCCATCTGGAAATTAAAGAAAAAAAAATACTTCTGAGTGACCAACAGCTTTCCCAAAGCCCATGCACTTTACCCCATGAAAGAAAAAGAAGCATGTCATTTATAAAACTGTATCCGACAAGGCATCATCAAGAACGAACAGCGGAGGGGAAAAGCAGAGCACTCGGAATTAGAAGCGGAGGAGTAGAGCCATCCGGGAGTTTACAACAAAGACAGAGTCCACACAGCCTCAGGCCCCAGGGGCATCCCCCCTCACACAGCCTCCTACAGTAACAATATCCCCGAGTCCGCAGCACGGTTCCACCCAGGCTCAGAATGCTGGTAAAGAAACAAGAGGGTCAATATCGACACCGCTTTAACATTATTTTCATTAAGATGGTTAAAATCTAAGAAGCTCCTTTCTTCCCTTAAGAAGGGAGGAAACAGGTTCCAGGGAAAAGCAGAACTGAGATGAAGGAGCAAAAGTGAAGATGAGTTTCGAACTTGAGACTGAGGCAAGGCTTCTTAGCAAGGAGCACCCGCCCACAGGTGCCCGAGCGGGCTCCTCGCAGCCGGCCCGGCCTGGTTCTCAACGCTGGGTGGGTTGGACTGGAAGTCCTAGAGGATCCCAAACAATTCCAAGGTTTTATGGGGCATAATGTTTAAAAAAAAAAAAAAATTCTGATGTTTGTTAAAAAATGGTAAGGAAGACTTTATTCAGGGCTATTGCAAAAGAGGAGAGATGGCGCTCAACTCAATGCAGCAAAGACACCTGGGATGTATAACAAACAAGCAGAGCGAGGGGAGGACACGTCAAGGGTGGGGGGGGGCGGTTCTTACTAAACCCACAGAAAGTAGGATTCCTGCTGAAGGCAGCCCCAGGTGACCAGGTATTGCATACCAAGGTGGTCACCTACAAGAGTGGGGGATTCTCTCTAAACTGATTCCTGCTACAACTGGGCTGGGCACGCCAAAGACAGGACAGGGACCACGCCAGGTCCAGGTCTAATCAAAAAGAGGGCTCAAAGGACCCTGACCTAAGTTTGCTTAAGGAGAGGATCATTGTCAGTGATGGTAACCCCGCCTTATAATAGAGATGCCGGCACCCAGAGATGGTATCCAAGGTCCCGAGGTGCCGAGCGGGAGCCGGGAACAGATCCCAGACTTCCCAGAGCCAAGCTGTGCGGTGTGAGTTACACCTGCTGCCTCACCATAATTACACTGCATAATTCTTTTTAATTTCCCAACTGCTTCCCCACATATAATTTCTGTTTTGCAAAAATCTAGAAATGCCCATTTCTATACATCCAGCTATCATGTGAGAGAAAAGTACCTCTGAACATAACACCATGTGAGGAATATATATGTAATTCCCTGAGATACCGAGGAAGACGAATTCATCGTCATGAGTCGTAATGAAGCCTTTCAAAGTAGCCTTGTAATAACAGGCCTACAAATAAAATAGGAAAAAAAAAGAAAAGAAAAGAAAAAAGAAAAACCTAAAAGCCTGGATTTAAAAGCATCTGAATAAAAACAGGAAGCTTCCAACCATGAACAGGATTACAAAACCTCCAGAGCACAAGCTAAGCAGTTTCCCATGATGCCCGATCCCCCAAGGAGAGCATTTAAGGATGACAAAGCTTCTCCTTCGCAGTTTCAAAAGTGCCATCGACTGGATAAAAGGTACTTAAGAATCTGAAGGGTCACATGCTCAATATTGTCTGGTTGTATCCCACCTTTTTCCCCCTGGAATGTATGCCCTGGGAGCCTGACCTTCGTGGCCTGCATCAACCAGGCTCCCTTGCCCTCTGGCCTCGTGGCAGATAAGAGTAGAAGCTTGAGAGCAGGAGTTGGGTAAGAAGGAAAGAGCACGTATGCCCCTGCTTCCTCCCTGCCGGGTCACTGGAGGTCTCTCCACAGGTCACAGCTTCACTTCAGGAACCCTCTCCCCCTCAACTTAGCTCTAGGGGCTGAAGAGTGCCATAGACTGAATATGTCCCCCAAATCCACAAGTTGAAACCTACCCCCCAATATGCTAGTATTAGGAGGTGGGGCCTTGGGGCTGATTAGGTCATGAGGGTGGGGACCCTAGGAATGAGATTCGTGCCCTTATAAAAGGGACCCCAGAGGGACGCCTGGGTGGCTCAGTGGGTTGAGCGTCTGCCTTCGGCTCAGGTCATGATCCCAGGTCCTGGGATCGAGCTCCATGTCATCATCAAGCCCCCCAAGTCTAGCTCCCTGCTCAGCGGGGAACCTACTTCTCCCTCTCCCTCCGCCCCTCCCCCCGGCTTGTGCGCTCTCTCTCGCTCGCTCTTTCTCCCCCTCTCTCTCTCACATAAACAAAATCTTTAAAAAAAAAAAAAAAAAAGGAGGGGGGGAACCCCAGAGAGTCCCCTCACCCCTTCCTCCACGTGAGGACACAGGAAAAGACAGCCATCTATCAACCCACAAGCGGCCCATCACCAGACCCCAGATCTGCAGTGCCTTCATAGTCTGGGACTTCCCAGGCTCCACAAGTGTGAGAAATAAATTTCTGTCATGTATACATTTCCCAGTCTGTGGCATCCTGTCATAGCAGCCTGAACGGATGAAGACAGAGGGGCTTCCTCGGGTAGCCCCAGCACCTCACGCCCCCTCTCTGCTCCCTGACCCCGGGAGAAGCCTGCATTCAACTCTCCTCTCTCACCTCTTTGAGTGTGCCGTACCTTTTCCTGCCAGGCCTCTGACTGACGACAAAGGAAAGCGAAGGGGGGCAGAAAACCCAAAATTTAATTTTCCATACTTGCCTGCAGTTGAGTGGGGCGGGGGGGAGAAAAAGGGAAAATCCAATTGTTAAGCTAGGCTTCATGGTATGAACGGGGACGGTAGGGTATGGCTCAGGAGGCGCTGCGTGTGAGGGTGCCAATGAAAATGCAGAATTTATGTCCAGAAAGGGACACATGCATTTTTCTGAAAAGCAAACTCCAGGAAGAAAAAGGTCAAAAATTCAGTTGTATTCTCAAAAGTTGACCCCAACATGGAGAGCCAATGCTGTGAGAGAAACAGAACACGGAAACAGCCTCCTCCTGGCGAGGAGAAGAAAATGACCAGGTGGACGATGGGTACCTGTGCTGGGTACCTGTGCGGGCTGCAGGTGCAGAAACACAACCTCCTCCCCCCACCCAAGGGCCAGGCTGGAGGAGAAGCCAGCCCCCCAGCCGCCTCCCCCAGCTGCCCGCGCCCACTCCTCAGAGGCAGCGGGGATGGGTGCTCTCTCCCAACAGCCAAGTGACGTTTCAAAAGCTCATCAGCCCAGCAGGTGTTCGGATGCATACGCAAAAGCGAAAACAGTAACAGGCTGAGGAAAATCTCATCTTTTTGTTCCGAAGAGCTGGGGACACTGAGGCACGGGAGAGCAGGAGGGTGTGGGGGTGGCAAAGCAGGAGGGGAAAAGCAGAGTTGACGTCCCATCCCAGGGGCAGGGGAGAGCCCGCCACCCCACGTGTGGAGTCAGCCCTTACCTTCCTAGGGGGCCCCTCCCTTGCTGTGAGAGCCAGGATTCCAGAACGGTGGCTGAGGCCCTCCCCGGGGCCACTGTTTCCCCTGTGCAACGTGGAGACCGCCATTCAGTATGAACCTCACAGGTCTGTGGTGGGGGGTCAATGAAGAAAATGTGCATCCAACACTCCGAATGCCTTCCCAGGGATGTTTTATAATTCGTATCAGAGCTCTTCTTCATTTTCTTCACTACTGGGCTGGTCATGGCTACAAATGAACAGAAGCCTACGAAAGACTGAGAAAATCAACTTCCAATTCCACACCACAGAGGACGTCCCAAAAGAGTGACAAGCCACGTGGGCAAGGGCCCCTGAACGGGACCACACAGCCTCTACCCCACATGGAGCCCTAGGACTGTGTCCCCTTCCCTGTGCCACCATCCCTTCCCCAGCTGTACTAGGGGCCTTAGCTCAGAGGCAGAGGCTGCTGGGATCAAGGGCCCCGCTCGGGAGCCCGATGTCCTCAGCTGACCCCTGGCCTTGTCATGGACTGACCTGGGCAAGTTAAACTACCCTCTGACTTAGTTTCCTCGTGTATAAATCAGGTGCAATCATAATCGTAGTAGCTCTCTTTCTGGGAGAGAAAGAAAGAAAGAAAGAAAGAAAGAAAGAAAAACTAAAAAAAATTTTTTTTAATCTGTGAGGATTAAAAAAAAAAGTCACGCCAAGTTCTTAAAATAGCGCCTGGCATCCAGGAAGAACTCAATAAATGCTAGCTATGGTGTTGCCCTGCACATTTAAGCTAGTCTCCGAGGCCCATCGAATAAGGAGGCATCTGTGCTCCGAAGAGCAGCCCAACACTGGCTCCACCAGCCCACGAGCCAAGCACCATATGTCCGTGATTCGAAGCTGTGTTTTGTATGTTAATGTTCCTAAAATTACAATACACGTGCACATTTAACACTGCAGATTTGCTCCTCTGTAAAATGAGGACTACGGCATCTACCTAATGGAACTAATGGAAAATTCATGATTAATTTATGCAAAACACTTCGGACAGGGCTTGGCGTCAGAAACTGTTCTCGGCGGGTATGATCCTCATCAGGACATTAAGCGATCTGACCTGCTGTAGACCTTCCCGCTCCAACCGACTATGAAGATTCTTCCACATTCCTCCTTGATACAGGGATCGCTTGATCCCTGGTACCCAAAGATGCTGAGGGCTTGGGGCTGAGAAGTGAAGAGCCAAAGCCCTAGCACACAGCACAGCTGCTGGGTTTTTACCCTTCCCCTGGCTTCACAGAACTAGTGACTTTACAGGGATTGTTGAGAAGTTGTTAAGTTGCATCATATTGGTTCCTGGGTTTATTTAAGTTTTTTCCCCACAGAATAACTGGCCAGTCATGATGCTGGTTTCTTGGTGGCCTCTACAGGACAGATGGCCTCCATTCAGTCGAAGAGGGCCCCATGGAAGGTGGACCTTTAGCAGAAGCACCTTTTAAGAGGCAACTCGGAATGGAGAAAAGGTAGCAGGAAAGACCACCCAGCGCAGCTGAAGATGAAGGAGTGAGCCAAGAATCAAGGCAGTGAGCAAATCAATGGTGTCTATCGTCCAAACAGAAGTCCAAAGCCAGTTCCATCAAACCACCCTATTCTCCCTTCGTCTTTCATCTTAGCTACTTCCTCCCTGCGCTGGAGGCACGCAGGACACCCAACAGACGAGGGTATATCCAGTGGAAGGTGGACCCCCATGAGCATGGGCGCTGGGTGAGATTACCTGGATTCAAATCCCCATGCCCCCAGCGATTAGCCAGGTGACCTTGAGCCCGTCCCCCAATCACTCGGGTCCTCATCTGTAAGATGAAGGTAGCAGCAGCGAATAGGCGAGTGGGGATCAAATGAATGAGTACATGTGAAGCTCTTGAAACACTACCCAGACACACAACAATCAGTCACAAACCATGGCCCCCATCGTGCTATATATGGTACCTGCACCCCAGGAGCCCTGCTGGGGAAACCCCGAATTCTTGCCACTCTCGGGGAAGTCTGTGGGCCGCCCCGATCCCCCACAGCCAGCCACAGCTCCCAAAGTCTTCCTGCCCACAAAGCAAGGCAGGGGTCCGCTTCCCAGGGGGGGAAGGTGAACAGGGTCTGTCTTCCAGCACCAAGAAGTCAGCCATTTCCCACCAAAGGCCCAGAGACAGGAGTTGGGGGCAATAAAACCCAGGAGGAAAGAGCAAAGGCCTCGGTTCTAGAAGTGCTCTGGGCAAAAACTGCCAGTAAGCAAAAGTTCTGGAAAGCACCTGACCACTACACTTCAGGAGCTGGGACCTGAATCATGAGCGAGAAGGACTAGGGAAGGTCGTTTTTATAGAAACGTCTGAGGGATAAAGAGAGTAGATAAATGTCAAAAACAATGCCTAAAACGGCTGCACACTGCTTTGCTTACACAGCTTTTTCCTTCTTCAGACAAATGATAAAACTCCGCGCTTCTGAATATAAATCATCTTCAATTAAGACATTTCTGTTGGAAAGCACTTTTGGCAGGACAAACGAAGTATTCGCCACTGTTCTCCGACTTGGAGCTTTCAAGGTTGGCAGGGCGATTTATTTTTGTTGATTAAACAAAATACAAATGGAAAGGGCCTAAAAATTGATTAGCCAATTAAACTCAATGATTCCCAACAAAGAAATGTGCATCATTAGCTCTGCCAGAGTTATAAAAATGCCTCCTACTTTACCGCCGTTTTCAGGATTTACACCATCGATATTTGTGCTGACAGAAAGATTAAGGAAGGACTAGATTAAGCAAAATTTGTCTCCTCTTTTGCTGGAACAGAAGGAAGAGAAACAATTAAGGGCTGGGGCCATTTCAGGAAGAACGTTTGCACAGCCTTCGTAATTCTGGAAAGAGTGATTCGGGCTGAGTGAGCTGTTGTCAGTCATTTTGTGTGTACTTGTTCTTGGGCAAATTACAGATTCACTAATAGGGGCCAAGTTTGTTGAGATGACAACATTCATAAATATCCAAATTCTTCATTTTCTCTTTTCACTTTCCAAGGGGATGAGTGTCCAGATAGGCAGCCAACCAAATGATGGGTGTCAGATGCTTCTGCAAAACAGATCAATGTACAGAGGGGCGCCATCCGCCTCTTTCAGTCCAGAGCAAAGTGTTTCTGGATTGCAACCATGGGGTCCAGACCACAGTTGCAATAAATTCACATACAATAGCCACACACCCAGGCGGCAGAATGCTGAGACTTTCCGGTGGTCAGAGCATGAATGTTGCAGGCTGCTACGAATTTTTAAACTTGATTGTACATAATTGTTAATCACTGACCCATTCTCCAACCCTCCCTGGCTGGAGCATGTTGCTAGGCAACCAATTGTGCTCTAGATACTTTCTGAAAGCTAGTGAGGCAAAGACCAAGTGTCAACTAAGTGAACACTAACCATGACAGACAGGTTCAAATAAAAAAAGGATGCCCCGTTTCCTTAAAGCACGGCCGTCCCGTGCCTTTCCTAACGTAGACACTATTTCCCTTATCTAACAACTCAGCAAGAAGCTCTCTTAGGTTGAGCTGGACAAAACTGCCCTCATAGTAGCTCAGTTTGGCAATTCTGACGGTTCAACCTAATAACTTAAAAGAGGTCCACACAGAGCGTGAAACAGAGGGATTATTTTCCTCCGCTGGGGCATAATCACAGTTGTGGCTTCGTATCAATAACACAGCATTCACCCAGTCCACACGGTTCTGAAAATTCTTCTGATAAGAGAAAGCCGGCAGAGGCAACATGCATCGTTTTGTAAACCCCCAAGTAAGAAGTCACATTTATTTTTCCATTTTAGACTATTACAGACAGATCTATTTCTTGTAAATATCCACACCTTCCTGCCTTTTCAAATGCTCCGAGTCGGCGGGAGTGGGACTCAATTTATTTTTCCCAATTTGAGATCAGGAATGCCAAAGGACATTCTAAAGACGAGGACAGAACTGCCAAGTACGGGAAAAGAAGTTCATTTAAGGGGAAAGAGGAGGGAAGGCAGGATCGCTGGTATTACGAACACGATGCTATTCCGGGGAAGCCCGTGAAATCTGATGACTCTCCCGTTCCAAGGCAGCTGAGAGCCCCACAGTCAAGGAGCGCTGGGAAAAAAAATAATGACCCTATGTCAGCTCACAGAATGTCTCCAGGAGGTTTTTAGAATCTCTGTTGGAAGCCCTGAATAATGACCAGCTTGGGCAGTGCATACGAGTAGATGACTAACCTCATTAGGAAAGAATTGGTAAAAATTATTAGGTAAAGGGAGAATTCACAGGGAAGCTTAGGTTTAAATTCTGCCCTTATTGAACACGTTTGAATACCAGTGCAATCACCACTTTCTAGCAACCAAGATTAATTGTATCTAAAATTATTAGGTTACAATTTATAAACTAGACACTTGTAAACTTTATATCGGGCAAATGGCAAATTGTGGTAAGAAGGCAACAGAAAGTTTATCACCCTTGCTCAGATGACCCTTATTAAAATATAAGCAGGCTGTTTAGTGTGGATTGGCTTTATGTTACATGCTTATAATTAAACATAAAAATAAATTTAAAAATACAGAAACATATAAAGTTAAAAGGTGCAAGTTCTCTCTCCAACTCATTTCCACCTTCCACCACCCTCCAGAGGTACCCACCAATCTGTCTGCTTATTACTCTTTGACAAAAGTGGTGTCCCATGCATATTTCGGCAACTTGCTTTTCTCACTCAACATTACAACATAGAAGCTCGTTTTAAACAGAGTCCTCTGGAGCATTCAGTTCACCAGCCGGTCTGTCCATGATTTCAAAATAAAGCTTCTCAGAGGAGAAGAGTGACCCTTCTTCTCTCAGAGTTAACCACAATTTAAAGACCCATCAAAAGCAGGGTCCATTATTCATCTCCGGAGAGCTCCAGGACACACCGCTAGAAGCCCAAGAAGGAGGAAAGACATTTTCAACTCCAGATATGTCCACAGAAATTCAGCCTGGCACAAATGGAGGACCCAAGAAGCAACTAGCTAAAACCACAAATGGGTGGCTTGAGTTGGGAGTCCCATGGGAGAGATGTCTCTATCACCAAAAAGAAAAAGGAGAGAGGGAGGCCAATGAAATCCAGAAACATCAAAGACTGAATAAATATCGAGAACCAAGTGCTAAATTAAATTCTGAAGCTCACTGCTACAAACTGGGAGAAGAATGTCATTTCAACAAGGACATTTTGAACCCCCTGTGAAGGAAACTGTGGGCCTGCTGGGAACCAGCAACTACAGAGACAAGGAACAAAAAGACTTCAGTGGGCGTTAGGACTATCATAGGAAAGCAGGGACCCACAGAACTGTGGTGTGTACAACATGGATTCCACATTGCTCCAACTTGGAAATTACCAAGCTATATTTGAGGTTGTGCATTCTTTACTCAAGAGAAGCAGCTGCAGACCTAAATTCTGAAGACCACAGTCCTAAGTCTAAGTTTTACAAATAGACTTTAAAAAGGCACTCCCTCTCTCTACATATCAGTTCTCTTGTCTATAAAATGAGAAGACTGGACTAAAAGAACTCTAAAATCTGTACCATGATTTATTTTTAAGATTCTGTTAGTTAAAACTATCTTCATAGATGGATGGATAGATGATGGATGGATGATGAAGGATGGATGGATGGATGAAGGATGGATGGATGGATACTGGGTAGATGGATAGATAATGGATGGATGGATGGATGGGTGGATGAATGGACAGATGATGTATGGATGTGTGATGGGTAGATGGATGATGGATGGACAGATGATGGGTGGATGGGAGGCAGTGGTCTACTGAATGGGACCGTACAGGCTGTGACCAATTGTTAATAGTTTTAGAAATTTGGGGGGCCATTCAACACCATGTCAGTAGCTTGGAATCAGTCATGGAGGGAATATTTACACCACGGAAACTGGCAAACACTACAAATCGGGCCTTTTTATTCATCCCGCAGAGTCGGCTTACCAAAACACCACTGAAGAAAGAGAAGGAGGAAAAGATGGTTGGGCATCTGCCTTCGGCTCAGGTCATGATCCCAGGGTCCTGGGATCGAGTCCCGCATCAGGATCCCTGCTCCTTGGGAGCCTGCTTCTCCCTCTGCCTCTCTCTCTCTCTCTCTCTCTCTCATGAATAAATAAATAAAAAGTTTTAAAAGGAAAAAGACGAAGAGGCAGTATCTGTATGTACGCCGACCTCCAAGCGGGCTGGCCTCCCGCTTCTCCATGTTGATACACTTACTATTTTCTCTGCCTGCAACACCATTATTCAGCTTTGCCTGAAGAACCAGGACTTCTTGCCCAAAACTCAGTTCAAGTCTCACCTCTTTTAGGAAGCCATCCCTGGCGTCTGCCCTCCCTCTGTGTGGGACCCCACCCTCCCGCAATGTGCTCCCTCCCGTGGCATGCTGTAACCACCTCCCTCTGCCCTCTCAGGTCACACCTACGAGACAGTGTGGTCCCTTTAGGCAGCCCCACTGGATTGTCAGCCAATTCAGGACAGCAACCGTACATTTTAGCTCTGGGTATTTAATGCCTTGCACAAAGCCAGGCACATAATCACCATATCCAATTAATATAGTTTAAGTTAAAGCCATGGTTTTGACTTAACTTAAGGCAGAACAGAAGAATTTACTGATAAAAGGTTCAGGCTCAAAGAACCGCACTATGCTCTCCTAGACATAAGTGGGTAGCTGGAGATTTTTCGAGGGCTTAAGCTTTTCAAGTTCACTTTCCCTTAGATTGTGGCTTTCCATTAAATCAGTTAACCTACATTCCTCACAAAACAGTGCAGTGTGTCACTGACCCACTTTGTTTCATTCCTTTGCCACTCAATGACATCCACGTGTCACTGTGAATTGCATTTTTAAATAAGGAATTAAATATATTTGTCCTGGATTTACCCAGGCGAGCTCTGAGAGCACTAGGATTCACCCTCGGGTCCGCTGCCTAATCTACTAAAGTGGCTTTGAGAAAACGGCTTAAACTTTCTCATCCCGAGCTCTCCGATCCATTAAATGAAGACAGGGCCTGTTAATAACCCAGCCGAGAAGCCACGGCCCTGCCCTGGGCCAGAGCCCAGGCAGGCTCCCTGGCGGTGACCCCATCGATGCCGGCCTTCCTGCAGACGGAGCCATGCACAGCTGTCGCCTCTGGAAGCCAGGGAAGCGTCTCACTCAGCCTGGGGCCGCCACCCGAAGTGCCACACGCTGCGGGGGGCCACACAAAGGAAGTGCCTTGTCTCACAGCGCTGGAGGCCGGAGGCCCAGGAGCAAGGTGTCAGCAGGGCTTGGCTTCTGGGGAGACCTGTCCCCCTTGGCTTGCAGTCAGCTGGCTCCTCGCGTGTCCTCCCACAGCCCTGCCTCTGCACACAGGCTTGCAGAGAGAGGAGCTCCAGTGTCTCTTCCTCGTCTTTTCTTTTTTTTTTTTTAAAGATTTTATTTATTTATTTGAGAGAGAGAGCACAAGCTGGGGGAGCAGCAGAGGGAGAAGCAGGCTCTCAGCTGAGCAGAGAGCCCGATGCGGAGTTCGATCCCAGGACCCTGGGATCATGACCTGAGCCGAAGGCAGACGCTTCACCGACTGAGCCACCCAGGCGCCCCTCCTCCTCTTCTTCTAAGGACACTGTCCCAGTTGAATTAGGGTCCCACATTTTGACCTCATTTTACCATAATTACCTCCCTAAAGGTCCTATCTCCAAATACAGTTACATGGGGAGTTAGGGCTTCAACATAGATTGGGGGGTGGGGGCCCGGGGGCAGGTGGGAAGGAGTAGGGAGACACAATTCAGTCCATAACAGAAGAAAACTACTGAACTACTGAGCACCTACTGGGTACTAATATCTCACAAGGGATAGAATCTCTCTCCCCTCTCCCGGAAGGAATAAAGCTAGACCTCTATTCTGTGTTGAGTTGTGTTCCCCGCAAATTCATATGTCAAAGTCCTAACCCCCAATACCTCAAAACGTGATCTTATTTGGAAATAGGGTCATTGTAGATGTTATCAGTTAAGAGAAGGCCAAGGTGACTAGTGTCCTTATATAAAAGGGGAAGTTTAGGAATAAGACGGGCACACTGGGAGAACACCCACATGAAGAAAAAGGCAGAGATCAGGATGACAATTCCACAAGCCAGGGGAACACCAACGAGTACCAAAGACTTCGAGCAAACTGCCAAAAGCTAGAAAAAGGGCATGGAACAGATTCTCCCTCACAGCTTTCAGTAGAAACCCCGATCTTGGAGTTCCAGCCTCTAGAACTGAGAGACAACAAATTGCCAGTGTGTAAGCCACCCCCCCTGCCCCTTCCCCCTGCCCGCCTGGTGTGTGGTCCTTTGCTGTTACGGCGGTCTCGGGAAACTAAGACAAGCACTCTTTCAACATCCCCTCGGTCATTCCTCCCAAGGAAGAACAGGGCTTTCCTGGTTGGTGGATTGGAAGAATATACAGAGTACATGCCTCCAGCCTTCTGAATTCTTTCTTCTGGAGCCGATCATCTTCAGGAGTCACCTTTTCTTCTCTGCCTTGTTCCCAGCGCCGGTCAGCCCTTCAAGGCGGGAAGAGCAGTGAGCAAGTCCATTTGGTCCTCACCTCTAAGCCTGCTCTCCAACCAGCTTTACCTGTACTAATGCTGATGTTCTGATCTCCCATCTGTCTGGATTCTCTGTTCTACTTGTCACTTGGCTCTACACCCTGGGAAGAGAAGGGGTGATTACTTATCACCCCTCAAAACCCAACAGCGCCCTCCACATCACTCTGTCGCTGTGATCTCACGCCACCGCCACCTCACTCCGGATACCAGGGAGGGAGGCAGCCGAGGCTCGTGAGGGTTTTGCCTTGTGGCTATTTTCCCAGGACTCCTGCACAGAGCAGCCAGGAGTCCAAGCCGGGCCCTCTCATAGCGAGTCCCACACTCTTTCAAGAAAAATCTCTGTTCTGATTTACAGCAGGTCAAAAATACAAGAAGAAAAAGGGGGGGGGGGGCATGTGTATGGTAAAGATCTTCAGTGGGAAAAAAGGGAAAATCCAGTGAGTTACCAATGAAAACTACTAAAAGGAAGTCGGCCTGGGCAATTGCAAGCCAAAGAGGACTCAGCTACCTACTCCACTACGAGGAGGCACAGCTTCTCCATGCTGGGGAAACTCCGACTATGACAGGCTCACTGGTAAGACTGGTTCAAGCATAGTCCTACAGAAGTGCCAACCCAGAACTACGAGGAGACAGTATCTATTGGCCTCTAGACTCCAAGGAGCTACCATTATTTAAAACAAATCAGGGGTGCCTGGGTGGCTCAGTCGTTAAGCGTCTGCCTTCGGCTCAGGTCATGATCCCAGGGTCCTGGGATCGAGTCCCGCAACTGGCTCCTTGC
This sequence comes from Eumetopias jubatus, assembly GCF_037043125.1. Taxonomy (NCBI): domain Eukaryota; kingdom Metazoa; phylum Chordata; class Mammalia; order Carnivora; family Otariidae; genus Eumetopias; species Eumetopias jubatus. The sequence continues at coordinate 14,042,864 of NW_028274807.1, read as the reverse complement.
TCCAGGGGAAGCCTGCTTCTCCCTCTGCCTGCCCCTCCCCCTGCTTGTGCGCTCTCTTTGACAAATAAAATAAAATAAAATAAAATAAAATAGCTAAGAATTCACCTAGAGAGGGGTGCCTGGCTGGCTCAGTCAGTGGAAAATGCAAATCCTGACCTCAGGGTTGCAAGTTCAAGTCCCACGTTGGGTGGAGTGATTACTTAAAAATAAAATCTTAAAAACAAATGCACCTAAAGAATGGAAGGTTAATGGTCAACGCACAGCTGGAAGATTAGTTACAGGAAATGAAAGCCATTTCAAGGGGGTCTTTGACAATCTGGATAACAACCCCAAAATAGAAAGCAGCAAGAATCCTGTGTGGTCTAAAAACAAAGCCCAAGGACTGATAGCTTGAGGAAATGGCAAAATTTAACCTGAAAGAGAGGTACAGCGAAGACACAGCAATGACCTTCAAATACTTGACAGCTATCAGGCCATCGGTGAGGTCACCGAAGAGGGATTTCAGCTCAGGGCCAGTTAAAATTAGAGATGCTCCCGAAGATTGGAAAGAGGCTGCTTTGCGAGAGAATCTGGTTGTCCAGCGGTTTTGGGGGTTACAGATAGAGGCCTATAGGTCAGAGATGTTTTAAAAGGGATTCCTGGGGTGGGTAGGGAGCCTGGGTGGCTCAGTCGTTAAGCGTCTGCCTTCGGCTCAGGTCATGATCCCAGAGTCCTGGGATCGAGTCCCGCATCGGGCTCCCTGCTCAGCGGGGAGCCTGCTTCTCCCTCTGCCTGTCTCTCTCTCTCTGTCTCTTCTGAATAAATAAATAAAATCTTTAAAAAAAAAAAAAGGAATTCCTGGGCGTGGGGGAAAGCAGAGGGGTTTGGATGACCATCATATCCTCCTCGGCTCAATAATAAAATCCAACCAAAAGCCCAAGGGGGGGACCTGTTGCTAATCACACATCTTGACTGGAAATTCTGCTTTGCACACACACCTCAAGATCCAGGCTTTTCGTCACCTGGGACTGGCTATAAGGAAACCAAGAAAGGGTTTATTAAGGGCTTATTTTTTATTCCCCAGGCTGAACCACTTTGTTTTGTCTGTGTGTGTGATGGCTTTTGCCAGGAGACAGGTGGTGAGAGTACAGGGTGGGAGACGTGGGCAGGACAGAAGGCGTAGGTGGACGTTCAGGGACACATCCACTTGCCGGCCCATGTGCATCTGGAGGTTAATTTTAGTCCTTAACCAGTCCTTAATTGCCAGTCCTTAACTACACCAGAAGCAACCACAGTCAAGGCCACCCTAATGCTGAAAACCCCGTGGGAGACCGTGGCCGTGACCCAGAGCAAGGTAAGAACTGCACTCACCATTAACTTATAATAATAATGGGTACCGTTCACGCATCCTACTGTGCCAGGCACTATGCGGATATAATCTATAATCATCACTGCTAGTTAGACTGGTAAAGAAGGTGTTATACCAATTTTACAATAAGGGTACAGAAGCTCAGAGACTAAATGACCCAGCCACAGCCACACGGTTGGTTAATGAACAGGAATATGAACCCAGGGCTATCTCCAAAAGCCGTGGCCCTAGCATTACCCTATGCCACGCTGCCTTTCCTGGTTCCTCCAGTTATAAAGAAGGAGGCATTTTACAAACATAAGTGAACACAGCTAGGCCAACACCAACAGGTCCCAAAGCAAACCGTGCTGCAGACCCCACCACCCCGGGGGCCAACACCATCCCTCTCATTTGTTTTATGAAGTCTGAGCCCTCAAAAAGACTATGCGTGCAACTACACACACGCTCCAACCCAAGAGTCAGTGTGTAAATGGCAGAGTGGGTCTTGTGCCAAGAAGCTGGAGCCTGTTTATTTTCGTCTCGATGTTAAGACAGCCAGCACCAGGTTGAGGCTGAGAAATGCTCCTTCTAATTAAAACTTTTTTATTTTCAAACACATGTCACAGTTTCAACATGGTGAGACTCACTCCTTGCTTTGTGGATGTCTCAGAGGAGAAGCAGTTGCTCTGTGACGGTCTCTTCCATTCATGCTGGGATCCCAAAGGGCACGGGATGCATTGCTCTACCCCAGGCAGCAGGAGTGTGGTCCCGCGAGCACTTGAGAGAACAGCAAAGCCAGGAACGAGGGGAGACCACCGCAGATCTGGCTGGCATCGCAAGAGTCTGACAAATCCGCGCAGAGGCCCACGGACCACGTTTCTTGTCCCAGCAGGTGGGAAAGCAGAGTCCAGCACAAGACCTGCAGACCCTTGGAAAGCCTTGGAAAAAGGGAGTGAACCAAGGCATCCCAGATGGCTGATCACTGCTGAACAAGGAGTCAGAAAACCTGCCAAGCACGCTGTCCCCCAACCACCTGTTGATCTTCATCTCCCCCCAACCCCGTGGCCTCCACCAGAAGGTTGCATCTGCTTTGTTCCCTACTCCATCGGAGGGCACATACCCAACAGGTATGAGCTCAACACATCAAGACTTCAATACCTGCTCGTCAAGTTCACTGGGGCTGACAACCATGGGTGGTCTCCAACACCAGTTGCCTCCCCGATCATCGGCTCTTCTCCACCAGTGTGAAAATCAGGGAGAGGAACAGAAAGGATTTGTGGAAGTCTGCAGGAGCGGAATACTGTGGGTCTCAAATCCTTCATCTGCCACTTTCTACCTGGGTAGACCTGCTCAAGGCCCAGCTCTTAAGTCAGCCCCTGGAGGCCACAGCACTGTGTGTCCTGATATTTCAGATTCCCAGGAAGGGGAGTCTATATACGATCAAGGATCCTGACCCCAGGCATGCAATCCTCATGCTCCAAGCCCCCCACCCCTGCCAGTTATGACCAGCCAGGCGATGAGCTAGACAGAGATACTCCCTTCTTTTGCCATTCGTGGCTGAGGAACAGGGTCTACAGGTAAAACTGCTTCTACAAGACAGAGAAAAGCCCGCAAGTGGTGAGGGAGGCTGTGTGGGCCACAAAAGCCATCCTTGGGATAACAACCCCACAGAGGAACAGAGAGCCAAGAACAAGTCTGGGCTCCAAGCTGCCTTCCCACTCCTCACTCTGCAGCCCGCCCCATTCCAGCTGGTCCCAGGACAGCAGCCCTTGGTGGTTCTTGGGTGCGGGCCAGCCTCATCTCTTATGGTAGAGGCCATGCAATGAATCAGATATCAAGAGGCTGTGCTGTTGGATGAACAGCTTATGATTCACAGAGACTTTCTAGGAGCCTATAAAATCCCGACGGTAATCCAGGGGCAAAGAAGTTTAATGTTTAAAAAATGCTGAATACCACTGTCGACTGAACATGTGGAGATGGGACGCAAGGAGAACCCGAAGGCTAACTCCAGAATTACGCGTCAAGATGGATACCTGGAACCTCAAACCTCGAGGGGCCATATTCCCTCTGGGGGACTCCACTAGCCGGGACTGCATCAGGAACCTCCATACCACTCCCACACCCCCAAATACAGCCTTCACTCTGCAGACACACACCCCTGGAGGGACGGCCCTGAAGGGACGGTGTTTTTTGTCCCAAGGAGGTAGCACCGAGCCCACGATTGAGACAACAGTTGCTGAGTGCTAACCACGGGCCGGATATTGGTCTCGGCACACTCAATCCTCAGAACGCCCCTGAGAAGCATTTTGCAGATGAGGGCTGAGCCACAGAGAGGATACGTGCCCCATGCAAGGTCGCACAACTGGTGAGTGCGGGTCACAGCCCTCTCCAGAGCCTGTCCTCTGAGCTCGGCCCGGCTGCCTAACCATACAGAGGTTCGAGAGGCTCTAACTGGATGATCCCCAGGACGGCGTCAGTCCCCATCATCTAGGCCTCTGTGGGTTCAGGAAGAAGCTGTCCGTCGATGAGTAGAAATCAATGGCACCACCCCCCATCCCTCTACGACTTGATTCCCGATTCAAAAACACTTCTGGTCCGCCATAAAACCCAAAGCCTGAGGTGTGTGCACAGAGGCATCGGGCCGCCTCACTGGCGAGCTGGCGTGCCTTCGAGGGGACGTGGGGCCAGCCAGACTGGACCACCAGCCATTTTCCACCTTGGATCCTCCTGGGAAAGAATGAAAACCCCTGCCCTCAGACAGCTAGCCGGTGGCCTCGCTGCACGCTGCCACCTGGAGGTCCATCTGCCGTGCCGTCATGGTCCCGCCACTCAAGTCCTCTGAGGGGAAGCACAGGCGAGAGAAATGGCCATCCAGCTGGGCCGGGCCATCCTTGGGGGATCAGGACAAGAGGGGCCAGGGCAGCTCCAGCAGCTCGGGCGGCCCGCAGAAGCGAGATTTATGAAGCACGTGGTTTACATATGACAAATATCCTGTGTCCCGAGCAGGGTTCCATCTGACTGCTCCTCGTCTCTGAGCTCAGCAGCCCGGCCAGGCAGAGGGAGGATTCCTCCTGCCACGATGGCCTCTGAGAAGGGAACGAGCTGAGCCTCCCTTCCTCGTGGGGCATCCAAGGACCATGAGAACCCCGTGGTCGTTGATTTGGGGGAGCTTGGGGGCCAAAGCACTTTGTGGGAAGCTGCCTTGCCCACAGCTTCGGACAGAAGGGGAGTTATGTCCCTGCTCAGGATTTCCTGCAGTGTGGCCCACTCCCCTGGTAACTCACTGGGACCACAGGTGTCTCCCCTTGGAGTCAAGCAAGGACAGGCAGTGGCCCTGGCTGAGATGGGGTGACACAACCATGGGTGGATCTTCCCTTGGATTCATCCTACCTATGACAGCTAGATCCTGCAGCTTGCACCTTGAGACAAAACGCCTGATATTCTGAGTCTGGGAATGTGGACTGTCAGAGCCTGTGCTTGACCTTCAAGGGGGCTCATCCTGGCTGCCAATCCGTTTTGTTCTGGGTGGCCATGGGCAGCCCCAGGTGATAAATCCTGAGTAGTCTAGCCCAGTGATTCTCAAGCAAAGGCAATGTGTGGAGTTGGGGGAGGGGCGCTACCAGCATCTCGTGGGTAGAGCCCTACTATGCATGGGACAGCCCCTCGTGCAACAAAGCACAAGGCCCAAAAGGTCAGTGGTGCCAAGGCTGAGAAGCCCTGTCCTAAGCTACCTGGAGCATCCTGCTTTCCTTTTCCCGAAAACTAGGGTTTTCAGCCCTACTTTACAGCTGGGCAAGGTGTCGGGGGCGGGGTGTCAGTGGGATAGAGTTTGATCACCGAGATATAAGGGAACACCTGCTAAGAGACATCAACGCCGGACACTGGACTGAGCAACCCACTGAGATTTTTACAAGCAGTTCTCAAACAACCGTTACCCCTTTTCACAGATTAGGAAAACTGAGGCACAGAAAGATCCCATACTGCTTTGAAGAGGAGCCGGGGTCTGAATCAATCGGTCTGATCCCACACCGTGTAGTAACTGGGAGAAAAAATAGTGTTATACCTACACCATGTGTGGTCCTCACTATGTGCCGAGAGCAGAAAGAAAAAGGGACAGGAAGAGAGAAGGGGGGGGCAGAGATTTGCGCGAGAAGGACTGTAAAAAGATGGACGGAAATGTGAACAGCCACAATCCCTAAGTGGTGAGATCTGGGCATCTCCTGTTGTCTTCTCTGCGCCTTTCTGTATTTCTCCATTCTCTCCAACGAAAATCCCTTTTATGGGCAGAAAATAAATAGTAAGCAAAACAAAAATACCTGCCAAGCATACATTTCAAGACTGTCGTCAGCACCAGGCATCTGTAACTGTGCTAGAGGGGCTCCTGGGGGGCTCAGTCAGTTAACCGTCTGCCTTAGGCTCAGGTCATGATCTCGGGGTCCTGGGATCGAGCCCCACGTGGGGCTCCCCGCTCAGTGGGGAGTCGGCTTCTCCCTCTGCCCCTCACCCCGCTCGTTCTCTCTCTCTCTCTCTCTCTCTCTCAGATAAATAAAATCTTTAAAAAAAAAATTGTGCTGGAAAAGAGATGCAGAATAAAAAAAAAATTGTGCTAGAAAAGAGATGCAGAACCCCCTCCCCCGGTTGGCAGAATTGAGGGGACACCCTTGGTCACTGGGGCCCATCACCGCCTTGATGACAGCCCGTGCAGGGAAGCCATCCCCAGGAGGCCGCACACGCAGCACACCTGCAAGGGATCTGCTCCTGAGGAAAGATGCTGCCCCGAATCTGACACAGCCTGTCAGCTCCTCATCTATCTCCCAGCAGAGAGCACCGGGACAGGCAGAGCCGTGGGGCTGGAAGGTCAAGACCCCCCGCCACGCCTGACTGTTGCCATGCTCGAAATGCTCAAAGATGACTTCCAGAAAAATAAGGTTTCCAGCTCATTAAAATGTCCTTTCAACAGTTTTATGAACCGGTAGGAGTGACAGGAAAAAGAAGAATGTTTTAACCCGAGCCTAATGCAAAAGTGTGTTTTAGGGAAGAAAGGAAAGGAACTCTAGGATACACTGAAACATCTGCTTTTCCTTTTTTTTTCTCATAGAATTTATATTTGTACTATTTTAAAGTTAGTCTCCACCATAAAAACAAGACCCATTACCTATTGTACCTTTTTGTTATTATTATTCTTAACTTAAAAAAAGGTGTTTATTCTCCCCCTCACCATGACTGGGGTCACTGTGAGGCCCAACTCTGCCTTATGTAAAATGCTTAAGTGTTCCGTGGTCATAAATAAATTATGGCAGTTATCTTAAAATTTCAGGAAAAATCTCTAAAGTTTAGGATATCACACCCCAGAATACAGAAATTCAAAATGTCCAAATGTCACGACTGGGTAAGGCAAGGAATAAAATAATGTTTGCTAGACCATCAGCAAGCCTAGACTTATTTTTAAAAACCATAAATCCCAGGGCATCCGGGTGGCCTGGTGGGTTAAGCATCTGCCTTCCGCTCACGTCATGATCTTGGGGTCTGGGATCGCGCCCCCCCCAACGGGGCTCCCTACTCAGCGGGGAGTCTGCTTCTCCCTCTGCCCCTACGCCCCACTCATGCTCGATCTCTCTCTATCTCAAATAAATAAATAAAATCTTTTTTAAATAAACAACAAATTAATAATAATAATAAATCCCTAGCTGCCTTGCCAAGAGCCACTGCTGGGGGCCTCCTTCCTCGCCAACAGAACACTGGCCGTTCAAGTTCGAGTTCCCGGCCACAATGGACTGCAGAACAGCCTCTCCAAGCCTGAATTGGGCCAGACGCGAAGCAATCAGGAGCATCCCATTGCTCCTTGCCTGTGATTGGGTTAGGGCCAGCCATGTGACCCGGCTCTAACCAAGAGAAGAGGATTGCCATAAAGGAGGTTCTGGGTAGCATTTTCATTGCAGATGAAAAAAAGCAAGGCAGAGGAAAGGGCTTTGTCTGAGGGCCAGGTTTTGTTGCGCCTACTTGCACTGCTGCAAGTCCAGCTACCACCCGCGCCACTGTGTGGAAATAAGCCCAAGGATCAAGCAAATACCCTGAGGGCGGCGGAATAGGAAAATGGAAAGAACTCAATTCTGAATTGTTGAATCAACCTTGGAATCATCATGTGAGATACTAAATGTTTATGATACTGTTAGCTGGGTCTTTTGTTTCTGGCATCGAAAATATCTTAACTGATGGAATCCTATACGAAGACTCACTACTAAGAGTCTGGGATCTGACTAACACCTTAATGCCAAAAGAGAACGTGTCAGACTGGCAGGACCAGATCCCCAGCAAGTCAGTGAGAGGACAGGTGACTAGAACCTTCATAATGACTTCCCGTCCATCACCAGTCTGTTTCCAACTCTGTATCCTCTGCACCCTGACTGTAGCCCACTCCAACAGAGGTTAAGCAGCTGAGATCCTGTACAACATATTCATGAGGTAGAAATGGATGCTCCATGGCCACCCAAGAAGAGCAATGCAAGCCAGAATTCCAAAGACCTTACACATTTATCTCTTCTGCTTTAGCAATTCATAGACTACCAGCTGCTAAAAGTCCTCCCCAAATTTAGACTTTAAATAAACTGACTCATGAATCTATAAGACTTGGGGAAGGAAAATTTTCAAAGCAATTTGTTCGGGAATGGAGGCTGGTGAGCGGCATAAGTGGTAGATAATAGGCAGTACATAAATCATCTTGCTAAAGATATGAATTTCATGTAAGGCTCTCTACCCTCAGAAAACAGACATTTAAGAAGTGATAACACCATCTGACTAGAAAGAAAATCTCTCTATCTGCCTGCAAATTTATTCTTCAAGAACTAGTTTCCTAAAACTACCTAAGCATTAAAAATAATTACTTTAATATGTATATATGAAAAGTGAGAAAAAATCCAGGTATCACTATATGTACATATATACATAATATATACATATATATACACACACACATATATATACTGGTTCCAAACAAAAGTGCACAGATGCCCAATGAAAAGACAAAAAGTGAATCTGGGTACATAAAGATCCTTAAGGTGAGTTTTAATGAAGTTGCCTTTTTAATGAAGTTGACAGTTAGTATATGTACGTCTTTTAATGGAGTTGTTTAAGCTGTTAATGCATATATGAACATTCTCAAACACCTCCGGTACTTGAAACTATAAATTTACCAAAACCACTTAATGACCGTCTTACTTTCATTAAGCTCAATCCTGCAAATATCTGAGGGTCAACTGCATACCAGGTGCAGTGCTGGCCTGTAGAGAATTCAGCTATGTTTCAGACATAGTCCAGGTGGCACTGGATTCTTTCTGGAACACAGGAAATAACTGGGAGAGTGGGAAGGAGAATGGATTTACCCTTCTAAGAAAGGGAAATCTAATGAGAAAACAAGGGGTAGAGGAGGGGTAAATACACAAATATTTACCCTAAGGCACACAATTATTAAAGGGATATGAGCTAGCAGAGGACTTTAAAAGAGAAAGATCTTAGTAAGTGGAGAACTTCAGGGAAGACTTCATGAGAGAGGTGTCATCGGAAACGGAGTCTTAAGGATGAGAATTAGGCGAGTGGCCGTGACCCACCAGAGCTGTGCTTTAGAGAAGCAACTCCAGCAGCAGTGGGCGAGGGGGGCTGGGGCTGGAGAAGGGGGTGTGGGGGCCTCTGCACGAACTTGGGCAGAAGTATGGAGTGTAGACGCAGGGCTGGCGAACGAGGCAGCTCTACAAGTATTTGTTAAACTGAGTTAGACTTCTTATGGGAAGGGACTGGGCCTGAGTTTTTCCCCGTAGTTTGGACAGGCTCCTAATGCACATTAGGCGCTCAATAACGATGCAAAGTGTCTGAGAGGTGCACTTCCTGCCTGATCCCATCAGGAGGCAGAGAGGAAAAGCCCCCAGGATCAAGAGCCCTCCCTCTACCCATTCCCAACGAAGAACGAAGAATGCTCTTTCTCCCAGAGGAAGAAGCTCAGAAAAGTACAGGAGCTCAGCAAAGATCCAAGAAAAAAACACCTCATCGGCTCGGTAAGAAAAAACATCTTGATTCCTCTATACTCTTACAAACGAAAAGCCACAGTAGGTTGGTCCTAAAAATTAACAAAAACATATACCCACATAACCAACATAAAATAAGACTCGGAGGAAAGTGCAAATAAATTAAGTACAATGGGATGAAAGGCTGAGTCTGTGTGAGGACCTGGGATCGAGCCCCGCATTGGGCTCCCTGTTCAGCAGAGAGCCTGTTTCTCCCTCTCCCTCTGTCTCTCGGCTTATGCTCGTTCTCTCTCTCTCTCTGTCAAATAAATAAATAAAATCTTTAAAAAAAAGAATTCATACAGCAAAGGGACGTGATGCTCCCCACGCACTCTCAAATGGATCAGAAAAAAAAATGTGTGTGTGTATATATAAAATGCGTGTGAGGATAAACGTGTGCAGGTATAAATGTGCGCGCTTATGTATTCACATACGTGGAATAAGAATTATAAAGTAAATGGTGCAAAATGCAGACAATCGGTGAATTCGGGTAAAGGGCATATGGAAGTTTCTTATACTATTACTGCAACGTTTCTGTAAGTCTGAAATAATAGCAAAACAAATAGTTACAAGAATGAGGAAGCAATTAAATGCTGATAAGATCTTTAAAAATCGCTGTTAAGTGAAAAAAAAAATCCATGCGGAATGTAATGTATGGAATGTTACCATGTGTGTAAGAGGAAAAGAGGGAAAAAGATATATATGTGTGTGTATGTGGATAGACTTATAGATACACACCCACACATATGCAGTCATTTGTGTGTAATATACCGTAAATGACTCACAAGAAACTGGAAACATATAGCTTCTCTTTGGGGAAGAAAGGGGTAGCTAGGAGTTGGGTGGAAGGGAAGCTTTTCATTATAAACTCTTATATACATACTCTGAATTTTGAACCATGTGAATTTATTGCCCAGTCAAATATGTAAATAAAATAAAATGACCTTTAAAAACACTAGAGGAAAATAATAGCGCAAGCATGTGGTTTGGGGTAACTTAGACCAGAGAAACATAGCGAACGGGATGAAAGCCACTTGGCAGGGTGCTGCCCAGATGTGACCCCGTGGGCCGCTGTGCTTGGACAGCTGCCTGTTTAGAAAGAAGGGCTCGTTCCAGACAAGTAGAGCTGGGGGCTTGGAAAAGCACGTTCTACCAAGTTTCAGCCTAAACTGGATAGAAATTTCCCCTCAAATAAACTACGTGACTGACTTACAACAGACGATTCCCCATAGCCCTGTTCCCCAAACTCATATTCCTCATTCTAAGATTTAATCATCTGACACATGGCACGTCTGTCCTGCCTCTCACTGCCGCCCACCTGCTAAGCCCTGGTGAACGACTCTGGGAGCTGATGGAAACAGGACAGCCCCGGAGATATACAGCATCCATCTGCCTCCATCAGCAGCCACCCTCCCTTGGAAATAACGGCCAGCAAGCCATCCAGGGGGTAAGCCATCCACTCAAGTAAAGATACTCTTGGATCTATGCGATATGTAAGTTTCCAAGATGATCGTGCACGGATTCCAGTGCCGGCAAGTCAGAACGGGGAAATGGACCTTCTTGCCAATCTAGACTCCTCTTAAACTTCACGGGGGCTGAACAAGTTCAAAGACAACAGTAGAAAGATACGAGGATATACTGTCCCGAGAAGCCAGGTTGAGAAGGTGGCAAGCTCATCTGGCTTTCTGGCTGTCGGAACACCAGGCAAGGGACCCTACCGTACCTCTCTCTCTCCCTTCAGGAAACCCATGGGCCCTCTGAGCCAGCATCTCGGCTCCAGTCTAGTGCTTTGGGGGACTGTTGGGTGTGCACACCCGTGTGGTTTGTGCCTGAAACAGCCACATGAACTGCAATCAGGAAATTAATTGATAGATGCATTTGAATAGGAATAGGGGGATAGTCAGAAAGCAGGGTACAGGTTCAGTAAAAGAGGGTCCTTCTCCCCCAGGAATTTAAGACAATGGCTCCCGGTCTAGTAGAAGGAGACAACATTAATTACAAATACCGTAAGGATGCACTCGTGCCATTTGCCTGGCACATGGCTCCATGCTTGGAGAAGGCACGTACACCTGCAGGCGATATACTCTAACAAAGAAAAGCAGCAGCTGAGATGGAAGGAAGCCAGAAATGCCAAGAGCACCTCACCATCAGAAACCGGGATTCCAGCCCAGCCCTCCACTGATAGGCTGTACGTTACGGGGCCAGCCTTTAACTGCTGAGACTCAGTGGCCTCATCCCTGAAACGGACATAACAACACCTACCTTCACAACTGTCCTAACAAATCAACTCAAGTGGGAGAAGCTGCAAGTGCCAAGCACAGCGCCTGCCATGTAGTAGACCCTTCACCAACAAGACTATTCTCTCCCATCAATTTATCTAAGGCTCAATACATAAAGCCTCTGTTATGGGTTGGATTGTTGAAGTTCCAACCCCCAGTAACTTAGATTGTGACCTGATATGAAAAAGGGCCAGTGCAGATGTAATTAGTTAATATGAGGTCATACTGGAGTAGGGTGGGCTCCAAATCCTATATGACTGGTGTTTTTACAGAAGGAGAACAGACACAGAGGAAAAAGCCATGGAAAGATGGAGGGACACAGCCTACAGAGGCCCAGACTGGAGAGATGCACTAAGGCACTCCCAGGTTTGCCAACTCTCACAAGAAGCTAACAAGAGGCAAGGAACAGACCGCCCCACCGAGCTTCCAGAAGGAGCCAACCCTGCTGACACCTTGACTCTGGACTTCTAGTAAGGGACTAAATCATTGTTGTAAGCCACCCGGTTCGTGGTGCTTTGTTAGGGTAGCTCAGGAAATGAATGCATCCTCTTCTCCTCCCGCTATTTTTATGGAAAAATGAAATTCCTGAGTCCCCCAAGGAAATAGGACACTTTTACAAACACCAATAACATGCCGGGAAAGGTGATCTTCAGTAATGAGCCTCTGCAGAAGAAAGAGCAATATGAGAAATAGGAGTGTTTTCCTGGTTCCTTTTTTTTTTCCCCTTTTGTCTCCTTTTCCTCCCTGCCCCTCTCTTACTGGGGGCAGCCACCATGTGGGGTTCCTCACACTTCCCAGAGGAATGAAGACACAGCTAAAGAATGACCTAATGCTGTGTAGAAGGTCAGGACCACAAAACTCACCAGCGCAAAGGCTCATCCGCATCCCACACACAGCCCACCTCCCGGGAAACCCCAAAACATTCCCCCTCAGGAAGACGAATCGCCACCTTGGGGCAGGGAAGCCACTGGATTTTTCTTTTTTATACAATCTGCTAAAAGTAAACCAAAGGTCGATCAGGATGAAAAGAAGAGGAGCGCCTGGGTGGCTCACTCGTTAAGCATCCGCCTTCGGCTCGGGTCATGGTCCCAGGGTCCTGGGATGGAGCCCCGCATCGGGCTCCCTGCTCAGCGGGGAGGTGGCTTCTCCCTCTGCCCCTCCCCCCTACTCATGCTCTCTCTCTCTCTCTCTCTCTCTCTCCCTCTCAAATAAATAAATCTGTAAAAAAAAAAAAAAAAAAGAGTGACCACTATAGAAGTGGGCTTTGGATGTCATTTTAGTCTCCCCCAATTTTCCAGCTTTCACCCAAATGTTTGGAGGCCTCAGGGGAAATTGCCAGGGTCAGGAACACACCTGCAGAATTAATGACTCGGTAGGGCTGGTTCTAATAAGGTTATCAAACCAGTCCACTAGGGACATACCTCAGAGAACAGTGAAGGCAGATATACCAGCGAGGACACCCGAGGACCACGATCCCTGCCAGGAAGGCACCCATCTCTACCCCTACCACCACCAGCACTACCCCCCGAATCCAGGGCAGCACCAAGTCCCAGGCCAGAAGATAAAAGGAGGGTAGGATTTCAGCTAGAGAAAAGAGGAAACCGTGATGCTGAGATAAATGGGTCAGGTGGGTTCTAGAAGTTTCTGCTCCGTTCAGGAAGCTACCCTAAGATGTTTTTTGCCCAGATCATCTGTCTTCGGTTTCCTGGTTGACCCTGGAGGGCAGCCTTGAATGCATTCCACGGTTTCCCTGTACACTCGGATCCTAATTATTCTAGGATTGTTAACGCAGGTGGTGGAGCTCTCCGAGGTGGGCTGCCTGCCGTTTCTCGGCTTAGCAGCATCTCCAGCAGAGGGAGGGCAAAGGAAGTTTCAGGAGAGGCAATCAGTCAGGCAAAGAATCCTCACAGTCAAACCTCTTAGTGTAGTTAAGATGACGGACTTGCCGTGGCGGCAGTCGATTCAAAAAAGGGGAGAAAAATCACAGAAGACAAGGACAAAGAAAATCTCAGAAAGGACAGCCCTGGAATCTTGGAATCAGAGTGTTTCATTACTGGAGATCATCTGGATTCTCTGCCTGTTTCATAGATAAGAGAACTGGGGTACTGAGAATGGGCCAAAAACCACAAAAATGGCTCCTGTTAATGGCCTGACCGGGCTTTGGGTCCCCAGCAGGGCACCCCCCATACTGCCCCACCTGCAAGCATGAAGACATGGGTACCCCAGGAGGCCAGCTCAGAGCTCAGCCCCAAACCCATGCCAGGTGAGTCTTCAAAAGACAAAAGGAACATCGCAACAGGGTTTGCTAGCTGTGGTCCACTCTGAGCACAAGAGTCGGGCCCTGATTATGTACATTCAAGGAGGGAAGCAATGAAATCAATTACATGGAAAAGCTGGGTACCTCACTCCCCTGTTCCCAGTGTCCCCAGCAGGAGGGCCTGCCCTCGCCCGGTCAGACTGCACAGGTCTGCTCTGCTGAGTTTGGGTGGTGTGAGGACACCCTCTAGACGAGCAGCTCCTCACGTCATACCTCAAAGGACCGATCCCAGGCTCTGTCGGATAAATGAAGGTTCGCTGAGCATGAAGCAAATGTTGAAGGTGACCCAAGGGCCCCTGTGTGGGAAGACTGCCAGCTTGAGACTTTCCATGTCATCGGAATCATGAATGTTATCTCTTGCCTGCCTCCCGCCCCAAGTTTCTGGGAGACCATCTTTCCATCTTGGTGGCCCTGGGGCTGAGGACACTTGCCAGTCCAGAATGGGAGGAAAGCCAGCACATGGCAGAGAACTTTGAGAAAAGAACATACAGGAAGAGTTTAACCCGGCCACGCCACGAAAGAACACAGGTGGGGCCAAGGTGCTGGAACGCTGCTGTTTTCTCAAGTATCAAATGTGAGGGCCCAACTATGGCTCCTTCCAACACCAACACTCAAAGGACGATTCAATATGCTGAACGCTCCAGATAGTCTAATGCAGGAGCTGGGACCAGCTCGTCCACTTTCCAGAGTGGATCTTTCATGCTTATCAGGTATCACTTACAAATGAGGAAAAGATTCATTGTCTCTGCTCTCACACTAGGCCCAATCTGACAGTGATCAAGGGCCTCGATCTTCCAAAGGAAGAATGACCTCTTTTCAAGTGAGGCAGGAATGAGCTGACGGTTGGCCTGTTGTCTGTCTTGACTTGCTAGCAGAATTACAGGTTCCTGCTTGCCTACAAATGCACTACAGAGCAATCTACACTATATTACCACAGAGCCCTGTTCAGAAAATCGATGAGCCTGACCTCAGTTGCCTTTGCAGGAGAACAAGAGGCCTGACTTCATCCTCACGGAGATGCAAGCAAGACGCATACCCAAAAGAGTGGGCATGTCAGCTTAGGGCAAAGAATAATCCTTTGGGGTCACTCTTATACTCTTCAAGGATGGGCTGCCACTCTGTCAAAAAGAAGGAAGCTCCAATGGGTGACTTCTCTACCGGGCCTTTCAGAAGCCACTCTGAGAACAATGCCCCCATCCCTCCAAGTTCAAAAATGCCAGTTGGAGAAATGAAAGCAGTATTGGGTGGCTGGGATCTGGGGCCCTCCTCTGCTAGTTTTTCAAAGACTACAACTCAAAAACTTCCAAAGTTGGGAAACCTCCTACTTCTAGCTAGCTCAAACCACTGGATCTAAAGCTAGTTCTCCATGGGAATGTCTCTGGGATCAAAAGGAGCTGATGGGTTCTGCAGGGGAAGGGCCTATGCAGGAACCCATTTTGGCTTCTCCATGCCCAGACCCTGAGTGATCCTTGCTTCTTCAGATGTTAAAGGAGCACTCCTTAGCCAGCATCATTCAGTGGATCCGATACTTTGTTAATAACTGCTCTTCCGTCCACAAAGGAGACTTCTGGGGACCCTAACTCTTCTCTCCAGAAGCTAAGAACTTGACCACTGTGGTCTGCTCAGCACAACAGATATTCCTTTCCTGACACAGCGAGACAGGAATGATGCCTCTTAAAAGAAATTAGCAAGTGACCTTTGAAAAAAAAATGTTATTAGTCTCTGATAGGCCAGCACTGGAGACCTTAGAAGTACCAAAAAATAAAAAGAAATGGTCCCCACCATAAAAGGACCCAGGATACAGAAGGAACAGGGATGCGGGAGCCTGGGGCAGTACCCACAGTATTGAGCTGGGGACAAACCAAGCGCAATCACAGCCAGTCAGGTGACGTCAAGGCCAAGCAAGGAACTTAACCACTCAGCTTCCTCATCTATAAAACAGAGATCATGAATCCACCATCCAGTGTGGCCATAAGGATTCAACATAATTCATGCAAAGAGATACTGTTTTTTTTTTTTAATTCTTATTTATTTATTTATTTTTCAGAGAGAGGGAGAGCACAAGCAGGGGGAGAGGTAGAGGGAGAAGCAGACTCTCCGCTGAGCCGACAGCCCAACGTGGGGCTCGATCCCAGGACCCTGGGATCATGACCTGAGCCGAAGGCAGATGCTTAACCGACTGAGCCACCCAGGTGCCCAAGAGATACTATTGTCAGCATAAATAATTAGAATACAAGATCAAGATGTACAAATGTTAAAAGAAAAGAAAAAGGACCAAGGTAATTTTGAAACTTGAAGACCTGGCAAATGGATAGGAGCAAAAAGAGATCAAGAAAAAAACTGAATGTATTCTTCTTAAGCCAAACTAACTGGTGCCATTAAAAATACCAGGAATTCCTGGCCGAAAGATGATGGCTTCAAACAGACACACTCTGGAGCCAGAGTTAGGAGAGCCCGCACTGCGCCTAGATACTGCAGAGAACTGTGAAAAACATCAGTGAATCAGCATTACCTTGTTAGAGGCTTAAAACCTCTGAAGTTTTTGAGGTGGAAAGATCTTCGGAGGTTACTTTTCCAGCTCCTTTTAAAAGCTGATGCCCACAATGGGAACCCATTGATATGCTCAAGACCCCACAGCTAGTTGGAGACAGAGCTCTGATTATAACTGCAGGCACTAATAACTACCCTAATGCTTTTCCCTCCAGCCCAGCTACTTCTCCTTCCCCCAGGCACCCCCAGCTCCTCCTCCAGTGGCCTCTCCCTTCCCTCCCTCCAGTGCACGCTCTTGAAACCCGCCCTCCCTCTCTCTCATGCACACATACACACATCTTTGTGTGTGCACGTGCGTGGGTGCGTGCTTCCGTTTCTGTTTTTTAATTGCCAGCTACACAGAACATAAAACTGATCATCTTAACCATTTGTAAATGGTTCAGTGGCATGACGTACGCTCACAGTGTTGTGCAACCGTATCTCCCATCCATCTCCAGAACGCCTTCCATCTTGGAACACTGAAACTCCATTCCCATTAAACACTGACTCCCCATTTCCTCCCCACCCCCCAGTCCCTAGCGACCCCACTCTACTTTCTGTCTCTCTGAATCGGACTAGGTGCCTCAAATAAATAGAATAATACAGTGTTTCTCTGTTCATGGTTTCCTTACTTCCCTTAGCATAATGTCCTCAAAGTTCTTCCATGTGCCAGAATATCCTTCTTTTTGGGGGGCGCATGGGTGGCTCAGTCGGTGAAGGCTCTGACTCTTGGTTTTGCCTCAAGGCATGAGCTCAGGGTCATGAGATTCTCTCTCTCCTTCTCCCTCTGCCCTCCCTGCTTGTGTGCTCTCTCTCTCTGTCTCAAAAAAAAAAAAAAAAAAAGAATTCCCTGCCTTTTTAAAGCTGAACAATATTCCATTGCACTTATATACATACATTTTATCCATTCATCTGTCAAGGGACACTTCGGTCGCCTCCATCTTTTGGCTGTTGTGAATAACGCTGCTACAAACACAGGGGTACAAATATCTCTTCAAGCCTCTGCTTTCAACTTTTTTGTATATATATCCAGAAGTGGAATTGCTGGATCTTACAGTAATTCTATTTTTAACTTGTTTTGGAGGCACATGTATCTTTTAAAAATTATATCACACTTCTCCCTAACTATAATTAATAGAAAAGCAAGTTTTCTTTTTTGTCCAACTAATATTTTATTTTACTTTTTTGAAGATTTTATTTATTTATTTGAGAGAGACAGATATAGTGACAGACAGTAGGAGCAGGGAGGAGAGGGAGAAGCAGACTCCCCGTTGAGCAGGAAGCCCGACCCGGGACTCGATCCCAGGACCCTGGGATCATGACCTGAGCTGAAGGCAGGTGCTTCACCTACTGAGCCACCCAGGCAGGTGCCCCTATCCAACTAATATTTTATTTTTTTATTTTTATTAAAGATTTTATTTATTTATTTGACAGAGAGAGACACAGCAAGAGAGGGAACACAAGCAGGGGGAGTGGGAGAGGGAGAAGCAGGCTTCCTGTCGAGCAGGGAGCCCAATCCCAGGACCCTGGGATCATGACCTGAGCGGAAGGCAGACGTTTAATGACTGAGCCACCCAGGCGCCCCTATCCAACTAATATTTTAAAACACAAGCTACATGCTCGGTTACCAGGGGTACAATCAATCAGGAGCTAAAGTCACAGTCCCTCGTCTTGTTAGGGTTTAGTTTACCATGAGAGACAAACAGACCGGCAGGAATCAGAATACTGGCAAATACTGTTTTGGCTCCAGGGTGAGTACCATGCAGGATCTTAGGAGAGTGTGTACCTCCCCCGGAAAGGTACAAAACAGAAATGTCCAGATGGAAGTATGCTGTCATCCAGACGTGACAGGGGCACCTGGGTGGTTCAGTCAGTTAAACATCCAGCTCTTGATTTCGGCTCTGGTGGTGATCACAGGGTTGTGAGATCGAGCCCTGCATCAGGCTCCACGCTCAGTGGGGAATCTGCTTGAGAGTCTCTCCCTCCCACTGTCCCTCCCCCAGCCTGTGCTCAAATTAATAAATAAAATCTTTAAAAAAAAAGACCTGACGAATCAGAGAATAATGACAAAAAAAGATTTAGCAGGGAAGGGGCAGGGGGGGACCCTCAATCGAAAGGATAACTCTGGGCTCAAATGAAGAGGGGAACAGATACAGAATAATAAAGTTGATGCAGGAGGCAACACCTCTAACATCATTCATATTCTGGAAAGGCAAGGCAGAGCAGCGTGGTGAGGGGGGTGTTAGGAGTTCAACTGTGCCCCCCCCAAAATATATCTTGAAGTCTTAACTCTGGGGTTGCTGTGAATATGACCTTATTTGAAAACAGGGTCTTTGTGCAGACTAATCAAGTTCAGATGAGGTCACATTAGATTAGGGTGGGCCCTCATCCAACAGCTGGTGTCTTTATAAGAAGAGAAAATTTAAAGACAGAGATAGACCCAGGGGAGGGTGTATCAAGATGGAGGCAGCGGCTGAGGTGATGCAGCTCCAAGCTCGAGAACGCGAAGAATGCTGGGGTCACCAGATGCCAGGAAGAAGCAAGGAAGGATTCTTTCCTAGAGTCTTCAAGGGAGCGTGAATGTGCCAACACCTTCATTTCAGACTCTAGTCTCCTGGACTATGAGAAAATAAATCTACTTTCAAGCCACCCAGCTGGGGCTACTTTGTGACTACAGCCCTAGGACACCAGCCAGGGTGGAACGAGGGGAAAGCCCTGGACTGCGATTCTTGTGGTGGCAGCAAACAGATAGAAAAACAGAGGAGGACACTTTCATCGTGAAATTTCTAACCGAAGAACCACCTATGATTCAGGCCTGTTGACCTGAATCTGTTTCCAAACCTGTTGAATACGTAGGTGCCTTGGAAGACATCAGTGATCCTAACACTGAAGGGATCTGGGTTTCAACATTCCCGGGGTCTTTTTCAACTCACCCAGCAGGGGCAACTCCAGGGTGTCCCTAAAGGAGGGCAACACGGAAATTGCAGGCATGCGGGGTGGGGCATATCGCAGGACGTCAGCTGAGCCAACTGGGCTAAATGCTAGTAACTCATTCTGCCCCGCTTCCCCCGCCCAATATGATGAACACGTATTTCTAGTGCAGCCAGTGCTGAGTTGAGAGCCACCCTGGGGTGGGGGGGGGAAGTCAGGGTAAGCACAGGATTTATGTTTAAATGCACTAGGAGCATATTTGATGGAGATAATAGGGATGGAGAGCACTGGGCAAGATTCTTCAGGACTGACACCAAACCCTCCTGCTGAGATGTCACCCACTCAGCCACCACTGCACCCCTTGGGTGGGCTGGGAGTGGGATCAGGCAGCACCCTCTGCACGTGACATGGAGGAGGGAATGGGTCCCCCCCCACCTCCCGACACCGAGGAGCAAATCCAGCTCCCGCGGAGTCCTGCAAAGCCCCAGGGGCCACGTGAGTGCCAAGTCACCTGCCTCGCACGGGCGCCACCTCCCACCCGCTCCACGGGCACCCAACTGTTCCAGCACCGTCACCGCCTCCCCCGCCCCTGTCAACACAAACGCCCACACCCAGGCACGAAGCAAAAATAACCAGGCGTCTCATAGCGATGGCTCATCCCCTTCCCCAGGGGAGCTGTGCCTCTCCCATTCCCCAAGAGGACTTAGAGGAGCGAGCAGGGAGGAGAGGAAGGGAGGGGAGGGGAGTGGCAAGGAAGGGGAGAGGAGGGGATGGGGAGGGGTGGGAGGGGAGAGGCAGGGCAAGGGGAGGGGCGGGGCAAGGAAGGAGAGGAAGGGAGGGCGGGGCGGGGCGGGGCGAGGAGGAGGCGGGGCAATGAGGGGCGGGGTGAGGCGGGACTGGCGAAGCTAGAGCTCTAGATCCGTCCCCAGTGCTTTGTCTGAGCCATCAGAGGCTCATCTTTAAAGAGAACAAAAGTCAGAGGCTCTGCCCTTACAGGAACGCTACCTGTTCCTCTCACTCAGGAGGAACTATCCGGAACGGCAGCTCTGCCGGGCGGCAAGTTCCCACGTGCCTCGAATCCTGCTAACTTCGGGGGAGGCGTCGGCGGACAATCTCTGCCGACACCCTGGCTTCCAGGCCCCTCCCCACCCCGCAGAGGGTGTGTGTGTTTATTTCAGGCAGGTATATTGGTGCCCGGGCAGGAAAGAAGGGCCTAGCCCCCATTCCCTGTAACCCCACACCAGAACCAGCATCCTACGAGGCAGGGCCATCAGAGGATCTCCTAATCTGAGCGGTGGAATCAAGACCTGGTACTGTGGGTTCAGCTGTGTCCCCTCAAAAGTTGACGTCCTAACCCCTCCTACCTGGGAATGTGACTTCATTTGCTCGGGCTGCCCTCACGAAGTTCCACAGACATCCTGGAGCTTAAACAACAGAAATTTAGTTTCTCACAGTCTGGAGGCTGGCAGTCCAGGATCATGGTGTTGGCAGGACCGGGTTTCTCCTGAGGACTGTGTGTGTGAGAGCACATCCATGGTGTGTGTGTGTGTCCAAATTTCCTCAATTTAGAAGAACGCCAATCAGACTGGATTAGGACCCACCCTAAGGGCCACCCTTTTAACTTACCTCTGTAAAGGCCCATCTCTAAACGTAGTCTCTTTCTGAAGTACTAGGGGGTTAAGGCTTCAGCACATGAACTTAAGGGGGACACAATCAGCCCGTGACAGTGACCTTGTTCGGAAACTGTTTACATTTTACCATTTGGCCATTGCTGATGCAAGTAGCTGAGGATGTACTGGAGGGAGGGGGGCCCCCAAACGCACATGACTGGTCTCCTAGTAAGAAGGGGCAGTAACAAGAGGAGAGAGGGCCATGTGGCTATGGAGGCAGAAACTGGAGTGATGTGCCTCTAGGCCCTGGGTCGCCCAGGACTGCCAGCAACCCTGAATCTAGGAGAGAGGTTTGAACACATTGACCCTACAATCTTCGGAGGGAAAAAGGCAAGGCCCGACAACACCTCGATCATGGAGCTCTCGTCTCCAGAACTATCGGAGAGTACAGGTGTGTTGTGTTAACTGCCCCCGTGTGCCGGACCTCATTAGCACAACCCCAGGGAACTAAAGCCTAGGAGCCCCAGGTTGAGCAGTTTGGTCCCAACAGAAGGTTGGGACCCCTAAAGCCACTTAGCAATAGACAGAAAGGCTCAATCAAAATTATTAGCTCTTAATAAAATTCGGAAACTGATTTACAACACAGCGTAGCAGAGCGCTCATCAGTACTGTCTCTACGGCCAGAATGCCTGGGCTCAGGTCCCCGCTCTGTCACTCACCAGCCACCCCACCCTGGCCATTCACGCTCTCGGAGCCTGGGTCTTCCTCATCTGTAAAAATGAGGGTAATAATAATAATAATAATATCTAGCTACTACTATTATGAAAACCAAATGAGGTACTATTATAAAGCACCATGTGCCCGGCACATAGAGTCCAAGCTATAAAGGGATTTCATCAATCCTAACAAAGACTTGTGTCACCAAGGCATGCTTCTCTCAGTTGTATGTAACATCCCCAAAAACCCTTCCTCGGGCCTCTCCCATCCTGGACTGATCACGTGCAACCCCCACATGTACCAAATTTTCTAGGCAGAGAAGAGCAAAAAGAAAAACAGTACTAACAAAATATTCCAAACTATTAAAATCCCAAGCTTAGGGGCGCCCGGGTGGCTCAGTAAGTTAAGCGACTGCCTTCGGCTCAGGTCATGATCCTGGAGTCCCAGAATCAAGACCAGCATGAGGCTCCCTGCTCAGTGGGAAGTCTGCTTCTCCCTCTCCCACTGCCCCCACCCCCCACTTGTGCTCACTTGCTCTCTCTCTCCCTCAAATAAATAAAATCTTTAAAAAAATTAAAAAATAAAAAATAAAATCCCATATACCTGGCTGCTAGGGAAAGGGGAAAATATTTTTAAGAAAATGTAAGCTGAGGGGTACTTGGTTGGCTCAGTCAGTTAAGTGTCCAACTCTTGATTTTGGCGGATCAGGTCACGATCAGAGTCATGAGAATGAGCCCAGCATGGGGCTCTGCACTGGGCGTGAAGCCTGCTTAAGATTCTCTCTCCCCCTCTGCTCCCCCCCCCCCGCCCCCACCCGCAGCTCATGCATGCACACACTCTCAGAAAGAGAAAGGGAAAATCTAACGAAAGGAAAGAAAAGAAAGAAAGAAAGAAAGAAAGAGAGAGAGAGAGAGAGAGAGAGAAAGAGAGAAAGAAAGAAAGAAAGAAAGAAAGAAAGAAAGAAAGAAAGAAAAGAAAGAAAGAAAGAAAGAAAGAAAGAAAGAAAGAAAGAAAGAAAGAAAGAAAGAAAGAAAGGAAGAAAGAAAGAAAGAAAGAGAAAGAAAGGAGGGAGGGAGGAAGGGAGAGAGAGAGAGAGAGAAAGAAAGAAAAAGAAAGGAAGGAAGGAAGGAAGGAAGGAAGGAAGGAAGGAAGGAAGGAAGGAAGGAAGGAAGGAAGGAAGGAAGAAAGAAAGAAAGAAAGAAAGAAAGAAAGAAAGAAAGAAAGAAAGAAAGAAAGAAAGAAAGAAAGAAAGAAAGAAAAAGAAAGAAAGAAAGAAAGAAAGAAAGAAGGGAGGGAGGGAGGGAGGGAAGGGAAGGAAAAAAAAGGAAAGGAAAGGAGGAAGGAAGGAAATCTAACCGAAAGAAAGAAAAATCTAACAGAAAGAAAGAAAGAAAGAGAAAGAAAAGGAAGGAAGAAAATCTAACCTGAGAATCCATCTGAAAGTGATGAGCACTGGCAGTGACCGGCAGAAGCAGACAAGAGGATATACAGCCCAGCCCCGGGGCTACAGAGCAGGACAGCAAGTCAGGTCCGACGGTAAGAAATATCACATGGCGACCTACAGACACAGGTCTACAGGTATGTGCTACAGGTGTGTAACACAAAAAATATCTTTTTATGTGGGATGCACTGAAATTTCCTATTCTACTGCAGTTTTTTAAATGTTATCATAACAGCCCTAAATAAACCAACAAATACCTTGTAACCCAATTTGAAAACCATGGACATGACCCTCTGCAAGACTCTTCCTGCTCTTTTTCTCCAAAATATCTAACCTAAGAAACTAAATTCTAAAGAAAACTCTTAGCACTTCCTTTTCTTTTCCAAAGTCTAGGATAATCTTCTCTAAACACAGAGAACCTTGAATGTTCTGGAACAAACCACATAAACCACATAAGCTTGGACAATTAAAGACTATGCAGGGTTTCCAGAGGGCTAACAGCTCTGTCCTAAAAAGTTAGTAAAGTCTAACATTTACTCGTTTTCATCATTCTTATCCTCAAAAATTGATTTATTTTGCTTAACAGACCTTTATCCACATGTGCCAGACACATACATAAATGCCAAGCATCAGGCACTATTTTAAACTCTTCACAAATATGAACTCAATCTTCACAACAACCCTGTAAGATAGATGAACTGTATTATGCCCATTTTACAGATGAGGAAACCACTAGCCCAAAGTGAAGAGCCACCGTTCACGAAACTGAGCTCCATGCTCTTACCCACTAGACCATGCTGTTGTATGGTTTTGTTGTTGTTGTTGTTGTTTTTGTTTTGTTTTTAGAGAGCGTGAGTGCAAGCAGGGGAGAGGGGTGGAGGGAGAGGGAGAGAGAGAACATCTCAAACAGGCTTCACACCCAGTACGGAGCCGACACTGGGCTTGGTCTCACCACCCTGAGACCATGACCTGAGCCGAAAGCAAGAGTCGGACGCTGAACCGCCTGAGCCACCCAGGTGCCCCTAGACTATGCTGCTTTAATCTCTCAATTTTCTCACTACCTCAGGGGCCCATGTTCATTATTAAGCATAGCTCCTATTGCGTTTCGATGCTATCTATCATCTTAAAAAATGCAAACTTTTTTTAAGTAATTAATTTTTTAATGGAGATATAACATTAGTTTCGGGTGTACAACATAACGACTCAATATATGCATATGCTGCAAAACGATCAACACACTAAGTCTAGTTAGCCTCCATCACAATGCAACTCTTCACCAGGACGGCAGAGCCACCCAAGAGGGTAACTTACAAGCTCTCACCCTCTCCGTCCTACCCATTCCTTCCATGTTCTTCAGCAGCAGAATCAAACTGCCAAAATAAGCTCCTTCGAAAACAGATCATACCTTTATTAGAAGAGTGAATCTCTGAATTTATTTTAAAGGAGTCTCTTGTATAGGAATCATGCCTGTCGGCTGTTTTCTTTACATCAAACCAGATCTGCCGGCAAAAACAAGGTTCTGGCACATTCTCCCAAAGGACCACAACAAAGGAACATTTCTCGGGGGTGGGGGGGGGAGTCCCCTTGTATCTCAAAGCTGCTCTGATCCCACCCCTCCCTCCATCCCCAGTTCCTTCCAACCCATGATCTGAGAGTTGAAATTAAGAACAGACTACAGAGGGGCGCCTGGGCGGCTCAGTCGGTCAAGCATCTGACTCTTGATTTCGGCTCAGGTCATGACGGGGTCCTGGGATGGAGCCCCATGTCAGGCTCCCTGCTCAGCATGGAGTCTGCTTTTCCCTCTCCCTATCCACCCCCCTCCCCGCCATGCTCTCTCTCTCTCTCTCTAATAAATAAAATCTTTAAAAAAAAAAAAGAACAGACTATAGAATCCCAAAGTTGTTTGCCTCCAAACATAATGTAGACCCTGGACTAAAGAAAGTAAAAACTGTTTTCAACGGAACTGGTTGAACGGGAGAATTTACAAATTCGAGGTTCTGGCTTCCAGGCTTCTAAAGGTGAGCCACCAATCGCTCAGGGGCGAGGAATGCAACTGCTGAAAATGCGAAGTGACCAGGCAGAAAGAAAATAAAAACTCGTTTTGATTCCAATTTTGAAACAACTACAGTCCTTAAATCCTTCAGGACTTGGATGGCAGAGCCTGTGCCTATAGGTCTGGGTGTGGTCCCTGCCGGCATCACGGAGCTGCCTTCTCTCGGCGAGAACACAGGCCTCCTGGAGGCCGACGCTGGGAGGCACGACAGGACAAGGGCAAACTCTGCTCAACTAGAAAGCCTGTGTTAGAAGATGGCAGAGATGCGGAGGGAGATAGGGCCGCATCACTTCTTGCCTCCAGCTCTCCTCATTTCTACCTCGGGCATCCATGTAGCTTCCAAACTCACCTCGGCGTTCCTTCCGACACAAGATGCGGGCGGAAGGGCCTCACCTGGTTGGGCCATTCTTTCCTAGCTTTCCAGAGACCTGACTAACACTTCTACAGAAATCCAAGATTCCTATGCCCTTGACCAAAAAAACAAAACAAAACAAAACAAAACAAAAAAACCTCTTACACTTTATTTGCTACTTTTCCCCATGTCTTCACGATCTAGCCACAGGCAACCCTCCAAAACCATGACCCCACCATTCCATTCCCTACCTCGCCACACCACCCTCCCCTTGGCCTGAAATGCCCCATCCTCTTTCGTCCATCTAGGAAAATCAGGCTCATCCTAAGCCCAGCTGGAAAAGGCCCACCTCTGGGAAGCCTTCCTGACCTCCCCGTTGAGTTAGGTACTCTGTCCTCCATGACCCCATGGCACAGCGGTTCTCAAAGTGTGGTCCCGGAGCCAGCCGTCTGTGCCCTAATGAACTCTCCAGGTGGTTCTGATGCCCGCTCAAGCGTGGCGCCCACTGCCACACTCATAATCAACACTTTATCCTACCTACTTCCACCTACTTGGCTTAGGAGCTTCGTCTTTGTAAGCCCCTCAGAGCCTGGCACAAGCTAGACACCAAAGAAACACATGCTTGCTGAATTAACCTACTGAACCTCTTCTAGAACCGGAAAGGGCACTGTGAAATCAGCAACTTTACAGGCCAGCAAATCTCCACGTCCATGTTCAGGCCCACAATGGCAGCAACAGCCAGGAATCCCATAGAATAAAACCGGAGTCAATCAGCACTCTCGTGGAACAAGCGATTCAAGAAAAATGAATGCAAGGCTCCCAGTCATGGCCACTATACAAGGTTAGCTGCCTTGCGCAGGTCAAAACACACTCAGGAAATGCTGGGAACAACTCCGGCTTGTGTCCTAGAAGGGGTCTTCGCTGGCTCCATGGGGACAGTAGAGCTGACTCATCCCCACGGGCTCCCCAAGGGAGGGAATTACCTAAGTGTGACCAACCTGCAGTATCTGATATTTGACATCTTCTTGCCTCATCAGAGCTACTGATCCCAAGGCCCAACACTTGCTTTGGGCAAAACCCAACATGCTATGGGCGCCCACATAGGATCTGAAAAAAAAAAAAGGAGGAAGAGGAAGATGGACAAAAGGAAGTTAGAATGAAAATGAGTGAGAGTCAGGGCAGCAGAGCAGAAAATTCTCAGAACTGTAAGTTAGTGTGTACTGGGCTCTGTCTCTGCCCGGCCCTGTGCCAAGGGCTTAAATACAGGGTGAGGGGGTACAGCCACAACTCCCTGCTCCATCACTTGATCTCAGGTATCCATGTAAAAAACTTAAGACAAGAGGCACCTGGGTGGCTCAGTCAGTCAAGCGTCCGGCTCTCGGTTTCAGCTCAGGTCATGATCTCAGGTTCGTGGGATGGAGCCCCCCAACGGGCTTCATGCTCAGCGGGGAGTCTGCTTGAAGGATTCTCTCCCTCTGCCCCTCCCCTACTCGCGCGCGCGCGCGCGCTCTCTCTCTCTCTCTCGCTCTCTCTCAAGTAAAAAATCTTTAAAAAAAAAAAAGGCAATCCCATCACATAAAAACATTGGTGGAGAACACTATTACTTTTCTCCCTCATCCTGGAAGGAGTGTCCCCCAAACCTATCCCCCAACCCCAATCCCCAGAACCTATGAATATTACCTCATACGAGAAAAGATACAATTGAGTTAAGGATCTTAACCAAAATGCAATCACATGCATCCTAATGAAACAGAGGCAGAGGGAGATTTCAGAGATGTAAGAGGACACACAGACAAAGGAATGGGAGCACAGAGTGCCGCCACCAGCCAAGGAACGCCGGCAGCCCCCAGAGCTGAAAGAGGCAAGGGACAGGTTCTCCTGAGAGCCTCGGAGGGAGTGTGGCCCTGCCCACAATGTTGATTTTGAGCCAGTGATACTGATTGTGGACTCCCAGCCCGCAGAACTGGGAGGAAGAGATGAGTGTTGTTTTAAGCCACCAAGTGTGTGACTTAGGAAACTAAGAGACTCATTAATCACTTCACTTCTCACACTAGCCGGTATTATCTCCATCCTATGGACATGGAAACCTGGACTTAGCAGGAAGGGACAATGGGCTCCCAATCGCAGGGTCAGGGCAAGCCAGGTACCAACTCCGTCCATCTGATCTTCCCAACACACCGTGCTGGCTCCTGCGAATCGACATGTGGGTTCCTGTGGCCTTTAGAAGTAACCTGGGAAACAGTCACCCCGGTAACATTGTTTCTGTGAAAAACATTCTCCAGGTTCCCAACAAAAGACAAGAGGAAGTTGAGCACATCACCATGGGGGAGAAAAGAGTGCGCATCCCAGAGACCAGTTTTCCACTTAGAAATGGAAGCAATGCAATTAACCCATTCACTGAAGGGTCCAAGGTGCCCAGTCATACACGTCACAGACAAGCAGATAAGATGCCCCCTATCCTCTGGACATCAGCATTTAAAGAAAAGTTGTAACTCATCCTCAAGCTCCCAACACTCCATAATAAACCCCAGAGCCCTCCACCTGAAATCCCCAAGAGTATTCACAACGTACATGGCCCTGTGATATCCCAACAGAGGGCTGCTAAAGCCAATGATCATAGGTTTCCTAAGGAAAAGAATTTGGGGTGGTGGGAATTATCACTAAATTAAATTACCAATCGGGTGAGTTTGAAATATACCTTCATACTCTACTGCAACACTAAACCTGTTGATGATGATGGTCGGTGAAAAATACGGAATATACTGAACATAGTTTTGTGTAGACAACGATTACACGCATGAAACAAAAACAGATGCCAAGGTAAACACTGGGAGGTATACTAGTGTGTTCAATGCTAATAATAAGCACGTGAAAAGATGCTCAACATCACTCATCCTTAGGGAAATGCAAACCAAAACCACAATGAGATACCACCTCACACCCATGAGGATGGCCATTAACAAAACACAGAAAACTAGGAATGGTGAGGATGTGGAGAACTCGGAAGCCCTGTGCACTGGTGGTGGGAATATAAAATGGCGCCGCCACCGTGGAAAACAGTATGGCGGTTCCTCAAAAAATTAAACATAGAATTATCATCTGATCCAGCAATTCCACTTCCGGGTGTATACACAAAAGAAATGAAAGCAAGGATTTGAGAGATTAGCACACCCATGTTCAGAGCAGCTTGGCCAAGATATGGAAACAACCCAAGCGTCCATCATCAGATGACCGGATCAACAAAATGTGGTCTATCCATACAATGGAATATTATCAACATCAATAAGGAAAGACACCTGCTACAACATGGCTGAACCTTGACGACATGATGCTAAGTGAAATAAGCCAGACACGGAAGGACAAATACTGCATGACTGGACCTATATGAGATCCCTACAGCAGTCAACTCAGGGACTCTGGGGGGGGGGGCATGGGGAGTTAGTGTTCGATGGGTGTGGAAATTTCATCTGTGAAATCTCAGAGCAGTGTGAGTTCTTAATGCCACTGAACCGGACACTTAAAAATGGTTAAAATGGTCAATTTTATGTTCTATATATTTTACCACAATAAAAGACCAGCAACAGTACCTATTTAAGATTGGCAAGTTTACGAGTGAGGTTCTATTTTTCTTTTGAGTTTTAAGTTTTCATTCATGAAATTACGCCTTCTTAAAAAGAAAAAAAGAAGAAGGCATATGTGGTATTAAATATCAAAAGAGGGAAAAAATGTGACTGTCCTAGGGCAAGCCAACTCATTGTAGACCCACAGCTTCGGGGATCAATGGAATTCCCGTGGTAATGACCTTTCTCACTTCTGTAATATGAATTACCACAAAGTAAAAATCCAATTCCCTCTCCATGTTTATGAAAGTCATGCCTTTCAGGCAGCTGAAGCAACAAAGCCGGCCAAAAGCACTTCCCAGCCGTCTGATTGGAGATTTATACTGCATATAAACATAAAGAAACATTATGTAACATAAGCTGTAGGGCAGGAGAAGAAAGCTGGTCTGGGAATCAGAAGCTGAATTCAAGATCAGCTTCACCCACTGACTCCCCTTGCTGGACCAATTAAAAACTCTCCAGGCGTCTGCCACCTTTTCCATAGGCGAAGTAACACCTGCTTCATATGGTGACAATAAATCCTGAATAGGACCCAGGGCTTACAAATGTCGGGGGTTTATCCACAGCCTGAGTGAAAGAACACAGCCTGCCATAGAGCAGGGGCTTAATAAATGATCCATGCTTGCTTCCTTTCATTCCACAAGTGTATGAACTCACACATCAAGTGGCATTATGCTTGCTTATTCTTGAACTTAAGAAGGGACGGATTGCTTGGTTTACTCTCAATTACCTCAACTCCACCACCTCCTCTAAAAAGCACCCTCATCCTAAAATTGTTAACGAGGCTGGCTTTCTATTTTGCGGTCTGGAAATGACAAAAAGTTGGCCAAAAAAAAAAAAAAAATCAACCTGGAAGTCTTAATTTCAATGAGAAAATGGTTATTAGAGTTTTTCTTAAAGATCATATTCTAAAATTCCAGAAAGCCTAAGGCTCCAGCACTCACTGTGTGCGTGACCTTGGGCATTACTTCACCACTGTGAGCTTTGGTTTTCACATCACAAATGACAAAAAACACACGTATACACAATTGAGCCTCTTGAAGTAAAGGTGAGCAAGGGCTCTTAACTGTTAAGAAATTATTCATCATGTCCCTCCTACAAAATTATTAAATATTCTCCTTTATGCTGTAGGGGAGCCTTTGTTTCTGGACCTTAGGCTCCCATTTTTCTCAATTGGAACAGTCCTTGGCCAAGAGTTCTACCCTAATGGGATCACTGGAAAGAACAATTGAAAACAGGTGGTAGGGATGGGCAGAAAACAAACAAAAGAATTGAAAACAGTGAGGAAGTGTGTTTTGATGCGACCCATTTATTTATTTATTTATTTATTTTTAGATTTTGCATTTTTATGTAATGTCTACACCCAACACCGGGCTTGAACTTACAACCCAGAGATCAGGGGTCGCATGCTCCACTGACTGAGCCAGCCAGGTGCCCCTTGATTTGACCAATTTAAATAACAAATTAAACATCTGCTTCTCCATTGTGGTAATTAATATTACCCAGTACCTCAACATGACAAGTATTTCAGCGACAACCGCAAAGACTATAACTCACTATCTGGAAAAGGAATCTCAGCAAATTCTCAAGGAACCCCAGTGGACCATCCTCATTCGGGGCTAGAGATAGCTTTGTCATGGCACCCAAGACCATGTTTTTAAACAGTGGTAACTCCTCTGCAAAAGAAGACTTCTCTTTTCAACGTTTCACACCCTACAAAAGGACCTGCATGGAGAAGGAAATCAAACAAAACACCCTGTTGCATTTTATTTTCTTTACGAATGTTAGGAAAGAATAGAGCCACACCAAGACATAAAAAGGGCCCCCTGAAACTTTATGAGGTGCAGGGTTTGCCAAATAGAGCTTAATGAACTGAACAGTTAAATGCTTTTACAGAAAAAAAAAAAATCCCAAATCACGCTGTTAAAAGGGGTCTGAAAAAACACAATGCATTGATAGAAGTATCAGAACTTCTCAAAGGAAGGACAAGTCAGAGGAAGCACCCAATCAAGATTCCTTTAAGAAAGGTATCTAGACGTTGAAATTAAGAACAAAAAGAACATGATTCCAGAGCAGAAGCATGATGACGTAACAGAACTCCTGGACAATCCTGGATACCATCTGACGAGCTTCTAGGCTTCAGTCAGCTCTTTAGGAACCAGGGGACTGTGGGCAAAGCTCTGATGCTCAGTCTGCTCCTTGGTCAAGTAGAGACAATATTGCAAACCCAGCTTACCCTCCGGGCATCATAATTCCCATCATTCAGATAAAAAAAAAAAAAAAAAAAAAGCCAAGACAGGATCAAATCTGATGGCTAGTGTATGTCAGACCCCGAGCTCAAAAGTCAATTCTACCTCCCAGGCCAATGCATGAGGGACTCCTATTATCTGCCATGGTGCATAGGAAGAAAGACCCTGAGGGCGGCAGATGTTAAGGACCGCACCCACGCGAACACAGGTGCTTCCAGCCTGGTCTGCCCGGCCTCATCCCCTGGACTCTTCTGACCATGCTGGCCTGGGAGGTCTGGCTGGCAGGGCTGGGCTCCCCGACGGTGCCCCTGGCTTTGGGCAGATGAGTAACCAAATGGGATCAGGGACCCACAGCAGCAGACGGAGGAGGGAAGGACGAGAAGCAAGTAGAGACGGTAAAGAGCAGGCAACACCAGCAAAAGGAGCCAAAGGCCCAATCACCTGTTTCTATTGACGCCAATGAACCCAGACGCCAGGGTGGAAACTTCTAGTCCAGCTTATAAGGAACTATGTGTCTGTGGCCAGGGGCTCTACCAGCTGAGTTCATTTGTAAAATTAATGACCTTCTCAATCCTTTACGTCGATGTGAATAGAAAAAGAATCGCTCAGCAGATCGCTGAGACAGCAAGTCCCATGGGGAAGGCTGCAGGTCTCCCCTTCACTCCAAAACAATACGGGGGGCGCCTGGCTGGCTCAAGCAGTAGAGCATGGGACTCCTAATCTCGGGATTGTGAGTTCAAGCCCTACGTCGGGTGCAGAGATTACTTAAATAAAACTAAATAAATAAATAATAAAAAGAAAACAATACGTGAACTTCCCGATCTTACACAGACCTCCAATGCCACCGTCAGTAAGTTTGGGGGTCACATAGATCCTCACATACTTTACCTTCATAGATTATCTGTGGGATTCGCAAAAGCTTGTGGTCTCTGTTTCCTGGTCTTCTGTCAAACTTCTGAGAACACCCAAACACACCCAGGCCACTCACTTAGGAGCAGACACCTGAGAAGCGGGTTCCAGCACAGAGAATCAATTTAACACACTCTTGCGAATGCAGTCACCCCGGCAACAGCTGAAGCTGGAAGCTCTGCATACCACTGAAGACCCCCAACCCCCAAAACTCATCACACCTCCCACCTCTGCTAACCCAGAAGCCGGGGCTTCCTTGCGTCAGGTTGAACTACAACCCGTCATCATGTCCACTGGAACTTATGCATGCTGACACACAGGCACGTTCTAGAAAGGGAGAGGGAGGTGGGGGAGACCCAGGTTAGGAGACCCTTTGGGAAGGCCCAACACTAAAGGACACTTACCCGGCCTCCACTTTGCAGGAAGCCTGGGCCATATTTTCAATGCCTCGTGGAAAGCACTAAAAATAAAAAGTCCTAAAAACTTCAGACAGAGGCAATTTTTTTTAATTTTCTTTAAAGATTTTATTTATCTATCAGAGAGAGAGAGAGAGAGAGAATAAGCACAAGCAAGGGGAGCTGCAGGCTGAGGGTGAAGCAGGCTCCCCGCTGAGCAGGGAGCCCGACGCTGGACTCAATGCCAGGACCCTGGGATCATGACCTGAGCCGAAGGCAGATGCTTAACCCACTGAGCCACCCAGGTGTCCCTAGGCAGAGGCATTTTAAACTGCAAACAATTTATTATTTAAGTAACGAACACTTACTGAGTATCTACATGGATGGAGACAAGGATGAATTAGAGAATCAAAGAGCAGGAAAAGAGAAAAAGCAGCAAAATGCGGGCATTTTCTTGCCAGTTGCTCGTTTGCCCTAAAGCATCACTGAATCAGAGCGGACTCTCCCAATGTTAACCATTTACTCCAGGGCAGGTGCAGAGACTCCCAGAGGGAAGGGATTGGGCTAAAATCCCCCATCTGTCAGCCACCTCCCCCAGCACAGGCCACCCTGCCACTTATCACAAAACCTTAAGATACAGAAAGGGCCTGAGAGGTCACCAGCTGCAATGCAATGCTGGAATCGCCTCCCCCCATCTCCCACGGGCCAGCCCCCATGCTCCTAAACCACTCGTCGTCCACAGTCCCCCCGTGGTCAAGTCCCTGACCAAGCCCACCATTACCCTTCAGGTACAAACTCTCCCCGCAAGGAAGTGTCTCCTTTGCTCCACACAAACAGACACAGAGTGGGAGCTCATGCCTGTTCATACCAAGAGTCTGGCAGGCTAGATTGATACAGGCGTTAATATATCAGAGATGAGAAGCCCCCAACAGTGGTGACTGGAAGCTTCCCAGCGTACAAGGAGGTGGAGGAAACCACAGTATTTAACCACCAAGTCATTCATTCACAGAGAGGAACAGGTAACTAGAGAGACTAGGGACTGAAGAGGGGACGGTGACAATCAATAAAGACATTTCTTCCAGAGCAGGCGGGGGCATCTGTGCACTAAGCATATGACCTTCATTTAAAATACTTCTCGGGCACCTGGGTGGCTCAGTCGGTGAAACATCCCCCTTCTGCTCGGGTCATGATCCCGGAGTCCTGGGATCAAGTTCCGCATCATGGGGCTCCCTGCTCAGCAGGGAGATTGCTTCTTTCTCTGCTCCCCCCTGCTTGTGCACATGCACTCTCTCTCTCAAAAATAAATAAATAAATAAATAAATAAATATTTTTTAAAAAATATTTCTCAAGTTAAGGGTGCCTGGGTGGCTCAGTCAGTGAAACGTGCGACCCTTGGTTTAGGCTCACGTCATGATCTCATGGGTCATGGAATCAAGCCCCAATCAACGGGCTCTGCACTCAGCAGGGGGTCTGCTTGAAGATTCTCTCCCTCTGCCCCACCCCCACTTGCACACGCTCCCTCGTACTCACTCTAAAATAAATAAGTTTTTAAAAATAGTAATAATAATAAATAAAATATTTCTCAAGATAACAACAAACAAAAATATTTCTCTGGGAATGCAAGCTGGTGCAGCCACTCTGGAAAAAGTATGGAGGTTCCTCAAGAAGTTGAAAATAGAGCTACCCTATGACCCAGCAATTGCACTACTGGGTATTTACCCCAAAGATACAAATGTAGTGATCCGAAGGGGCACCTGCACCCCAATGTTTGTAGCAGCAACATCCACAATAGCCAAACTGTGGAAAGAGCCAAGATGTCCATCGACAGATGAATGGATAAAGAAGATGTGGTGTATATGCACAACGGAATATTATGCAGCCATCAAAAAAATGAAATCTTGCCATTTGCAACATGGATGGAACTAGAGGGAATTATGCTAAGCGAAATAAGTCAATCAGAGAAAGACAATTATCATATGATCTCACCAATATGAGGAATGTGAGAAACAAGACGAAACCAGAGAGCGAGACAAACCATAAGAGACTATTAATCTCAGGAAACAAACTGAGGGTTGCTGGAGTGGTGGGGGGTGGGATGGGGCGGCTGGGATGATGGTCACTGGGGAGGGCATGTGCTACGGTGAGCGCTGTGATTGTGTAAGACTGCTGAATCACAGACCTGTACCCCTGAAACAATAACACATTATATGTTAATTTAAAAAAATTAAGAAAATATAGAATTAAAAAAATATATATATATTTCTCAAGGTAAAAATTCACACATTCATCTTATCCTAATTTTAGGAGACAGGAAGGCTATAAATTACAGAAATGAAATCAATCTTTAATCCTTCAGACAGGTGTTTAAAGAGTCCCATCATGGTGGAAAATAAAGAGAGGTCATGAAGTCTGTCTTCAAAGGATCGTTGGTCCCACTGGGTTGGGGAGACAACACGAAGGCAGATAAAACAATTAGGAGACAATTACCAGGATGAGTTCCAAGGTGATTACTTGAGTTCCAAGGGTAAGATTTTAGGAACCCAAAAAAAAAGAATGGTCCAGTCACCAGTTCTCTGATACCTGGAGCCAGGCAGAGGAGGAAGCTGTAAACCAAACATTCTCTCCTTTATCTCTAAGTGTATCTTCTCTATCAGCAAATGGATTTCCTTTCAGGCAGTTTAAGACCTTGTGGGTCAGGGCTACCTGCCCAGGCTCGGCCAGAAGAGAACAAAGGAAATAAATCAGGTCACCCATTACCCCGCCCTTCTCCCCCAAAAGAGTCCCTCCTCGAACACAGAGAGTGACACTCACTGCAACGAAGCTGCATGGAGACGTGTTTATAAACATGGAGTCCGAAACCTCCAACCCAGACAGCTTTCCTCCTTCAGCTCCGGAGAAAGGTTGGGTCGTGCCCCTTCCTGCTCAGGGCAATGTCCACAAGAGACAAGATGCTCTCACAGGGAAGATTAGACCCTCCTGTGACACCTGGTCAGTTTCTTTCTTTTGTTTTTTTTTTTTAAGATTTTATTTATTTGACAGAGAGATTGAGCACAAGCAGGGGAGCAGGGGGAGAGGCAGAGGGAGAGGGAGAAGCAGGCTTCCCGCTGAGCCAGGAAGCCCAACATGGGGCTCGATCCCAGGACCCCGAGATCACGACCTGAGCCGAAGGCAGCCACTTCAACCAACTGAGCCACCCTGGCGCCCCGTCCCCTGGTCAGTTTCCATCATGCCCATCACATCATTTACTGGTCTCGATCACGGCTTTTGTAAATACCCTGCAAACGTTTGTTTAGTCTAGCCTGTCGGAAGGCAAGAGGAGAACCTGGCATTCCAACAACCACGTCAGGAAACTCACGTGTGACCTTGGGTCCTGTCTTAGCCCTGCAGGGCGGGATGTGATCCTTGGTCTCCCGGCTCTTGTCTAGCGTCCATGCCATCTCCCAGGGCAGCCTCACCTGGGAGGGTCTCCTCTGAACTCATACTGAAAAGGTCTTGAACATGACCTGCCCGCACTTTCTTCAAAGATAGCTGACGGACAAGGAAACGGAGGCCGAGAAATCAAGCAAGGTGGCCAAGATTGCCCAGGCACTTGAACAGAGATCGAACACCAAAAAACCCTGCTCCTCACACTTGAGGCAATCGCGTCTCCCATCACTAGAATATGGCTTCTCAATCTGGCCGGTGGAAGCCGGCTCAGAGCGCGGAGGCGTATTTGTAGGAGTATGAAGGTCCTGGGAAGAACCAAGGCCACAAAGGCTGATGGAGATCTATAACCCTGTAAGCCAGGGCGGGTGCCCCAGAGACCAACTGCATGTGCCCTCCTGGTGGGCCTACCCCCAGAAGCAAAGTGCCTTGTGATCTACACCGAGCAGGCCCCTGCCCCCACCAGCTGGCCAGCCCCACTTCCAGCGCTCAAAACCAACCTCCAAGATCCTGGACCCCTGGCCACCCTACGGGTGGCACAGCCAATGGAAACGTAAGCAGAGGGGCAAATGATTTGAGGAACACTCTTTCTTTCTTATCTGCTCACCCTTCAAGGCCAAGCCTTGTAAACACAGAGTACAGTAGGACTGGCTTGATTCCTGAGTAATAAACTTAGGGGTTAAAAAAATAAACGATGACTACTAACTATCAAGAAACAGAACTTAACAGTTCTGGCCCCAGGTCAATCGCAGCGCCACTGACTTACGCCCCACAGAGCACACTACCATGGCTAATTGCTCTCCAGATGGTGGCTTGTACTTTTCCAGGCAGAATCTCATCTCCCCGAGCCTTGCCTCACCTTTCTACAGCTCTTTGTGTTTTCCCAACGTCCTCTCTATGTGCAGAGGGCTTCGCAACACCTCCAAATTTACGGCCACCTACAGATTTAATTAGCAGACTGTTTACTTCCCCCCTCACTCTTTGGAATATCTTAAGTAAAACCAGGCCTCCATTGAGCCCATGGGTACTCCACCCTGGGCCTCCGTCCAATCAGCTCCCCGGTGGAACAGTGTTTGCCCAGCTCCAACCCTGGGTCTGGCCCTTGTCCAAGGCAAGTCTGTGCTGAGCCAGCCACCAGGTACCACGTGAGGGCCTTCCACCCCTGGGGCCGCCTGCACGAGGAGGGTATGCGGAAGGAAGGGCAGAGGTGGGCAAAGAAAAAGCTGAAGAGACGCTCAGTCGAGGCAAGGCTTTGTTAGAAAAAGAAAGGGCACAGACAGGCCAGGTGAACACACGTTTTTCAGGACTTCTCCATGTAATCCAGACCTTAGAGGAAGGAAAAGAAGAAGAAGAAGAAAGCAGTATGGAAAGAAAGAGCGCAAAAGAAATGGAAAAAGTGGGACCAGAAGGGGCAGGAGGGCAGGAGGGACAGAGGATCAACTGCTTTTTTTTATTAACCACTAACTCTGTCAATCAACAAACACGAACTGAAGGTGCATATCAGGCGCAACAATACAGGAGTTTTGCTTGTTTTTTTAAGTAATCTGTACACCTAACACGGGGTTCAAATGCACAACCCCATGATCAAGAGTCGGATGCTCTGCCGACTGAGCCGGCCGGGCGCCCCAACAATACAGAAGCTTAGAAAAAGAAAACAAGATCTCTCATCACAAGAAATTTTGGCATCCACGGGAAGAAACCAGTCAGCAACCAACAGCAAGGGAAATGAATATGAAACCAACATGCAAACGGGCCTATCATTCATTCTCCTGCAGAGCCATTTAAGGATGCAGAGACTAACAAGTTACTCTGGCTACAAAGCAGGAGTAGAGAGTCCACAGAAACTGCCCCCCCCCCCCCCGCCCCCGACCAACTAAACCAGGCAGGTCTCCAGGCCTGAGCAAGCCCAGCCCTGACACATTATTATGGATATGACAAACCAGCATATGGAATCTCACCTTGATAACACTGTGGCCCCCCACCCTTCTCGATGCTACAGCTTGTACGCACTGTGATTAATTTTTCCTAAACTATTCTGGGGTTTTATGACTACTCGTTTCTTTATTCTTAAGCTTTGAAAGGGTAGTCAAACAATTAAATATGTGGCGCTATTATTATTCA
This sequence comes from Eumetopias jubatus, assembly GCF_037043125.1. Taxonomy (NCBI): domain Eukaryota; kingdom Metazoa; phylum Chordata; class Mammalia; order Carnivora; family Otariidae; genus Eumetopias; species Eumetopias jubatus. The sequence continues at coordinate 14,004,537 of NW_028274807.1, read as the reverse complement.
TAATGGGCGCTGGATATCGTGTCTACCTGATCATCCAAATTTGCCTAACTTAATTTTGCTGCAATGAAAATTCCTCTGACTTTCCCAGGAGCTAGATAGGAAAACTCATTGTTTTGGAATTCGCCCCCCTTCCGCTTGTCATTCCCTCCACGCCCTGGCTTCAACATGCTTTGCAAGGCCTGTCAGAACTAAGAGATTGCTCAAATAAGAGAGAACTCACCCACTCTGGCAGATTATCTCAGGAAAATAAGTTGGCAGTCATTCTCTGGGGCAAGGCTAGCTAATAAAAACATAACTTCACATTTTCTGGTAGCTACATAAAAAAAAACAAGTTTTTACTTTTTAGGACAGGGCGCCTGGGTGGCTCGGTCAGTTAAGTGTCGGACTCTTGATTTCGGCTCAGGTCATGATCTCAGGGTCGTGAGATCGAGCCCCGTGGGTAGTCAGCTTCAGATTCTCCCTCTCCTTCCCCCTCTGCCCCTCCCCTGCTCACGCATGCACGCTCTAAATAAATAAATAAAAATAAAATTTTTTTAAAAAGTAAAAAGGTTACATTAAATTTAATAACCTATTGTATTCAACCCAACATATCATAAATATTATTTCAACACACAGTCAATACAAAAGTTATTGAGGGGCGCCTGGCAGGCTCAGTCAGTGGAACATGTGACTCTTGACCTGGGGGTCGTGAGTTCGAGCCCCATGTTGGGTGTAGAGATTACTCAAATAAATAAAGAAATAAGCTAAAAAAATGAATAATTTCAACTTTAAAAAAAGGTTTCAATTAAAAAAAGTTATGCTGAGATGACTTACATTCATCTCTTTCTTCCTAAGTCTTTGAAACCGGGTCTCTAGTTCACACCTACAGCACGTCCTAATTCAGACATTTCAAGGGCTTGGCAGCCACATGTGGCTAGTGGTCTCCACAGTGGGCGGTACAGCTAGAGCCCCTCTAACTGTAATGCGTGGCCAGGAGGCTATGAAGTTCAACAAGGAGTTTGCCAAGTGAGAGGGATTCCTGATCTTGTAAATGCCCAATTTTCAGGACGTGCTGAGCTTTCCTCGCACAAAGATGCCCTTTGGTCTATGGGAAAGAGCTGCCCCAAATCAGGAGAACCTCTCCACAGTACTGAGTTTCGGATCCAAAAACCTAACACCCTCAATATAATGGAAAACACAAGATATTTACTGAGTACCTCCTAAGAAAGAAAAACCATGCTGGGGGCTGAAATGAAAACGTGTCCAAACTCACTATTAACCTCTAAGCCCCCAACACACTAGCCAGGGGATGTTTTCTTTTGCGGAGCCCCGTGCCTTATTAAAAAGTCATTAAATCTCAGTGCCTGCATCGGAAAGGCAAACATCTTTAACTACAGGAAATCGAGTCCCTGAGTTCATGGCCGGCCCTGTTCTAAGTGCCAGGATAAACCGAAGAATCCCAAATCAGCACCTAACCTTCATTCTGCCTGCCCATCACTGGAGTCTTCACTGTCCCAAAAACCCTAAAGGAATAATCACTGTTAGGGTATCTGCAGTGCTTAACATTTTCTTCTCAGCGTCTCTGTTGCTCTAAGTGGACCCGGGAAGTTCGCGTTAACCCAATTGTTTCTCCTTTCACCTTAAAACAAATAATAAATAATATTTATTCTTTTCCTGAGCAAGCACCAGACTGAAGGCCTCAGGGCAGCCAGCCACCAGGCCAGGAAGGGGGAGGACAGGATCTAGAATTGACCTGCCCTCAAGAACTTCAGGGCCCCCAAGGAAGAGAGGCCCCCCAACAGATTAAAAGGAGACAATGGGTGATTATGCCAGTGGAGAAGAGCCTTGAAAGCTTTCTAGAGATAATGGTGCCCACCCAGAGCCTTAAAAAGTAGGCAAGAATAAACCAGAGGGGGAGAAAACACTATTCAAAAGGGGTCTGGGGCCGAGTTTCCTACCCAGATGCCAAGCCCTTTGGAAACATCTACAGGAATTAACTCGCTTACTACTCACAATAGCCCTACCAGGTAGGTACTATCCGTGTCCCCATTTGATAGATAAGAAAACTGAGGCACGGAGCAAGGTGATGCTGTTAGTAAGCGGCCAAGCAGATGATGCAAACCAAGCAGTGAGACCACCACACCCCTGTACCAGCACGTGTGGAAGTACATTGTGTTTGTGGATGTGTGAGTGAAGCTTGTAATCCGGACCCCCTGGGGGCCAAGAAGGGAGTTTAAACACAAGAACGTGGGGCGCCCGGGTGGCTCAGTCATTAGGCGTCTGCCTTCGGCTCGGGTCATGATCCAGAGTGCTGGGATCGAGCCCCACATTGGGCTGCCAGGGTCCTGGCATCGAGTCCCACATCGGGCTCCCTGCTCAGTGGGAAGCCTGCTTCTCCCTCTCCCACTCCCCCTGCTTGTGTTCCCTCTCTCGCTGTCTCTCTCTCTGTCAAATAAATAAATAAAATCTTTAAAAAAAATAAAAAATAAAATAAACACAAGAACATGTGAACAGAGTCATGAGGAGAGTGGTGGACCACTGGAGCCCAGAAGAGCCCCCTACATGCATCAAATTCAAAGTCACATCCGGCGCTCTTTGATGCAGATACAGCCCCCTCCCCGCCCTGTTGACAGCTCCCCATCTGTGTCCACTCTGGGGTTGAGCAGACAAGGCTGGGGCGAGTGAGAGGTGAGGCAGAAGGGGCAGAGCAGAGCACATACACCAGGTCAAGAAGCTTGGGCTTCACCCAACGAACAATGGGGCAACTCAGACAGGTTCTAAACCAGGACCGACGTGATCAGACATGAATTACATGGATGGCTGACCTCCAGGGGGAAGATGAAATGCAAAGTAAAACACGAATGCGGGGGGGGGGGGCAGGAGAGTGCATCTGTCAGCTGGAGCTGCTGTAACAAAGCACCATAAACAGATGCAAAACGTAGGAAATGTAGGTCTCACAGCCCTGGAGGCAAGTCTAAAATGAAGATGCGAGCAGGGCTGTGCTCCTTCTGGAGGCTCCGGGGGAAGACTCCTTCCCATCTCATCACCCAGGAAGGTTCTGGGGTCTCAGCACATTCTGGTTCTGGATCTGAGTGCCGGTTACACGAGTACATGGTGTGTACGAATCCATGAAACCAGACACTTCCAATAAGGTACACTTTTCTGTACGCGTGTTGCATTTCCATTTCAATAAATGAGCACTTACATTCACCAAGGTTGGTAAGTAACTTCCTGTCTGCAAAACACGGGTGAGATCGCCCCGTCTACAAAGCTCTCCTGCCTGATGATGTCGATAATTCTTTTTTTTTAAAGATTTTATTTATTTATTTATTTGAGAGAGAGAATGAGAGAGAGAGAGAGCATGAGAGGGGGGAGGGTCAGAGGGAGAAGCAGACTCCCTGCTGAGCAGGGAGCCCGATGTGGGACTCGATCCCAGGACTCCAGGATCATGACCTGAGCCGAAGGCAGTCGCTTAACCAACTGAGCCACCCAGGCCCCCGATGTCGATAATTCTAAGGGCGATGACACGGAATGCTGTTGTCATGCAAATTCAGCGTCCAGGACTTTCACGGAACAAGGTCCATGCATAACGTGCTTTAAAAGCCCATCCTGTTTCCAAAAAGAAATGTGAGGACAGCAACGTTCTGATTTAGTGCTGCCTTTGTTTCGAGAGAGATTTGGCCTCCATTGTCAAAGGCTGAAATCTTAGCTGCAAGCAGGAAAGTGGGGAGGGGTCCCAGAAAATATTTTTATGCCTTTCTCACTGAAACCGAACACCAAAAATGGATTTTCCACAAGAAGCAGCAGGAGAAGGAACAGGCTGCCTTAGCCTCCCGTGATGGCAACACCAGAGTTAAACAGGTGTCCTAACAGGAAAAGGGCCCATAAATGGTAAAGCCAGAAGGCCTCGTGGCGCTGGACAGCTGGTGCGAGAGCGAGGGCTACAGGCCTAAGTGGTCCCCAGACTCCCGGAGTCGGCCGTACTTCGCCTCGCACACGCTTAAACACCCATTTGCCTTCAGAAGCACACACACACCACATATATAAAACCTCTCAGCAGGAAATTTCTTCCATTCTTCAATGGCCTGGCTCTGAGCTATTGGATTGCATGAAATGAGAGGAGAAAACAAATAGGTCGGCTGTTCCACAGTGAACAGTCTGCTCCGTGCAACAGGGTCACGTGGGCACGCAGGGCTGCTCAGGAGAGGGACATAACCGAGACGGGGGTGGGGAAGGTAGCGGCCTCGGACGGGGAGGTGAGGGGAATCGGCTGATCCCAGCCCCCCCACCACCACCCCGAGCCACCCAGGTGCTGTCCTCAGCTGATGAGCATGGTTTTCGGGGATCCACAGAATCCACATTGCAAGGCCTTGCTCACGCCATCTGCTCACTCCGCTGCCCCACTTTCTCATCTGTAAAATGGGATGGCAACGCCCACCTGCAGGGACTCTTTAATGATTAACGTGTAGGGGCGCCTGGGTGGCTCAGCTGGTTAAGCCACTGCCTTCGGCTCAGGTCATGATCCCAGAGTCCCGGGATCGAGTCCCGCATCGGGCTCCCTGCTCGGCGGGGAGTCTGCTTCTCCCTCTGCCCCTCCCCCCCATTCTCTCTCTCTGTCATTCTCTCTCTCTCTCTCTCAAAAGTAAATAAAATTTTTAAAAAAATGATGAACGTGTAAAGTAGCCCAGAGGCCCAGCACAAAGGAGAGGATCTATAAAAGGTGGCCAGGATAATGGTCAGTCATAAACACCATTTATAAAGAAGTATTTAATTATTGACTTGTACAAAAAAAGAAAAAAATGACTACTCATTCATTGCCCAGAAGACAGCATAAAACGCAGGACTGTAGTAGCTGATCTGCATGTCTCAAGAACTCCCCAGAAAAGTTCAATAAGAAAAGCAGAGACGGGACTGAGGCCCCGAAAATGAGAAGAGGCGGGGAAGTGGGGATAAAATCGCACTCTCTTCCCGCGTTCACTTTCACGGGTAACAAAACAGCACACACTGTGTGACTTCAGCAGCAGAAGTTTATGTTCTCCCAGTTCTGGAGGCCACAGGTCCGAGATCGAGGTGCTGGCAGCTTGCTGCCTTCCGAGGCCTCGCTCCTCAGCTGGCAGATGGTGGCCTGTCACTGCGTCTCTCCTCTGTGCTCAAGCATCCTGGGGCCTCCTCGTGCGTCCACATTCCCTCTTCTCCATGAGGACACCTCAGTCAGGTTGGGTCAGGGCCACCGGAACAGCCTCATTCCGACTTAGCCACCTCCTCAAGGGCCTCCTCCCCCAATACGGTCACACTCTGAGGCCCTGGGGGCTGGGGCCTCAACATGAACTGAGGGGGAGGATAGGACTCCGCCCATTTCACTTCTCGGCACCCAAGGTGGCCATGCTGAAGGGGGTGTTCACAGAACTGAAGAATCCACATGCCACGAAGGACAGATAAAGGAGCAGAGAAGTTGTGCTTGAGAAGAGCTATCGGAGTAAGATGGGGAAGGCATGAGAGCCAACCGTAAATGGTTACAGGTGGAGGGGTTGACTTATCTGCCCCCCCCCCGCCCACACACACACACACACACCCCCACCCAGGGCAGAGTCACCATCAGTGGAAGATTCAGGGAGGCCAACCTCCATTTCCTGCAGGGAGCAACTTTCTAAAAATTCACTTGCTCAGCCAAGAGCAAGGCTGTCCAGGTTCTTCTGATTTGACTTTTGTGCCTTCCTCTGGGGTTAATAATGGCCAGTCGACCTTGTATCCATGTCACCCCTAGAACCTGGGGGTGAGCACTGCTCTGGCATCACACCACCAAGGGACCACACAGGGTCAGCCCCAGGAAGGGAAGTGGTTTCACCATGGTCAACCAGCTCATCGGAGTCGGCGTGGGGGGCTGGAAGCCAGTCTTGGATGCGGGGCGCCTGTCCCTCCCTTGGCTTCATAATGGGAACCACAATGAAGGCTCGGGTGACATTCCTCAGCCAGGGTATCACAGAGAGGACTCCTGGGTTGGAGGGCCTTATCAATCCTTCTGACTCCAAAATCCTAGTCTAGAGGCAACCACATTGGAAGGGGAGGAAACGGAGAAACTCCCAAGGAATGATTCTCAAGAGTGATGTCAGCCACAATCTAAACTGCATGACATTCTAGAAAAGGCAAAACTATGGAGACAGTATAAGATCAGTGGCTGCCAGGGGCAAAAGGGTGAAGGAGAAATGTATAGGCCGAGCACGGGGGATATTTGGGGGAGTAGAACTATTCTGTACAATACTTTCCTGGTGGATAGACATCATTATCTGGCTGTCCAAGCCCAGAATGTGCAACACCAAGAGTGAACCGAAATGTAAACTATGGACTCTGGGTGACCATGAGGCCTCAGTGCAGGTTCATCAAGGGTAACAAACATAACGTACCACTCTATGGGGGATGCTGATTACAGGGCAGGCTGTGTGCGTGGGGCGGGACAGGAGGGGTATAGGAACTCTCCGGACTTCCTGCTCAATTTGGATGTGAACTTAAAACGGCTCTAAAAAAAATAAAGTCTACAAACAAAATTAACAAAAACCAGCCCACAGCAGGCTACCTACAACCATGTCACCAGCCTGTGCCTCAGAAATCTTAACGGTGCATCCCATTCACCTTCTACACTTTTGGTTCATAAAATCAGACGCAGGATGCTGGAAGCGAGGAAGACCTTCAACCTCACCATCTCACAGAGGAGGAAGCCAAAGGACGCTGTTCCTTGTTTTATTTTGTTTATTTGTTTTGTTCCAGGTGGTGTTAAGGATTTAAAAGATAAGCCCATGACAGTGTTCCCTAAAAGTTTAAAACAATGTTCAAAATAATTAACACAAAAAGTTCAGCCCTCCCAAAAGCAAAGAAAGAGAGATTCAATTAACAGTAACAAAATAAATGATTAAGACCCAGTGCTGGCTCAGCTGTGGTGAGTCCCAATATACTCACATATATGAACAGATCAAGACTTCTGGAAGGCAGTTTGACAATTCAAATTAACAGCCATTTTTTTTATTAATTAATTTATTTATTTGACAGGGGGAGTGGCAGGCAGAGGGAGAAGCAGGCTCCCTGCTGAGCAGGGATAGTCATGTTTTTTTAAATGTTGTGTTTAATACAAACACCACATCCTGGGACTCTATCCTGAGAAAAATAAGTTTTAAAAAAGAAAGAAAAAAAGCAGTATATACATAAGGAACTTCAAAAAAAATTTTTTTAAATAATGGTAAAAAGCCACAACATAAATATTCATTTATAGGAAAATGGTTAGGTAAATGATCAGCTCGCTGGAATGTGTGATCATCATAAATGACAAGTTGGGGACGATGCAGCCAAACTGCACATGTTGACAATGCAGTGTTATATGAAAAGAAACAAACTACAAAGCTGTATCTAAGCAAGAGTTACAAATACGTAAAAAGGACATGACAATGATGGATAAGAAGGAACAGAGAAAACCAAAAGCAACCAACATGTTCCTACAGTAGGAATGTGGGAGAATGTCTCCTTTTAAATGTACTTGATTGTTCCTACAATCATCATGCAGTAAATAAAAATATATTTTATTTTTTTTACTTAATTTTTTTGAGGAGGGAGGGGCAGAGGGGGCAGAGAGAGAGAGAGAGAAAGAGAGAGAATGCCAATATCCAACGCAGAGCCCAATGTGGGACTCGATCTCACGACCCTGGGATCATAACCTGAGCCGAAATCAAGAGTCGGATGCTTAACCGACTGAGCCACCCAGGCACTCCAATAAAAATACACTTTAAAGAACAATCAGGGGGCGCCTGGGTGGCTCAGTCATTAAGCATCTGCCTTCGGCTCAGGTCATGATCCCAGGGTCCTGGGATCGAGCCCCCCTCATGGGGCTCCCTGCTCCGCGGGAAGCCTGCTTCTCCCTCTCCCACTCCCCCTGCTTGTGTTCCCTCTCTTGCTGTGTCTCTGTCTGTCAAATAAATAAATAAAATCTTTAACATAAAATAAAATAAGGGGCACCTGGGTGGCTCAGTTGGTTAAGCGACTGCCTTCGGCTCAGGTCATGGTCCCAGGGTCCTGGGATTGAGCCCCGCATCGGGCTCCCTGCTCGGCAGGAAATCTGCTTCTCCCTCTCCCACTCCCCCTGCTTGTGTTCCCTCTCTCACTGTCTCTCTCTCTCTCTGTCAATTAAATAAATAAAATCTTTTAAAAAAAAGAATCTGTAAAATAAAATAAAATAAAATAAAATAAAATAAAATAAAATAAAGAACAATCTGATCTGTTTGCAATGTGAAGTCCCTTTAGAAGCCCCATGTTTGCTCAGGTCTACCCACAGCCACTGCCAGAAAAATAGTTCGAAAACACCAAAGTAGAGGTCTGGACCCTTATCAGATCTCAACCAGCAACGTGTTCACTTTCCCTAGAACAGTTGCCTTCATCTGTCCCTCTGTGGTCACGTGCAGTGAACACTATGCCCACCACAAGGCTCGAACCAAGCTCTAAGGCACCCCCTCTGTGAAGATCGCCTTTCCACTCTCTGTCTCCCTCCCTGCTAGTATTCCTGGGTGACCCTGCCTCCCAGCCAAAGTGCATTCTCCTAAGACCACACACTTCCTCCCCTCACTGTTTTCCCTGCCCCCACCGCTCACTACCACCCTTAGAAACTTCCAGGATTTTCTATGAATACTTCCAGTAGCCAGGCACAAATTCTTCCCCATCTACCTGCAGGCTAGGTCCTGGGCTGCCCAGCCCAAAGCGCCAGTAAGCCTTAACTAAGCCCAGGTCCCCAAGAGCTCACTTTGAAATCAAAGGCGTATCGGCACAAGGCTCTTAGATTTGGGGTTTTCTGGTTTCTCTTCCTCTCCTGGTTCCAAACTGCTTACCTGGTTGCTCGCTCACGGCTATGGACTGAATGTTTGCATCCTCCAAAAACTCATGCAGTGAATACCTAATCCCCTAATCCATTCAGTGGGATGGTATTTGGAGGCTAGGTCTTTGGGAGATAATTAAGTTTTGAAGAGGTCGTGAGGGTAAGGTGAGGGTAAAAGCCCCTCGATGGAACTGATAAAAAGAAAATGAAATGTGGGATCTCTCTGAGTGTGCATGCAAGGAAAGGCCATAAGATAAGGTGAAGACATAACCAGGAGAAGAGCTCTCACCAAGAATCCAACCATGACAGCACCCTGATCTCAGGACTTACAGCCTCTAGACCAAGAGAAATAAATGTTTGCTGTTTAATCCACCCAGTCTATGATATTTTGTTGTACAGCAACCTGAACTAAGACACCAACCCACCCATCTTTCCCCTCAGAATGCAGGCTGTCTAATTTTGGCTCCTAATATAGCATCAGATTCATCTTGGCTGTAGACCGCTTACCAACAACTAAGAGACACCTTCCTCTTGCCAGTGGGTCCTCACAGAATTTGCCTGTCTGTCACTCATCTCCCCTGAGTACAGACGTTTTTTGCTTTGGGCTTATCTCTTAACTGCCAACCTCCATGGCCTGCTATCTTGGCAAAGACCCATGCACCGTGCATATATACTGACTGCTGATGGCGTAAATTGGGGGCAAGTTTATCTAAACACACGTCAAGCTCCTCCACAGCGGTGCTGTGATCAAGCCACAATAAATTTGGTTGAGACCCTACCTTCAAAGAGTTTGCAGTCCAAGAAGAGTTCACTGAGACACAAAGTAGACTATGAGAACACATCTAAAAGAGCCATTAGGCATTAGGACACCAAGGAAACTGCATGAAGATAGCTGATTTCAACCAGACCTGGAAGAAGAGAGGCAGATCTGACAAGCAAAAATGGGAATAGTCCAGATGCAGAGACCATGTGAGCAACAAACAGGAAGGAAGGAAGGAAGGAAGGAAGGAAGGAAGGAAAAATGATAGGATAAGATATAACGAGCAAAAGGGACTTCTGTTTCACTGGCTCAAACCATTGGAGAAAAGAGTCCTGAGAGATGAAATGGAAAAAGCCGGGCTGGGAACTAAGGGCCTTTGAAAGTTTGAACTCGGGATACCTGGGTGCCTCCAAGGAGCCTGCTTCTCCCTCTGCTTGCTGCTCCCCCTGCTTGTGCTCATTCTCTCTCTCTCTCTCTCTCTCTCTCTCCGACAAATAAATAAATAAATCTTTAAAAATAAAAAAAAAAAGTTTGGGGCACCTAGGTGGCTCAGTTGGTTAAGCGACTGCCTTCGGCTCAGGTCATGATCCTGGAGTCCTGGGATCGAGTCCCATATTGGGCTCCCTGCTCAGCAGGGAGTCTGCTTCTCCCTCTGGCCCTCTTCCTTCTCGTGCTCTCTATCTCTCATTCTCTCTCTCTCACATAAATAAATAAATAAAATCTTTAAAATAAATAAATAAATAAAAAGTCTGAACTCAATGTTGACATAGGGTACCTGGCTGACTCTGCCCCACATTGGGCATAGAGCCTACTTTGGTTGGGTGGTTGGTTGATTGGTAGGTAGGTAGGTAGGTAGGTAGGTAGAGCCTACTTTGGTTGGGTGGTTGGTTGGTTGCTAGGTAGGTAGGTAGAGCCTACTTTGGTTGGGTGGTTGGTAGGTAGGTAGGTAGAGCCTACTTTGGTTGGTTGGTTGGTTGGTTGGTTGGTTGGTTGGTAGGTAGGTAGGTAGAGCCTACTTTGGTTGGGTGGTTGGTTGGGTGGTAGGTAGGTAGGTAGAGCCTACTTTGGTTGGGTGGTTGGTTGGGTGGTAGGTAGGTAGGTAGGTAGAGCCTACTTTTTGGTTGGGTGGTTGGAAGAGTGGTTGGTTGGTTGGTTGGTAAGCAGGTAGGTAGGTGGGTGGATAAGTAAGGAAGGAAATAAATAAATTAAATAAGTAAGTAAATAAATAGTAATAGACTCACGGTGACACATCAGCTTTCGGAAAATCTAATGTCTTAGCAGTAAGTACACATCCATATTGCATGTCCTTCACTGCTTTAAACAGTCTAATGGAGTACTGCTTGGACACTCTTGTGGGTTAAACTGTGCCCCCCCCAAAAAAAGACGTGTTTAAGTCCTAACCGCTAGCACCTATGAACAGGACCCTATTTGGAAACTGGGTCTTTGCAGATAAAATCAAGTAGGGGTGAGGTCATATGGGTTTAGGATGGGCCCTACACCCAAGAGCTGGTGTCTTTATAGGAGACAGAAGGAGATCTGGACACAGACACACAGCCACAAGAAACGACCGCTGTGTGAAGGAGCAGGCTGAGATTGGGAGTCATACTGTCACAAGCCTAGGAACACCTGCGGCCAGTAGAGGCTGGAAGAAGAAAAGGCCCTTCCCTAACAGCCTTTGGACGGAGCGTGGCCCTGCCAACACCTGGATTTTGGACTTCTAGCAACCAGACTATGAGAGAATACATTTCTATTGTCTTAAGATACTCAGTTTGAAGGACCTTTTGCAGCAGCCCTAAAATACGAACACAGACACAAATTAAACTTGACCTCAAAATCATCCATGCTTTAGGACCCTTCAGAGAAGATGGGACAGTTCATGAACAAGAACGCAATCCTAGGGAAAAAACCGAGGTCAAGAGGCACAACCATGTTTGGAACCGTGGATGTAAGACCACTCTGGGGAAGGCTTCTAAAGAAAGGGATGCAGGCAACACTAGAAAGTCAACAACTTTCTAATAACTGAGGGTCTGGGTTCAATCCTACCCTGAAAGGATCCATCAACAATGGGGCTAATCCTTCCATTGATATTTAATCACTGGGCTTCTTGGAAGCCCTACAGGCTTTCTCATCTTTGCTCATTGCGGCCAGAATCCACAAATTCTTTATTCTTCCTCATTGTCCTCATTGTTGAGAGGAGCACTTAGCTATTAATCCCCATGTGTAAGTGGATTACGGAACAAGAAAATATGATTTGGGAGATTAAGTTCCCACTGGCCACCACCAACCCAAAGCTGAATGTGGATTTAATTAGTGCAATTTTTCTGATTATCAAAGGAACCCCTACTCACTGCAAAAGCTTCCATAAGAAAGTAAGAATCCCCCTTAATCTCAGTACTGAAAGATATTTATTGTTGGTATTCTGGCTATATGGTTTTCACTATCAGTACCTGATATAACTAAGAGAAATACTTTGTAATTAATGGGGGGAAAAGGCACTGATGAGGAGATATTTGGGAAGAATCACTGTGACAGACAAAAAAAGGCGGGGAGAACCCACAGACTGTCTGGGAAAAATGAAAAAGGATGAACCAAGGTAATCAAAAGCCATTAACCATTTCAACACTGCTAGATGTCAGAAATTTTATTCAATTAAAGGAGGAAGTTCAAAGATCTGACTCACAGAGGTTGTTGCAATACTCAGGGTATGAAACTATCCAACCTGACTCATGTCCTAATTAAGCTCGCCATTCCTGAGTTCTAGAAAGTAACTTTTCCAAACGGAAAAACTGTACCTTAATATTTCCTTGAGAGATTTCCATTTTCCCCCGAATCATGTACGGTTTTCTAGCAACCATAACATAGTAACCAAGACCATGTCTCATGCTCCTGGAACCAGGCTCCCTGAGCCCCTGTGACAGCTGTCGTGGCCGTGGGCTGAGCCCCCAAATGTTGGGGGGGAGCTGGCTCCATGCACCCCTAATAAAGTCCAGGCACTCTACATTGCTAGATGCTCGTTGCTTAGGAAGCCCGTAAATTCACTTTTCCTGACTTGGATGGGGCTCAGAACTGCTGTATCACAGGCTGAGAGGACATGGATTGCCACAATTAAAATTCGGAGGTCGTCCGTTAGGGATAATTTTAGCCCTTCTCACCCTAATAAGCTGTTAACTAGTCCTGCTGTAAAGAATGGCCCGTTAACTTAGATCTCTAATGCCTTTGGCAAGAAGACTCCAAGTTCCTAATGCTAACTAGCCATACTTATAAATCCGTCCATTTGGTTTTAACCCCATTTCCTCGGAGAGAAGGACATTTGGGTGTTCTTACTCAAAGCAAGCTGAAACCCCGCAACGACAGGCTCCCACAAATCTTTCTTTTTAAGGCAGTTTGAATGGTTTGCTACTATGGGTGGGGACGCCCAGGACCAAGGCTGCAGGCAGAGTCAATCCCCACATTAAGCATTAACTGTCAGGAGTGGGGGGAAAAGGAGAGAAAAAAAAAAAAAAAACCCACAGGATGAATTTTTAAAATCTACTCGAAAACACTAGATTGTTGGGGTGTCTGGGTGGCTCAGTCATCTGCCTTCGACTTGGGTAGTGACCTCGGGTCCTGGGATGGAGCCCAGCATCCAGCTCCCTGCTCAGCAGGGAGTCTGCTTGTCTCTCTCCCTCTGCCCCTACCTGGCCCTCCCCACCCCCACTCATGCACTCCCTCTGTCTCTCTCACATAAATAAATAAAATCTTTAAAAAAAAAAAAACAGTAGATCGTTAAATTATTAGCTAAATGAAAATCAGCTATGAGATTTTAATTTTATAATTACAATGCAATGTTAAAGTGCAATTGATATTTATAGATTGAAATGATAATTTCTAATCAGAGATTTCAAGATGAGATAATTGTTCTAACATTCAAAAAACTTTTCGAAAATGTCACAGTGGATCTTGCCCTGGACTTTTTTTCCGAAAATGTTTTTAATGCTCCATGAACTGTTTAAGAGGAGTAACATTGTAATGATCAGACTGCAAATACTTTTCCTCCCATAACATTAACCACAGCAGAGCTAAGGGCTAAGAATGCACCGTTCCTAACACTGTTATTAGCACTATTCTGAAGTCATTAAGTGGGTGAACTTGCTCAAGCACTGAGAAGCCCAAAACCCCTGAAATTATTATCCAAATTTTTTCTTGGGTTGCGGTCTTAATATGTTCATTATCCAATTTTTAAAACCTTCTGGGTGGCTCAGTCGGCTAAGCATCCAACTCCTGATTTCCACTCCGGTCGTGATCTCAGGGTTGTGAGACTGAGTGCTGGACGTGGAGCCTGCTGAAGATTCTTGCTCCCTCTCCCTCTGCCCCTTGCCTCGCCACTCTCTAAAACAAAACAAAACAACAACAAAAAGAAAAACCTTTCTATCCTAAAAAGGATACATTATTAATTCATTCCAGTTAAAATAATAACCAAAATAATCTGATGCCTCAGATTATTCATTATTAATCTGACAGCTCATTTCCAAATATCTAGGAAACATAATAAGCTCCTTTCCCAAGTAAAGAAATTTAAATATGTGCTAATAATATTTGTGTCTTTTGAATGCACAGTTTTCAACCTCAGCACTACTGACTATGGACCAGATAATTCTTTCTTCTGGGGGACTGTCCTAGGCATCACAGGGTGTCAGCAACATCCCTGGCGTCCAGATGCCTGCTATCTCCTTATATCTAGACAGAGAGCAGTATAACCTCCCCAATGTGACAACCAAAAATATCTCCAGACATTGCCAAAGTTCCCCTGGCGAGCAAAACTGCCCTCAGTTAAGAACCTCTGTCCTGGGCGCCTGGGTGGCTCAGTTGGTTAAGCGACTGCCTTCGGCTCAGGTCATGATCCTGGAGTCCCGGGATCGAGTCCCACATCGGGGTCCCTGCTCGGCAGGGAGTCTGCTTCTCCCTCTGACCCTCTTCCCTCTCGTGCTCTCTATCTCTCACTCTCTCTCTCTCAAATAAATAAATAAAATCTTTAAAAAAAAAAAAAAGAACCTCTGTCCTAACATAACACAAGAAATATCAGCCTGCAGAAATTTAATGCCCAAAAGCTGATACCCAAAGACAGCTCACTTTCAAATCACTTTGCAAATATTTCCTTCATGTACCTTTGGTAAATAAATAACTGAACCATACACACTGAGTTTTTGACGTAAACAGACTATTGCTCTTTCGTTAAATGTGAAATCAAAGGGAGCCAAGAATATTCAAGAAAGAAAAGACAGTCTCTTCAATAAATGGTGCTGGGAAAATTGGATATGCACATGTTAAAGAATGAAACTTGACCCCTCTCTCATAGCACTCTCAAAAATTAACTTGAAATGCATTAAGGACTTAAATGTAAGACCAAAACCATGACACTCCTAGAAGAAAATATAGGAAGAAAGCTCCTTGACATGGGTCTTGGTAATGGTTTTCTGGAAATCAGGTCTAAAAGCACAAGCAACAAAATCAAAAATAAAGTGGATCTCTATCAAACTTAAAAGCTTCTGCATAGCAAAAGAAACCAACAACAAAGTGAAAGGGCAACCTACAAAACAGGAAAAAGTATCTGCAAACCATCTACCCAATAAGGGGTGAATATCCAAAACATATAAAGAACTCCTACAACTTGGGGCTCCTGGGTGGCTCAGTCGTTAAGCATCTGCCTTCGGCTCAGGTCATGCTCTCAGGGTCCTGGGATAGAGAGCCCCATGTCGGGCCCTCCGCCCAGTGGGGAATCTGCCTCTCCCTCTCACTCTCCCTCCGTGCTCTCTCTGTCTCTCTCAAATAAATAAACGTCTAAAAAAAAAAGAACTCCTACAACTCAACAGCAAAAAACCAAATAACCCAATTAAAAAATGGGCAGAAGATCTGAAGAGACATTTCTCCAAAGAAGATACACAAATGGCCAACAGGCACATGGAAAGATGCTCAGCATCAGTCATCATCAGGGAAATGCAAATCAAAACCGCAGTGAGATGTCACCTCAACAACAGCCATCGTCAAAAAGACAAAAGAGAGAACAAATGCTGGGTAGGATGTGGGGACACTGGAATCTTCACACGTTACTGGTGGAAAGGTGAAATGGTGCAGCCACTTTGAAAACAATCTGGCAGTGCCTCAGAAAATTAAACATGGAGGGCGCCTGGGTGGCTCAGTTGGTTAAGCGACTGCCTTCGGCTCAGGTCATGATCCTGGAGTCCCGGGATTGGGTCCCACATCGGGCTCCCTGCTCAGCAGGGA
This sequence comes from Eumetopias jubatus, assembly GCF_037043125.1. Taxonomy (NCBI): domain Eukaryota; kingdom Metazoa; phylum Chordata; class Mammalia; order Carnivora; family Otariidae; genus Eumetopias; species Eumetopias jubatus. The sequence continues at coordinate 13,988,689 of NW_028274807.1, read as the reverse complement.
GTCGACCCTCTTCCCTCTCGTGCTCTCTATCTCTCATTCTCTCTCTCAAATAAATAAATAAAATCTTTAAAAAAAAATAAAAGAAAATTAAACATGGAATTACCACATGACCCAGTAATTCCACTCCTAGGTGTTTACCAGAAAAACATTTTAAGTATTCAAACAAATATTTGTACACTGATGTTCACAGCAGTAACTATTCACAAGAGCCAAAAGGTGGAACCAATCCAAAAGTCCATCGATTGATGAATGATTAAATAAAATGTGATGTATCCATACAGTGAAATACTACTGAGCAGTAAAAAGGAATTCCAACACACGCCATGACACAATGACCCTTGAAAACATGATGCTAAGCGCAAGAACACAGACACAAAAGGCCACATATTGTATAAATCCATTATATGTAATATCCAGAACAGGCAAATCTATAGAGACAAATTCGTGGTTACCAGAGGCGAGGGGGAAGCATGGGGAGGGGAAGTGAATAAAAATGGGTACAGGGTTTCTTTTGGGGATGATGAAAATGTTCTAGAACTTATTATGGCGAGGGCTGCACAACTCTGTAAATATACCAAAAACCACCAAATTGCACACTTTAAGGAACTAAATTGTATGGTATGTAAATTCTATATGAATAAAGCTGTTATAAAAACAAAAGCAACCTAGGGGCTCCTGGCTGGCTCGGTTGGCAGAGCCTGTGACTCTTGATCTAAGCGTTATAAATTCAAGCCCCATATCAGGTACAGATTAAAAATGAAACTTAAAAAAAAATAGCAAGCTATAGACAAAGCATAGAAGACTTAATCATGCTTACAGACACAATCTTACAATCCCGGTGGTGACGGAAGCTGGGGGTGTCGGGGGCGGGTGAGATAAAGGACAGATCAGGGCACCAATATTCTCACTTTATGGGAGGTTAAAAGTCAGTCTTCGGTTGACTAAGCTAAATTAGAGATCTATATAAGTAACAAAGCCTTGAAGAATAATCAATATAAGAACTATAAATAAAACCATCAAAAATCTGGAGAAAGAAGGAAGGAGGTAAGAAGCAATATATCAGCTAAATGGTGCTGCATCCTAGCAGGAAGTGGAGACATAAAAGTGGTATAAGCGCATTATTTAGAGATACAAAGACAATCACGAGAAGAACAAAAAAAAACAAAAAGGAACAAAAGTGATCATTTCTGGAGAGAGCAGGAGTGGGCGGGAGCAGAAAGGGATGGGAACAAAACGCTTTTTCACATTAGCTTGCCTGTTCCAGAAGTTTGTTAACGTTATCCGGAATTATTTACACATCGTTTTTAGAAAGAAATCAAACTTGGGCGCCTGGGTGGCTCAGTCGGTTGAGCAACTGCCTTCGGCTCCGGTCATGATCCTGGAGTCCCGGGATCGAGTCCCGCATTGGGCTCCCTGCTCGGCGGGGAGTCTGCTTCTCCCTCTGACCCTCCCCCCTCTCATGCTCTCTCTCTCTCACTCTCTCTCTCTCAAATAAATAAAATCTTTAAAAAAAAAGAAAGAAATCAAACTTGGCATTCCTGGAGTTTAAGAATATGGATGAAAGAAGAATATACTTGATGGCAGGGGAAAATATTGGAACTGGATCATCATCGCGGAGTAAAAACTGTGGTTTAAGTATATTTCGGCAAAACTGACTCGAGTTTTATAGCCAGAGACTGCATCCTGATTAAGGCAAATGTGGAAATGTATGTTAGATCCTTAAGAGAACAAGAAACACGTATAAAGCCCCAGCCCACTGAACGGCAGAGGGTAAGAATCATCCTACGGTCAGTCTCACCGTGGCAAGAATATTCAAAAAGACCTAACAACGGTGGGATCCAAAGGACATTTCGGATGAAAGAAAGAGCAATATGGCATTCCCCCACACACACACACACAATGGACCTCTGTTTAAACACACATTAAACACAAAAGGGTGAAGGTCACCACACTGCTCACCTCCAGAACACAGCAGAATTTGCCACCGGGAAAGTACTACCCATGGTTATTTCAAACATCATCAGAGTAACAACTTGGACACCTGGGACTTGATTCTGGACAGCTAAAGTAGGGCGCTTCTGAGGGTGTCAGATGGGAAATCTGATCATGACACCAGGTAAGAGGCACGACGGTGTGTCCTCGGTACCCAGGGGGCTCAGGGCCTCGCTGGCATGGAAAGGGGCCCCCACGCCCCGCAGGTATCAGAACCCAGAGGGCCTACAGCCTGCTAAGCGTGTTCACTTTCCAAGGACATCCTTGCGTCATGGGAGGAGATGGAGATGCACATTTTTGAAAAAAAAAAAAAAGGGAAAAACTAACACATCACCTCCTTTTAAGTCCCAAAACCCCAAAATCCACATAAGAAGTTCACGGCAAGAATAAACCCACAGTTCAGAGTCTCTAAAACACTGCCCCAAACTGGCTGATGAGTTCCAGAGGCTTCCAGACCTTCCTTCTGGAAATCCTCACTTGCCCACAATTCTGCCAGTGCTCCCCACCCAGCCCAGGTGACAAGGTGGGGTCAAAAGAGATCTTATCCCCAGGATCTGAAGACGCCTTGAGATGGTCAGGCTTTGGGCTGGAATCCTAAAGACACGGGAGGCCTCCAACATGACTAGGGGAAACGGGGCCAAGACAGGCCCCCCTGCCCCAGGCCCCTCAGACTCAACCTGCAGACATCAGGCCCACCAACACCCCCTTTCTGAAGAGCAAAGGGTAGACAACGCCATGGACTCCACGTCCATGGTCCCAACAATTCCACAAGGCAAATTCCCAGACCCATTCTCGGGGCCCTAACCTCCCCCTCCCCCCAGGGCTGACCTGGTGGCCTTCCAGGGCCATTATCACCTCTGCAGAGGACAGAGGAATCCAGGAACAGGAACCAGAATTGATCTCTGTTTACAAGGTTAGCAGCTCCCGGCCAAGGAGGAGGGAGGGAGGGCGGGCGGGCTGGCGGGGGTGGGGCGGATATTCTGTGGGTCTTTAGTAAAATCACGTTCTGGGAGGGCAGATACTGAGGTTAAATAATACTAGGTGGCTTTTTAGTTAAAACCATCCTCCTTCGTAAATTCAAAGTGGCTCTGGGCAGAAAAACGTGCAATGCCTTTCATATCATACTGTGGTTTTGCTAGAGGGCTGCAAGATTCGAGGACCCCCGTCTCCCCAACTGCACCCAAGTCCCCGTTTAGGGAAAGAAAGTTTGTGACAGCACCAAAACTCAAAGGGCCTTGGCCTATTCCGTAACTGACGATGCCCTCAGCTGAAAGAACCTTCCTCCCTGCGCCATCACTCTGTTCCACGTCCTCCGGAGGCACACAATTGTCCGACTCCTATATCACGGCAGCATGCTGCACCCCCCCCCACCTCACTTCTGCTACCATTTCAGTGAACTGAGACCCCACCTGCAGGGGAATGCGAGCCTCTGAGCTCAGCCTCAGCCCACAAGGGAGGCACCTCTTCACCGAGCAAAAGAGCTCCAAGGTGTTCTAGAAGACTCTCACACAAGCACAGGAGGAATCTTTCTGTAACCACAGTCTAGACCTTTATGAATTTCTTAACGAGGTCCCTGGAGACCCCAGGAACAGTGAAAGTCTTATGCCGGAAGGGGTGGGAAGGGACAGGAGGTAGGGAAGGGGCTGGAAGGAGAAAACCCACCTAACTATTAATATCCTGTAACTTTTACACTGGAGCATTGTTTTATTTTCAAAACACTCTGTTCCTGGCTGAGTACTGCTTTATCTTTCAGTGCCTCCTTGATTTAACCTTTAAAAAAAAATTCTTTTTTTCAGTAAGTGATTTGGCCTACCATGATGAGAACTCTTCTTTTGAAACACAAGAGTAATTAAGTTTGTAAAAAAACTGAAAAATTTTGCTGGGGCCTGTTCTTTCTGGTCCTATACTGAGAAAAAAAAACAAAAAAACAGACAGACTCAGAAACATACACTCTACCCATCTGCTTAATTTAGAAAGGAAAATGTGTACGTATCTGGGTGCACATGTCAGGTAGACACAAACATGCCCACACACGACCCCCGTGGAACGGTGTTTTTGATATAAGAGTCCAATGGCTGCAGACGGTGAAAATAAGGATCTTTCTCTACCTGCGGTGTTCGGGAATCTGGACATTGCCCACAGGAACCAAATTCTCTTTCTGCCTTCCCACCTTCACCCCTCCTGCACGCGCACACCTTCACCCCTCCTGCACGCGCACACCTTCACCCCTCCTGCTCGCGCACACCTTCACCCCTCCTGCACACTCAGGCAGCAGAACACCCTGCCATCCCTGACTTCTGGCTGAGGTTTCAATGTGATCCCTATATTCTCACCTGCCTTCTTCATGTCCCCAAAAGGCCAGTCTCACAAAATGTTTCTCCTGCAGACCTCAAGCTCCGCGTGGAGAGGAATGAACCAATTGTTAACCAGCACACCCAGTAGGCCCTCAGCAAACCTCTGGGGAAGGGATTTCTAGCCAGGCGCTGCGGAAAGCTGGGGTGGGGGGGGGGGAGTTTCACAAACTGCAGGAATTTTGTCAAATTTGGCAGGGGGAGACTAGACCAGGGCTGCCTTTCCTTTCAGGTTTGGGGGGGCGGGGAGGAGAAGGAAGCTGGGAGGGAGAACTTACAGAGGGAAAGGAGAGGAAGTCTTTGTCCCAGCTCTTCGGATGAGAATTAGAGAGTTGTTAAATTGTCAGCTAATGAGATTTCCAAACCACGTGCTCCCTTTTAAGTCTAGGCCCCCAACTGATTTGATCCCCCGACGGCAGCAGGGGGCAGCATCCCTCCGGGGCCAGAGAATTCCCAGAACAAGTGCAAGGAGGCTCAGAATCATCGCTAGGCAAACATTAAACAGGTTATCTCGTATGTTAATTGATATCTAGCAATAAGACCACTGGCTCTTTCTGTTTGCAGGAGTCACCTCCTTGGGGTGAACTGAGGCAGGCTCGTGGAGCAGAATGGCATCGGGAGCATTCCGTGGGGGTTCCTGCGCCCACTGGACAGCTGCAAGTCCCTCACCTGCTTTCTGTCTGTCTATATGCTCTCCTGGGCCAGTTAAGACCCCGGAAGTCCACGTTCAAAGGACAGGTTCCTGGACCTAACTCAGTAATTTGGCCCCACGAGCAAAAGGGTGTTGAAACTGGAAACATTTTTTCCAATACTATCTTACTTGGTAGCCAAGCCTGAGATTGTCTCTTTTCAACTCTCTCATTTGGGGTTGTAGAGGAGTTTTTCTTGCTTTTGTTTCTCCTGTATGAAACTGCCTTCTCTCTTTGCCTTAAAAAAGATTCGCAGTGCGGGGCTGGTGGGGCAGAGGAAAAACAAGTCAAAACACATTGATGGCATTTTGAAGATCCTCGATGAAATCAATTCTCCCCTTCTACCTTCCCTGGTTAGTCCACAGCCTCCACCTTGGGTTTATTTCTCCTCTATTCAAAGATAATTACTTAGCAACTTTGGTGTTTACCAAACGCAAAGACAACCTCCCTGGCGAGGCGCTTCACGACAGGATACAAAAGAGCACATTCTAGAAACCAAAGATTTACTAAACTTCTGCCACAAGACCCGGCTCAAATTTCACTTCTACCAGGAAGTGTTCCCTCCCTGCCTCCAGGTATCTCTTTGTTCAAACCTCCCTCCATCCCGGCGCTAATCACTTTGCGCAGCGGCCATTGGTTCACTTGGTTCACGCAACCGGCTCCCACCTGGACAAGTGTTCCTCCTCCAAGTCCAAGCCTGGGCCTCAGCATTGCTTTCAGGAAGAAGGAGGAAAGCAGAAACAACCGAAACCTAATGGAAATTCAAACACATAAAAAGGAGCTGAAAGCGATTAGATAACTATAATTAAACCTAAGGCCAAGTAAAACAAGCCCTGTTTGAGGCTGAAAACAGTCCTTCAAGCTTTCTAAAATAAAATAGAAGCCAGCAGAAAGGGGAAAGACAGCGGTCTATCCTCTAGAATAGATTCCCTCTAACTGGGAAACAACAGTCCAGTGCTTCATTTGTGGCAGTCAGTGTGCTAAACAGATGATTTTTATTGTCGTTCAAACCCCCACCACCCCCAGCCTCCAACAAATGGGAATACACATTATCCCCACTTTACAGACTCGGAAACTGAGACGCAGGGAGACCAAGTAGCCCGGCCTGGATCCCTCGGTTTGTGAGTGACACTGGGCAGATCCTGGAACCCGAGTGTGTCTGACCTCAGCGCCCAGGCTCTCAACGTCTTCTCCAGCTCAAAGTGCACCAAGTCAGCACGCACGGGTAAGCCGATCGCTACCGCCCGGACTCAAGGATGCCCCACAGCTGCTCCGCGGGGCCGCGTGGGTACCAGAAAAGCGGGCATGGATTGGCCAGCGTCCCCAAGGGCTCGCGCGCGTCCTTCAAGACTTGCCAGTACGCAGGAAAAGGCAGGCTCGGAATCAACCTGGGCTGATCCGGAGGCAAGGCCAGAGGATGCTACTGGGAGGGAGGTGAGCTTGGCTTGGTCAGCGCCCCGACGGCCGTCAATCTGAGAGACAGCCCCTGGCCGGGACAAGGCGCCTCTGGGTGCACGGGGCCTACGGGGGGCGCCGTGCGCGGCGGGGACTGGGCGCGAAGGCGCCGTCTAGTCTTTTCCCTGCAGCATCGCTCCAGGAGGCCGGGGGAGGGGGCGTCACCTGACAGCACGCACCAACTTCTCCCAGCTCGGAGGGGGCGCGCGGCAGCAGCCTCGGCCGGGGGAGCGCAGCGCGCGGCTCTCGCCCAATGGCGAGGTCTGTAAACAAAAGCGGGCCCCACGCGGGTCCCCCACCCGGCGGTGAGCCGCGCGGCGCAGCAGCATCCGAGCGGCAGAGCCCGCGAGAGGGCGAGGCGGGGTCGGGATCGGGCTCCGGGACTCCACGCACAGCCCCCGGGACCCCGCACCCGGACCAGTCATTGTCTGCGCGCGCGCAGAATGCCGCTTAAAAATGCCTCCTCCCAGGTCAGCCGCGGGTCCCCAGCCCCGTGTGCCGGCCCCCAGGTTCTCCGCCCCGTTGTGTCCGGCCCCGAGCGCGGCGCGGATCGCCAAGGTGAGCACCGGCAACGTCGCCGAAAACACAGGCCTGGAGATGCCCAAGTCAGGGACGGAGACACACACACACAGACACACGCGCGCACGCACACCCTCCCCGAAGTTGATAAAAATCAGCCGATAAATACAAAGTGCGGCCGCCGCCGCAGGTCAGCGCCGACCTCCTGCTGCCGAGAAGACCGAATGCCAACGCCTGGACACTGTCACTTTCATTCGGCACCCGGCACCTGGGCGCCGCTGGCTCGTCTCCCTCCCGACAGCTCCCTCGCGCGAGGGATGTCTCCTCTAGCCTCCCCTCGCCAGCTCCTCACCTTCCAAGTGTGTGAACACAAAAACAATACGAGTAAAGCCCAATCGGGGGGAGCTAGGACCCGCCGGGAGCCCCAGTGTGCGGGAGACCAGGGTCAGGACGTGCCCGCCACGGGCAGAGCGGCTCAGGGAATCCCCACCACGGTCCCTCGGGGCGGCTTCGGACAGCCGGCCCGCGCCCTCCAGGCCGCGGTACTCACCCGCGACGCTCGTCCCGGATCTCCGCGATTGGGCCGGGGACAATGCGGGGACGCCGGGCTCCTGGGGCTGCGGGCGCCGAAGCGTTCGCGGCGCTGCAGAGCTGCGCGCCCGACGGCGGCGGCGCTGCTCGGCCCGGCCGCTCTCCGGCCCGCTCGCCGTCTGCCAATGGGAGCTGTCAGGGCGCCTCTGCCGGCGGCCCCGGGGGCGGGGCCACGGGAGCCCGTGGGAAACCGAGCTCCGATTGGGCCGCCTGACAATCGCTCCGCCTCCAGGCGGCCAATCAGAGGCGGCGGATACAGGAGCGGGGCGTTCAGAGTTGGGCTGGAGAGTGACAACAGGAGCACGCTGGGTACCCGCGCTGCATCCCCCGCCGGTGGCGCCCGGCTGGAAGGATGCGGGCGCCGTGCGCTCCGGAGCTGCCACCCCGCGAGGCGCCGGCGGCGCAGCCGGGGGAGAGCAGGGGAAGGCAGCGGAGGCGCGGTGGACTGGGGAACGGCGAGGGAGTCCCTAACAAAGCAGCTTTGGGAGGGCCGAGCGGCCTCCGCCTCCTCCGGCTATAGGTCGGCGAAGCTGCCTGTCACTCTGCATAGGTGGAGGTGACCAATGACGTACAGAGAAGGAGCTCGAGTTGGCGCGCGCGCGCGGCTCGGCATCAGTGGGATTGGTCGGAGGTAAAGGATTTTCCTGCCACCTAAGGCTGAGAGGAAAGGGGAACGGAACGGGGGAGGGGACGAACCAAAAAAAAAAAAAAAACGTACCTGCGACACGTGGTCTGGCTCGGGAGGCGTGTGCCTGGCTCTAGGGGGAGACAGGAACTTTTTTACGAGAGGCAGAAAAACCCTAACGTAATCCCTCCCTGTGGATGCTGGGGGATGTTAGCGCCAACCAGGCTCCAGGTGGGGCACGGTGGCCTTAACCGAATCCTGGGGAGTCCTGGACTCCCCGAGGTGACTCACCTTGTCCAGCGAGTGCACTTAAAATCACAGCGTGGGGCTTGGCCCTTACATTCACCTTCCCGGCAGAGTACGGACTTGGGCAAGGTTCACATGGACCTCCCGGTCCCGTCTGTAAAATCCGATGCTTCTTGCCCTTTACCTTTCGCGAGCTTGTGAGGGACACCGAAGCCGGGACGTGGACGGTAGGGACTAACGAAGCTTTCCCCACGCTGGGTCGGTGCTCCCTCCTCACTTGGAGAGCCTTGGACTTCACCATTAAGAACAAAGGCTGGGGTGAATATTCCTTAACAACCTGAGGGGTGGGAAGGCCTGGGCTCCCGGGGTGATCTGGTTGAAAACTAAAGGAACCGCAAAAGGCTTTGCCTGTGTCCTAGAGGGTAAACCTGAACGGGAAAACTAAAAATCATCCTTGACTTCTCCCGCCTCCTTCTCCCCAAATCCATGCCCTCCTCCGGATTTCTCTCGCCGGGACCACATCAAAGGCCTCCTGTGTCTCTCTACCCCAAGCCCTCCTGAAATCTATTCTCCCCTCTGCGGAATCATCCTTCTAAGCAGCAAAATCTCATTTTTGCTCCCTCAACATTGGGCTCTTCCCTTTTTGCCCAGAATACCACCCCTCCTCCCCGCCCCTCTACTTTTCCCTCACTTAACTAGCTCCTGCCCGTTCTTTAGAACCCAGTTTTGCAGGCAGTACATTCATGCAGTAGACATTTGCTGAATTCCAACTGTGCAGTGGTGTGGTGGCCACTGAAAACCTCCTGTATCCAGTCAAAGTTAGAGACTCACATCCCCAACCCCCAGTGCTCCCACTCCCCCCTATATTATGTGGGCTGTTGCCAGTTAAGTATGTCCTTTGGTCCTCTACCACCAGCACAGCGCTCCATTCCATCCAGAATCTCATCCGTCTTGTTCTCGGCTGTTTCCCGGTGCCTAGCACAGTACTCACCATATTTGGGGCACTCAAAAATATTTAATCAATAAATATAGAGGAGCTATAAGTAGAGGTAAGAGCTTTGAAGATTTGAAGTGCTTCTAAGGCATCTGTTTTGAGAAGAATGGTTAGGATAGTAGATCAAGAGTGGTATGCCCACCAGGTGCCATGACGGGTGTTGCAGGGAGCTTTCTGAGTGAAGTGTGTGAGATTTTCCAAAAGACACTCTTTCAAAAAACTACCTTCGTCGCAGCCAATACCTTGCCCAAGCTTCTCAATGGAGAATCATTCCTTGGCGAAGGTTCCATCCCAGAGAAAGAGCAATTTCTTAAGTGGTTACAAGTCATCATATTGGAAGAATATATACATATATTCTCATTATATATATATATATTTATTTTATATATATTTTACATAATATATTTTTAGATAATATTTATACATAAATATATAATATATATTAAAGTAGTCATTTATATATATATATATAAATGGTTTTTCCCAAAGTATGTTCAGAAGTGCATTTGGCTGTCCTCTGGAGCCAGGCTGTCTACTCTCAACTCATAGTGCATTTTCTAGCTATGACCTGGGCAAGTTACTTAACACTTCTGTGCCTTGGTTTCCCCATCTTTATAATTGAGATGACAATAGTGCCCACTATATAGGGTTGGTATGAGGATGAATGAGTTAATATTAGTCATGAGCTTAGAAGAGTGCCTGGCATATAGTAACATTAAATAATGTTTATTAAATAACATCTCTCAGGATGCTTGGGTGGCTCAGTGGGTTAAGCATCCCACTCCTGATTTCAGCTTAGGTCATGATCTCAGAGTCGTGACATCCAACCCCGAGTCCGGCTCCACGCTCAGCAAGGAGCCTGCTTCAGCTTCTGTCCTTCTCCCTCTGCCCCTCCCCCCTGCTCATAAAAAGTAAAAAACGAACAAACATCTTCCCCTGGAGACGTGTGGGTGGAACGTGCTGAGGCCTCCTGTGTCAGTGGCAGGTAGCTAAAGGCTTTCCTGGAAGGGAACAGTTGGAGCTCTCTTCTCTGCCTTGCTCAGGGCTGCCGCCATCTTGGCCCTGTTGTTAAGGAGGTGCCATTGTTGCAAGGTGAACTTCAGTTGAATCCTGAGTGGCCATCTGATAACCTTCGGCATAGTTCCTGCTGCTCCGAAGAAATCTGAAAAGCAGTTAAGAGCACTCACGAGTTAGACGGGCTGGTTTGGATGCAAGCTCCACCACTTTCCAGCTCTGAAGCCTTGAGCAGTATACTTAATCTTCTGTAAGCCTCACTGTCTCATTCTGTAAAATAGGAGTAACTGCCTAACCCATAAAGATGTTGAGAGGGTTAAAAAGAGGTCACGCACAGCACATGGTATGCACTCGTAAAAGTTAGCTCTTGGGTTTAGCGAAGTTAACTAAAGACTCTGAGTCACAGTGGCCTGATCTTTAAAATGGAATAATGAGGGGCTCCTGGCTGGCTCCGTCGGTAGAGTGTGCAAATCTGGATCTCAGGGTCATGAATTCAAGCCCCACGTTGGGCATAGAGATTACTTAAAAGGAAGAGAGGGAGGGAGAAAAAGAAATAAAAAAGGGAATAATGACATTTCATTAAGTGGTTGAAAACCCTGAAAGGCTTAGCCCTGGCCATAAAGGGGAGGTGGATATAGAGGAAACCACCATTCGGGCTCTTCCCATCATTCACTCCCCGAGCCCCACCTACATCACCACGTCAGGACCCTCGCCTCAGAATCGGCTCAGGGCTAACCATGGGAGCCCTTCCCACAGTCCCGGTGCTACCATGGGGGTGAACAGAATTAAGCGCATCCGGCCTTTGGCTACCTTTCCTGACCACAAAAGCTACTGCAGGTTTTTGTGCTGTTCCTTATTCACTTCACACAGTATCTGGTTGCTTCACCCTATGGCAAAGAGAAGGGGGCATTTTGATTAAAACACAGACAAATGCCATCTGGCAGAGTCTTCTGGCATCTCATCTCCTGAGGGCACTCTTGACATCTGAAGAAAACATAGCGTTGGCATGAAGGGAGAAAATGGAGTGGTCGAAGGCAGAATTCAGGGTTTAGGACAAGAGAACGGGCAGAAATCACGTTTCCGGTACATGACCTCAACTCCAGCCACAAGTCAACATTTTTCTCACCTGCTCTTGACTGAAAGCCTCACAAAATACAAAGGTTAGTCAGAAGTGGCCCTCCCTAGTAAGGCTACACCACAGAAACGAGCCCACGTCCTTACTCCCAGCAGCCTTGTGTCACCTGTGTTCCGGACCTGGCCTTCCATTTGAACAGGGCTCTCTAGGGGCACCGCTGGGGTCTGTTTGGGTCACTGCTGTACCCCTTGTGTCTGGAACAGAGCCTGGCCCACAGAAAGCACTCAGTCAATGTTCATGGAACGAATGGAGGTTAGCCTCGAATTCTCTGCTATGAGGAGTTTAGTATTTTCTTTTTTGTCATTTAGTTGTGGATGCCCTCTTTACGAAAGAATGAGAGGCAGCCCATAAGAACACCTATGTCTAGCCAGGCTTCCCTCATGGTAAAGAGGGTAGCACTAGGGTAGTGTTCTCTCCAACTAAATTTAAGCCCCTTGAGGGTGTGCTTTACTCTCCTGGAGCGTGAATGCTATGTGTTCAATAAAAATTTGCTACAAATCACTGACTGTTCTCATTTACTTGAAACCCACTAAGAGAGAGATGAGAATTTGGTTTGCCAAAGCAACTGTTGATAAATTTGTCCATCTCTTGCCAAGACCCCTTTAGCCCATTAATCCCCCCACCCCCCGAGTTAGAGGGATTAGCAAATAGGGCTAAAATCTAAAATATAAAAGTTTGGGGTGCCTGGGCGGCTCAGTTGGTTAAGCATCCAACGCTTGATTTCAGCTCAGGTCATGACCTCAGGGTCCTGGGATCAAGCTCCAGGTGGGCTCCAGACTCAGCGGGGGGTCTGCTTGAGATTCTCTCTCTCAAATAAAATCTTTTATTTTTTTTTAAGATTTTTTCTATCTTATTTATTTGACAGAGAGAGACTCACAGGGAGAGAGGGAACACAAGCAGGGGGAGGGGGAGAAGGAGAATAAATAAAATCTTTTAAAAAATAAAATGGAGGGGCGCCTGGGTGACTCAGTCGTTAACTGTCTGCCTTCGGCTCAGGTCATGATCCCAAGTTCCTGGGATCGAGCCCCGCGTCGGGCTCCCTGCTCAGCGGGGAGTCTGCTTCTCCCTCTCCCACTCCCCCTGCTTGTGTTCCCTCTCTCGCTGTGTATCTCTGTCAAATGAATAAATAAAAAATCTTTTAAAAATAAAAATAAGATGGAAAAATTCTATTTAGTCCGATCTTACTGGCCTTTTTTTTTTTTTTTTTTTTACCTTTCTGAGATTTTCTCTAACCAACCAGTCAAGTCACTAATGAATTCCAAGTTTCTGACAATAGGTTCAGAGAGAGTAAAATCTCTGCCTTCTGGATCTGGTAAGCCATTGCTGGGTGGTTCTCTTCGGAGGTACACTCCTCTAGAACTTTGCAGTGTATTCTGACACACAGATGGCAGACCCCCTTCAAAACCTGGCCTGAGTGTTTCCAGGAGCCCCCCCCTTCCGACTACAACACCCCCACAGCCATCCAGATGGCACAGACTTAGTAGACAGGACTCTAACTCTAGCCACTGCTGCCACGGGATTTACAAGTGCCGTAAAAGTGATACAAACTGGTTTAATTTATAAATATCTGGAATGACCAGTATAATGGATGATGAACACACTATTTCATTGAAAGTGTTAAGGCTTTTGAAATCACCTGGTAAGAAGGAGGGAGGCAGGGAGCAAACGAAAAGAAAAGAAGGAAGGAAAACAAAAAGAGCCATAAATCAATACCCCAGAATTTCCATCAGGACCCTTAGCCCTATCTGGCTCCTGAGCTGACTCTACCCAGAACAAGCCTAAGGGACATAGGACCTGTGTGGTTCCACAGGTTCCTGCTCTCAGAAGGGCTCCACACTTGGTTAAATGCCCTGCTCCTGCTGTCTTGAAAATCCTTTTCTCATCCTAATTTTTGAACAAGGAGCCCTGCATTTTCATTTTACTTTGGGCCCCACAAATTACATAGCCTGTCCTTCCCAAACCCCTTCCCCTATAGGGGGTGTCATCCTTGGTCCTCCTTGACCCCCAGTTTGGACCTTTCACACAGCAGGCATCCGGGACAACTGTATTAAGAGTTCAACATAGGGTGCCTGGGTGGCTCAGTTGGTTAAGCGACTGCCTTCGGCTCAGGTCATGATCCTGGAGTCCCGGGATCGAGTCCCACATCGGGCTCCCTGCTCGGCAGGGAGTCTGCTTCTCCCTCTGACCCTCTTCCCTCTCGTGCTCTCTATCTCTCATTCTCTCTCTCTCAAATAAATAAATAAAATAAAATAAAATAAAAGAGTTCAACATAAATGTAAAGTGTCATCTGTTGTTTCTAGGCCACAATGCATGGGTCAAGCCCAGGTGTTACATAGAGAGTTGCCCTTGAGAGCGTGGAGATCTGGTGCAGCAACAAACATCCAGCTGACAAGGGGACACATCTGGATCTTCTGACCGAAGACTTCCGAGAAGATAAACAAAGGAGCCATGAAGACCCCCAAGGGAGGATTCACCCTCCCATCTTATAGTGCTTCGTCTTATGAGTCAGCCTGACTGGGCCACAGAGTGCCCAGACATTTGGGCAAACCTTATTCTGAGTGTGTCTATGAGGGTGTTTTGCATGAGATTAATATTTGAATCAGTAGACTAAATAAAGCAGATTGCTCTGTATCATGTGGGGGGGCCTCAGCCAATCAGTCGAAAGCCTGACTAGAACCATATGGATGACCCTCCCGTAAGGAGGCTTTCCTCTTGCCTGACTGTATAAGCAAGGACATTGGTCTTTTCGTGCCTTCAGACTCAAATGGAAACTTCAGGTCTCCCTGGGCCTGAGCCTGCTGCCCTTCAGACAGAAACTTACACCGTCCGTTCTCCCGGGCCTCCAGCTTGCAGATGACAGAGCGTGTGACTCATTAGTCTCTGTAATCACATGAACTAATTTCTATAATAAACCTCCTCCCCATACACTTTTCTCTCTCCTTTTCTCTCTCTGTATATGTAAAGATCTCCTACTGATTTGTTTCTCCTAGAGAATCTTGACTAATACACACCCCAATAGTGTTCCCTACAACCATTCAGCCGTTCAGTGTTTCTCTACACCCGGTGCCTCAAAGCGGAGTCTACAAACCAGCAGCAGCATTCTCGGTCGGTGTCAGAAATGCACGGTCCCAGGCCCCAGCGCAGACACACCGAATCTGGATCTACATCTTAATAAAATCCCCAAGTAACTCATCCTCCCATCAAACTTGGGAAACACATCAGCCCTCTTTGAAAATAAGAGCCACCTGAGAGGAACGACAATATTTAAGAAAAAACCCTCCTGGGTGGCTCACTCGGTTTAAGCATCCGACTTTTGATTTTGGCTCAGGTAGTGATCTCAGGGTCGTGAGATGGAGCCCCACGTCGGGCTTTGCTCTCAGCGTGGAGTCTGCTTCTCCCTCTGCCCCCTCCCTGCTCATGCTCTCTCTTTCTCTCTCTCTCTCTCTCTCTCAAATAAATAAATAAATAAAATCTTAAAAAAAAAAGATTTCCTAGTAAAAGAATTAGTTGAACCAGGGCTTTCTTACCTGAGGACAGGTGGGAGCAGGGTGAAAGAGGGTCCAGAAAGGGCTTGGGGAGCCAGGACATTTTCCCAGCCCTGATGAACCTTCTTCCATCGCAGAGAAAAGACTGGGGAGGGCTCAGCACGTGGACTCCTATGTGCGACCAGGGCCAAGAAAGCCCAAGTCAAGGAGGCAGGGCCGGACAAGGCCGGCCGCCTCACAGTCAGGGAACTAAGGACTCCCTCCTCTGTGTAATGTGCTGGGTTGCATTTTATTTTCTGTGTTTTCCCTGAAACGGCAGTTTGTGGAGAAACTCTCCCACTTGGCTGCGAACAGGCTCCGAGCAACAGCAACACTTCTGCAGAATTGGCAAGGACGGCGCTGTGGAATATTTCAGAAACTTCAAGGCAAAGGGACAAACAAACAACCACAAAAAAAAAAATAAATAAATAAATAAATATATATATATATCCTTCAAAACGTGTTTTAAGGGAAAAGAGCTGGAAATCAAAAACAATGCCTGGGAAGGTACCCACGGTCTCTGAAAGAAAACCAATTTGAGGGGCGCCTGGGTGGCTCAGTTGTGAAGCCTATGCCTTTGGCTCAGGTCATGATCCCAGGTCCTGGGATGAGCCCTGCATCGGGCTCCCTGCTCAGCAGGAAGCCTGCTGCTCCCTCTCCCACTCTCCCTGCTTGTGTTCCCTCTCTCGCTGTCTCTCTCTCTGTCAAATAAATAAAATCTTAAAAAAAAAAAGATCAACCAATTTGATTTTTTTCCGCCTCCGCCCACCCTCTCCCGATTATTAATTCATCGACCAGGGAAAGAACAAAAGTTCTTCTGCACACCATAGCTACGCATGCTAGGGGGGCTCCGAGATGCTCTACCAGGTCTAAGCCTCGTGGACGCCCCCCCCCTCTCTTTTGATTAAAGTCGAGTTGACGCACACGCCATGTTCATTTCAGGTGCGCGAGGCAGGGACCCCACCTGTCTGTGCGCGGTGAGCGTGGCTCCCGCCTGCCACCATACGGGGCTCTGCCACGGCCCAGGACCACGTCCATCCCTGGGCCGTGCCCCTGCCCCTCTCCCTTGGCTCCCACACCCAGAGAGGCCAGGGCCGGTCAGGGCTGCCTCTTTCCCACTCTCCCCGGCGCCTGGCGGGAACATGCCAGAGCCTGCTCGCTCCACCTGCCTCCCACCATCCCTTGATTCTCGATTCTACGATTCTACGCAAGTGGCAAGAGCCGTTCCCCAACCGCCCCCCCCCCACCCCACGTCGGACGGAAGTGTATGGAAGAGGTTGGAACATAGCCATGCAGCCTCAGCAAAACAATCGCTAGGCTTAAAAGCCTCTGCTCTTCACAGGAAGCACGCTGGTGCACAGGAACCACAGAAATCAGCTTGTCCTCTGGGAAGAAGGGGCCAGCCCAATTTCTCTCTATCCGCACGGAGATTCCGCCCCTCCACACACAGACACACACGCACACACAGGCACGTTTTCTACAGAAGCGGTAGTGAAAGGCAGAGAGGATAGTGGTTAAAAGCAAGGACTCTGCCCCAAGTCAGATCTCACCTCTGTTCCTTCCCAGCTATGTGACTTGGAGGAAGCTTAGGTAACGTCTCTGTGCTTCATGGCCCTTGTATTAGCTCAGGTTGCTCTAACAGGTTACTACACACTGGGTGGCTTCAACATTTATGTTAATTTAGAATAAAGAAATTAATTTTCTTTTTTTTAAGATTTTATTTATTTATTTGACAGAGATAGAGCGCACACCAGCAGGGGGAGCGGCAGAGGGGGAGGGAGAGAGAGAGAGAGAGAGAGAGAGAGAGAGAGAAGCAGGCTCTCCGCTGAGCAGGGAGCCAGATGCGGGACTCGATCCCAGGACCCTGGGATCATGACCTGAGCGGAAGGCAGACGCTTAAGGGCTGAGCCACCCAGGCGCCCCAAGAAATTAATTTTCTTACAATACTGGAGACTAGAAGTTCAAGATCAAGGTGCCATCAGGGAACTCTCTTCCTGGCATGCAGATGGTTGTCTTCTTGCTGTGACCTCAGCGGGCCCTTCCTCTGTGCACATGCTAAGAGAGAACTCGGGTAACTCTTCCTTTTCTCATAAGGACGCTAGCCCTATTGGATTGCCCCCCTCCCCGCCCTTATGAACTCATTTAACCCAAATTACCTCCTAAATGCCTTATCTCCAAATACAGGTGCATTGGGGGCTGAGAGCTTCAACCTATGAATTGGGGGAGGACTGCCCAATTCAGTCCACTTCCCCAGATACCCAAAAAGCTTCATGAAATTAACATGTCCATAATCTCACTGCATTTGCTCCACCACCTTCCCCAAACAACCACCAACAAATTCCAATAACTTCTTTTTTTTTTTAATTAAGATTTTATTTTTAGGTAATCTGTCTACCCAACGTGGGGCTCGAACTCACAACCCCGAGATCAAGCATTGCATGCTCTACCAACTGAGCCAGCCAGGCACCCCCGCCCAATAACCTCTTTTGTTTCCCAGGTCACTTTCTGGCCTTCCCACCTAGAGAGACAGTGCTCAGGCTAGAAAAATGGGAGGCAGCTTGGACTACCCCCCACCACCACCCCGCCTTTACTCCTCATCAGATAAATGTCCAAGCTGCAATTGTGGGTAGATCCAACCTTGGAAATAACTCGGCTCCTGCCCCAGCTCACACCCCCACCTTCTGATGATGGCAACACCTTTCTCACTGGTCCCTCCACCTCCGGTTTCCACCCCTCTGTCACTCACTCTTTGGAAAAGTCTCTCCACTAAATATAAGATAAAGAACATTAATTTCATCTGGCACTGAAGACCCGTCCTGCCTTTCTGATTTCCCGCAATGCTCCCAAACTTGTCCGGTTCCCCATCTACACAAGATGACCCAGGGCTCCCCCTGCCAGGCTTTCCTCTCCTTGACCCTCTGCCTCCAACACCTTCTTGTGTCCCAGTTGTCTGTGTCCAGCGTGATCCCGCTCCCCATTCAAACTCAGGGACCCTCTTCTTCCTCATGGCTACTCATCACCTGCGATGTATGAGGCTTTACATTATGCGGTCTCTGATTCGACTTTCCATTTCATATTCACATCAACTTTCCAAAATATGTTCTGTAACCTCCGTGCAAAAGATAAAGAGATTGAGTAACTTGCTCCAGGTCAGAGCGCTAATGAGTGATTCTCCCAGAGGGAGGCCTCTGATGATTTCCCTAGCCCTTGCTGCCCCACCTCCCAAACAGAATCTGTCACACCATTTTTCAGAGCTGACACACGCAGCCCGTGCCTATGACACTTATCACATGGTATTTGAGGCAGAAGACCAATCAATTTTGGAGGTGTTTGCTGGACCCAGCATCCTCCCTTCCCAGAGGGTCTGTTGGCCCCCCCTTCGTGTGTCCAGGGCAGTGGTCTTTTCCACTTTTTTTTTGGAAGGTAAGGAATGTGCACTGATTAGGGACATGGCGCTTCGGAGGTGCACAGTGAGGAGAGAGGCAAGCAGGGAAAGCAGGAATGGAAATGGAAAGCGGGGGTGCAGGGCTGGAAGGGAAGTGCTGAGCGTGTGGCAGGATCAGGCTGGAACGCCAGAGTTTTTGGTTTTTTTAAGATTATTTATTTGACATAGAGTGAGAACGAGCTGGGAAAGGGAAAGAAGAAGAAGCAGACTCCCCGCTGAGCAGGGAGCCTGGCGCGGGACTCGATCCCAGGACCCTGGGATCATGACCTGAGCCAAAGGCAGATGCTTGACCGATGAGCCACCCAGGTGCCCCAAACCCCAGAGTTCTGGCATGG